>NC_137456.1:260421566-260599438 GCF_964235325.1 Thermobia domestica
ATAGTTGACCACAATATTAAGGTATAGGGATTAAAAGGATATGGGAATGGGTTTTTATTTTTGTTTCTTAAAATTCAGCGTGGCTATATGAGATATGGATTTACAGTTTAGAGTGGCATCCGAACCACCGCAATGTGATCAATATTTCCCTACCGAAAATCGAACCCAGGACTATCTAAACCAAAGACGAGCTCGTAAGTCACTTGACCAGGAGGAAGAGCCTCAGGAAAGGCGATATAGTTCACAGGAACGCAACCATAGAATGGTTTCGTTGAGTCTGGACGACAATAAGAACTTCGTAGCTCTTTTTAAATAATATACGAGTTTTTGACTGCACCAGGAGGGCATTCACGAGGTATCCACGTAGATCATATTTTCGACTTTATACTCTTGCAACATACAGTAAATTTTTGGACGCATACATTTTAGTTCATCCTACGTTCACGAAACCAAGCCTCAACAACTTCAGGAGTATTAATTGATCAATTGTCGTCTTGGGCAATTTAATTGTATCATTGACCATAAAGATATATGGACCGTAGGACCATATTGTCATTATTATGACGCTGTAATGAGTCCCGTGAGGCCGTTCACAGGATCCACTCAACAGCATCATAGAGCAGCTGCCATGTTTAACGGTAGGGAGCAGACAGCTCAGAAACGAGCATAAGGTTATTTACACGTTCTCCACATGTAAACACGACCTCTTTCGGAAATGAGTGAAAGAAGAATCATAGACCATATTACGTGTTTACTATAATCGCTGGTCTACATGTTCTCGCCTCCCAGTTTCTTCGCTTTGAAGCACTGTGGGTTTAAAGTTTGAAATTTGCCATCTGACCACGGACGTTAAGGTTATGCAACTCGTGTAGGATTATGGCTGTCGCAATAGGCTGTTCTGGGTGATGATTAAGTCCCGTAACCACTTTTGAGGCATTAATACTCGGCGATCCCTGTCACTGAGAATTCTTTCCGTCAGCTATTCCTCTTTGTCGATATTGATTTATCATGAGTTGTGTAAGTCACCATCACTTTAGACACTGTTCGTTGTGAGACCCCTGAGACACTGGCAACCTTAGGGTAAGAACGTGCCGAAGAGATCTCGCGATCAAGGTCGAGGTTTAAGTCGCGGTCGCACCCTCGATACTGGCACAAACACATGGATTCAAATGGATAAGCGCATGCCGAAGATGTAAGCCACATCGCAACCTAGAGGTCGACCGCGAGGGTGAATTGGTGGTCTCGATGATAAACAACCGAGTTTGTTTTTACATCGATGTTCAGTGGAAGCATCGCTGTGGCTCGTGTTCTCATAGGTTTTCCCTGAAGCGCTGCACGGAATAAAGTCTTCATTTGTTTAGAATTTTGTCTGCAGAGGTTTATGTGTGTCTATGCTTGAGAGGTTTCGCTGCACTACTAAATTTGATTATAAAAGACATATTAATAGAATTAGTGAGGAATGTTCCAGCAATATGGGATAAAAAACACAAACAGCATCATAATAGGCACGTTTTAAATAGAGAATGGAAGAAAATAACAACTGAAATGGGAATGTCAGATAACTTATTCATATGTATTTGAGAATTATACTGTAGCTTATTATTATATAAGACACTGGCGGTTACAGGGAGGAAGCTTTCGTGCTGAAGTTTTTAAATTGTAGAATTTCTAAAGAAAAAAGTAGTTACTGTTATTCATATCTATGCTTAAAAGCTACACGCCAACCCTTCTAATTCCGAGATTAATTTAAAAAAAAGGGTTTATTCTAAATTCGTTACTGACATAAGGTAAAGTAATACCTGGAAGTACAGGCACGTATCCATAGGGAGGAAACGTCGAATAATGGAATTGCAGTGACGAAACTTCATTTGCTGGAGATAGGGGTCTAATATCCCCTCCACCTCGAAACCTGAAGACATACTTTTTTTTTTCTAAGAAATGATTTCTCGCCTGAGTGCTGAAAGATGAAGTGATGAGTGAGGAATATCGTTTCCTTCAAGGGTTTGCAACACTGGACCACAGTTGTGAGTCCACATTTGACAGAGATGAGTAGAGAACACTTACTAAAGTGCCATTTGCATTGACCAACGTATTCACAAATATGATAAATTTTCAACATGCCTCGTGCATATAGTATATAATGTAAAAGTTACAGTGAGATAAGACTTCAACTGTGTTGTGTTTAAGACTATCATATGTAACATATCGGTGTTACAAATTATGTCCCTATTGCCGAGTTCATAAGAGTGGAGCTACAGGGTCCATGTTTTCTAGAAACTAAATATGAATTCTATGGGGACATTGGTTTGTTCATTCATTCGATGAAAGAAACTTTTTTACAGAATTAAAAAGAATGGTTATTTTCCTGAAATGTATCACATACTCTCACAGAATTCTCTCCTGACGGCATTTTACGACTTTCTGTTCAAGATATATACAGTAATCGTTTCTCTTGGCAAGATTTCTGCAATTCCGCGAGTGCATTCTCTGAGACCCTGTTTTCTTCACTTGCAAGTGCAATGCCCTCTTTTCAATCTTCTTGTCATTCAAAGGGAAGGGGAAACTGCCTTTTGAATGTGAATTAATGGCAACCTTGGTAGTATCGATCGTGTGAACTTTAGCAAGAATACTTTATGGGACTTTTATTTTTTTAACTTTTATTTCCAACATAAAAAAAGAAAAGATTGTTGGAAGAAAATGAAAAATCGGTGAAAGAGAAACTTCGGTTGAAAGAAAAGTAACTGTAACTGGGTGTTTCTTTCCGAGTTCTATTTGTATAATTTGACTTTAAAATTGAAACATTTTATATGATTTATTATTGTTATGAGAATTTAGGATGTAATAGGAAAATGAGATACATATTAATTTGTTAAAATATTTATCATTATAACGTAGGTGTGATTTACAAGATTGTAATGGAAGTATGTCCGTTACTCCACACGATAACTCTTGAATGAAGGAAAATTTTTGAATTGCTCTTTTTGCAAATAGGCAGCTAAAGCGATTATCTCTGCTGAGTTCATTAGAGGAGTTAATCTGTTAACTTCTTCACCAGTAACGGCTATTTAAACGGTGGGTATCCATATGCTATTTTTTACCATTGAAACAAAAGTGTATAATTGTAGAATGCTAGAAGTTCCACATTGTGCTTTTAGATGGTAGCAAACATCCTTCAGCACCTGGGGCATCTAAGACCCCTAGTACATTAGGCCATTGCTTAATCAGCCGGTGGCGCAATTGGTGGCTACACCACATTGTCGCGTATCGTCCACCAGTGGCGCAACCAAAACAAGACGAATATTTTAATCAGAATATGTCTTCAGTGAGTAAAAGCATCCTTCTCCTTGCCCTCTTGGAGAAGAGGAGGCGAAGAAAGAAGAAAGTGTACACCCAATATTGATGACAAGGGAAGATAAAGGACTGTATTACACACTATTCGATGATCTTTGTGCGGACAACACTAAGTTTTTTAATTACTTTCGATTAATTTTAATTACTTTTTAAAATTACTTTAATTTCCAAGCATTTAATTTAATATTTCTGTTGCCGTAGTCTTCGATTCTGTTGCCCCAAATTACAGGATATTTTTCAATTGCACAAATAAAATTCTCAGTGTTCACTTTATTGTCTATCAGTTTGCCTAATTCTGCATTTTGTTTTCTCCTCTGGTTTTCTTCACTGCATTTCAGCTACCATCTTCATTGTCACTTCCCACTTTCTCGTGAATCAAAAGAAATAACCAACACTACACAATACAGAGTGACAACATATTGCGGTCTGATGAATCAGAGCGACCGCCGATGATCAAACAACTCTTGAACCTGCTATTGGTGGCGCCACCAGTAGTGGCCTAGTGTAATACGATACGTTAAGAACAATGGCCCAAGTGTGTCCCGCGCTACGAGTAGTTGACCGGGCGGTTGCTGAGGTCATCCACCAGCCGTCCACCGATTTCTTGGTGGCGCCACCAGTTGCCCTAGTGTAATAGGCTCAGTGCTCAGTATACTTCAATGTCCCGCCACATCCTCCGTGTACTGGTTGCGCCACTGGTTGCTCAACCAGTGGCCTAATGTAATAGAGCTCTATGGTATCCAGGACAAAATTGAAATTTTCTAGAAATAGAAGTAAATGCACGCTTTCCGTGATCCTCGTTACTTATTTCTCATTACAATCGGAACGAGAATTATTATAACAGTCGAACAAACTGTAAATCTTTTGCATTAAAAACAAAACAAAGTAAGAACAGCAAGCAACCTCTCTACTACAGTTTGGGATCATATAGGATCCATCGCACACTTTATTATACCTGCAAATCCCGCATCTATATTCATTTCGAAAGTTTCTATTTTACCACATTTTGAATACAAAATTTTATCTAAAACTAATACATTTATTATTATTATTATTTATATTACATGGTCTCTTATTTCTACTCTTTATATTTTACTGGCTTGGTCTCAGACAATGCATTCGTAAATTGAACGTTTACATTAGGGCACACCTACGTAACGTCACTTTTTTAGGCGTAGTCTTTTAGCATTGACACTTATTTAAAGAAAGAACGAAAGGGGGGGAACAAGGAACAAGCTTTTGTTGGAATGTTTTTGGTGAAATCACTCGTCTATCGACCTTTGCACGTGGGTGGATAAAAACGTTGTCCTCGGGAGCACCAAAATTACAATTATGCTCGATACTGAAGAACGTGACCAAAGGTCAGGACGGGTGGTTTGGGTGGTAAAGATAGACCGCAATTGTTTCTTTGTTAGCAGTTCTTGGATAGTAAGACAATTGTCATGCCTTGAGTATGCAAGGTTGGTATCATTTTGTTCTGTTATGTAGATATATCTTGTGATCTCATCCTTGAAGTATAGGCCTATTTGTAAATTCATTTCTAATTGACACTACTCCGAAAGTATGAGTATTACAGAACGTAAAAACAGCGTACAATACGTGAAATACGAGATCGTTAAAAGCTTGAGAACTTACGGAATGCACTATGGTTCAGTGGTGGAACGTTCACATCTGATGCTATAGCTTTCGATCCAGAATATTCATTTGGGTAGAGCAGAAATGGACAAATTGTACCACCACCCCCCTTCCCCAAGTTTGAGAAACTGAGAAACACATGCTTTTTTATAAATTGCATAGTAATATACTACTAAAAACATGAAGCTCTTATGTTAGTGAATAATATTATAGCATTATACAGATCATTGGCCGTCAGTAGCACATAATCTTTGGGTGGGGGGGAGCAAACTACCAGGAGGACTGTATACTGTATGGAATACCCCAGGAATGCGGGGTTCCGGGGTTCCTCTTCCGAAAATTTAGGGAAAAAAATAGTATTCATACATTGCATTTTAAAACATTTTTGACTTAAAATCAAACAAAAACTTCAAATTTTGGTTTTATTTTTATTTTTGATACTCCAGTTTTTTTTGTTTTGTTTTTGGAAAATGTGGTACTAAAAAAAAAAATTACAGTTTGTTCGTTTATTTAAACGATAAAATTCAACCTTTTTCTCAATTTTAGTTAAACTTATGATACCAAGTGTATGTCAAAAACAAAATAATAATAAAAGGGAGTGTGAAGTGAATACTCAGAAACAATAAAATTTCGAAAACAGGTTTTAGATCAACAAGCATACAAGTAATGTAAATGAGGCTCAACAATGTATAGTTAAAAAATTAGTTTAAAATTGTGTTTTTAGCTAAACTAAACACGTTTTGCTGCTCGCTATCTAAACATAAAACAGCTTGTTACTTTACAGTTTACTCCACATTCAGATTCATAGAGCTAAAAACTGACTGCCTTTCTTCACAATTGGAAATAAACTTTTGTAGTACTTTTTTTTTTCTTCATATTCACTATGTGTAACATTGTTTTGTGAACGTATCAAACTGGTACATGGTTGACCCTCTTTTGTGTCATAGTTGACCTAAGTTACTTGAAATATTGGGGAGAACGAAAACCTTTTTACAAACGTTGGACGGAACACGTCCCCGGTGTCCCCAGTGGGATTGATGTCCGTGTTACAGATACAGATACACTTTATATTCTAACTTTGTGAATTTTTGATGCTCTTAATTCCATTCAGTTATTTACTAAAATTCAAAAAGCAATGATAAGTTTAGCGAAGAGCCATACTAAAATTCAAAAAGCAATGATAAGTTTAGCGAAGAGCCATACTAAAATTCAAAAAGCTGTGATAAGCTTAGCGAAGAGCCTTACTAAAATATGTTTTAGCGCCATAAACTGAACCGGTTCTGCCATATGTGCAACATGTGCATTTGCATGGGGTGACAAGTTTTTAGGAGCGCCAAAATCTGTCATACCTATATTATTTAAAATAAATAATATAGATATGAAACAGAACTTCGTGATTATGGTAGTAATATTTACTAAGCTGACCTTCTATTTGAAAAAATAAAATCTTTCAGTTTTACGCCCCACGATTATGCCGGTCAGGCTAAAGGAGACAATGATGAGAAATGAATGAAATGATGGAATAAAGAAAGGGACCTTCTATTTAAATAACGCATTCATAAATCATGATTAGTTTAAGGTCACATGGACAGTAGTGAAACAAATGGTCAAACAAATTCCAGCATGAATTACTTAATTGTTGTCAAACTCGAACAGTAGCGATTTAATTAATTATCGCAGTTCTTAAATGAAAACTAGTTTTGTCTTTGTCATAAACAAGTTCCTTATCATTGAAGGTGGAAACAAGTTTTTCTTTTTTTTAAAAAAAAATGTCAGATGTAGAAGAAAAATCAAGAAATAAAGATAAGAGATATAGTTGCACTGGAATTGCAAACTGATATATTGAGAATGAAGTTCGATATTGAATTCTAGAAGATGGATGGTCATCTTTCCTTTGCTTTACCTTTCACTAATATAATAGATCATTTAAAAAAAAAGACAGACTCGATGAGACTGTATTTGCAGTATTTAGACCTTTCTGAGTGCGAGTGCACTTTCCCTCCCCTTCGTTGTTCATGATGGGGAAGCATACTTAAAATCGTGGCTTTTAAGATTTGTTCTTTCTGGAGAAAGGAGAGTAGCAAATGATGAAATCGCACAGGACGGCAAATCGCGTAGGGCCAGTCCTGACCATAAAACTATTTTTCCTGGATTTTTTCAAAAACTACGCATGGAAATTCACTCTTAAGCATGTATTTATGTTCAGCTCAATATGATCGATCGATTGCTGTATGTCTCATGATTGGAATGGTTCCCCTTTAAACTCAAATAATATCGTAGAGTTTGTTATTACCTCAAGTGATTTAGAAGTAAAAAAAAAACTTATCAGTGATAATTTAATATTTATTTCAACAAAGATAAAAGAACAAAAGTTTGATACTTTAATACAGGAAATCGATAATTCATCCGAACTGTGAAAGTAAAATCAATTCTTTTTCTAATTTGAAGTCACTTTCAGTTTAGTGTCCCTTACAGCAGCGAGGCTATATGAGACATGAACCTATAGCTTAACGTGGAACCCGAACCATATGAGTGTGCGTGGGTTTTCTCGGGGTTCTCCCGTTTCCTCCCACTTTCTTCATTCCACCATTTCATTCATTTCTCATAATCACCGTCTCCTTTAGCCTAACCGGCATAAACGTGGGACGTAAAACTCAAAGATTGCATTTCATTTTTTTCCGAACCATATGAACTGCCGCCGGGAACCGAAGTCGGGACTGCCACGCCAAAGGCGAGCGTACGCTAACCGCTTAGCCACAAAGAAGCTCAACTTTTTTCCCACCTAGATTAGTAATCTGGAGACTTCTGGAATCACTGCGATACTCGTTTCACCTGTTACTTGTATATTATCTGAGAAATAAGTGTTCCACTTGTACATTCAAGAAGTAATAAATTTCAACGTTGTTTACATCGTAAAACGAAAGGGAAATTAATTAACTGCGATGGGAAACAAAAAAATTCACTTTTCATTTAACTCAACTGACAACAAGTAGTTCTACACTTTCTCGTATAGAGGGCATGTGTGGCAGTGATTTACAGTACAGTGTAAGTATAAAACGCAATACTAAATGTCTCGTTTACGTTTCTAGTGCAGTTTGTAATAAAGGGATAATTTTCGTCTCTAATAATACATATTTGTTTTTTCCTAATAGAATTTCAATAACTCCTAAAAATCTCTGGTACCGGTACCTACATTTTTCGATGTGTAAAGAGAAGACTACTTTCGGAAACCCGCTAACTCTTTTTTTAAATGTAATAGCTCTTTAAAATAAAGAATGAGAAGAAAGTAATAGAGCTTCATTCCGAATCGGTCTTCGCAAAATTTGTGGACCGCAAAGCAACACACAAAATTAACAAGCAACTATAATTGCTACGCTGATTATCATGAACTAAAACGCAAATTTCATGTTGAGTTTATACAAACCGTTTAACCTTGTTTGATAAAATTTCATCTTCACTACATTCAAGGCAAGAAAACTCATAGAAATTCCTATGTTCTATGTGAAAAGAATATGTGCTACAAGAGAAGTGACACAGAACTATGTTCAGAAAAGTTTTTAGTGCTTGCTTTACTAAGTATTCTGATGCTTTTATCAGTGTCTTCTAAAGGAGTGGTATATTAAATAACTTCGTAAGGTCATTTTTCCTTAAACATATTTTCCTTAAACATATTTAAGACTAGGTGATATACTCGTTCCTCGCATGGGGGAGGATAGGTTTGCAGTCATTCTTATATTTCATTTTTATTTATATAGAAACTGACCCCCCTCCCTTTGTAAAACGGATTTTTTTTTTCTAAACGCTGGCAAAAGTGTTCTCTTATTTCTAATGAGGAGTTTAAATATCGTGTTCCACTTTTCTGATTTGAGGGGCTCGTGAAATATTCAATTTCTTGCATAAAGGATGACCCTCCGCCTCTCCTTTAGAACAGACATCTTTTATCAAAGTGATATGATAGAAACTCAGTTCGAGATTGTTAATAACTATATCTAAAAATGTATTTTGAACAGTTCAGTAGTTTGCCCGTGATTTGATCAGACACAAGAAGACTTTCTCTTTTACGTAACAGATAGACGAAATGCCCATTCTTCACGTGGGAAGAATAGATTTATAGAAAATATCCCCCTTCTCCCTCCCCCTCCCCCTCTTAGGTTATTAATTTCAATCAAAGTGCAATTATAAAAACCCACAAGATACTTTCTTTTTGACATAAATGTTGAACTTCTCTATCCCACTAGAATACGTCCGTCAATCAATGTGGCCAGGGGTAAAATTGGATCTGAAAGGTAGGGCGACGATAGATAGCAGAATGACGTCACGCCGTCTCTCTGCCTATCTTTGTCCATTGTAATTTTTTAGGGACTAGGGGAAACGCCATACGCAATTTTTTGGAGGCGTCCACAAGCGTTCCCCCACACTTTTACCCCTGAATGTGGCATGATAACAACCATTGAGGAAGGTACTGTATACAGTACAAAATTCATTTTAAACGGATAAACCGTTTCCGTCGATTTGATCACAAACAACAGACAACGTCTGACAAAAAATACAGTATATATAGAAATGACTCTTGCCCTGTTAAAACTGGAATTTCGTAAAATGCTGGATCATATAACCGCTAATGAGGACTTATTTGTAATGAAAATTTTATTTACTAATTTCATCTTCGTAACTTCAGGGACTCGTAACATACACTATTTTCTCGCATATTTTCCAAACTTCATATACCCCCAATGGATAAGATATTTAAACAAAGTAATGATTGAAACCTAGCTCGAGCTAGGTATTAAGTATGTCACAAAATTCATTTCCAAGTTTTCAATCGTCTTCCCAGGATTCGAACAACAAAAACGTTGCTTTCAATGTGGAGGAAAAAATGTATACCTTTCCTCTTAAAACGGGAATTTTCAAATACGCTAGGACATATTTCTACTTATTTTTAATGAAGAGTTTGTATACTGAGTTTCATCCTCGTAACTTCAGGGATTCATGTGCTACTCCATTTTGGGCATAACATACGAATCCCTACCTCCCTCAGCATATATATATGTTCACACTCGCTGTTAGAAAGATCATAGTTGCCGACATTTCGTTCATAATTGCGGACATACGGCTCATAGTGGAAGACAAAGTGGTTCATGGTTGCTGTAGGGTCTTCCAAAAGTCCTGCAAAAAAGTAAAAAGCTGTAACTTTGTAACCATTTACTGTATTTGTACAAAACTTTTAATGGACTTGTAAGAAAGTCTGAAATTTTGTTTCCAAGCATTTTTTCAACGCCAAACCTCCAGCTCAGCACCATTTACGTCCAAAAAATTGCTGAAGTCTTTTCGGGAATCCAAGAACAACATTTCGACGTTCATTGAAACGGCACACCACACATTTAACTTTGGAGAATCACGAACATGTGTCTCAAATTCGTGTGGATTCTCAATTCCCCAGATTCTACAATTGTGTCGGTTTACCTTACCAGACACCTGAAACGTGGATTCATCTGAGAACAATAACTTTGAAAGAAGCCCTGGATCACTGTTCAACCGTGCAAGCATCATTTCACAAAAATCACTTTTTATGTCACAGTCTTCTTCCGTCAATTCCTGTATAAGTTTCAATTTGTAAGGCTCTTTATTTTCTTACGAACGATATTGTGTAGCGTTGTCATTGGCACTCGCAGCTCCAAGGATATGCGTTTCAGTGATTTCTTTGGACTTCGCAACACGCTTTCATGCACGGACTGAATCGCATCAACACTGGTTGTTGGCCTTCCGCTACGAGGCAAGTCCAAGACACTTCCGGTAGCTAGGAACTTATCGTACCATCTCTTGATACTTGAACCTGCAGGTGGTTGTTTCTGATATTTTTGTCGGAATTTTCTTCTCACCAAAACACTAGATTTTAACTCACAAACCACACCACACACTGTGCTTTCTCTTGAGTAGACGCCATCTTTGTCACGTGATTTGCGGTTATGACGTCAACGTTTACATCCGCTCATTGTTGCCAACAAAAATTTTAACATTTCCACTAAACATTACAAACAAAATACAAAATTGTAAGTAGTACTTTCAAAGTTACAGCTTTTTACTTTTTTGCAGGACTTTTGCAAGACTATATATATACTATACTAGACTATATATACTACCTTTTATATATATATATATATATATATATATATATATATATATATATATATATATATATATATATAGAGAGAGAGAGAGAGAGAGAGAGAGAGAGAGAGAGGAGCTCTAAAAATGGAACCCGGACAACTGAGCGCTATTCTACAGGTCAAAATAAAGCGAAAATATTATGTACTGGTATACCCTCCCGGTCCTCCTTCAGCCGCTATGAGGCACTATGTGGCAAGGTAATTAGTATTGCGTTGGAACCATTGGTATTGCTCTATGAATCCATGAAGGACTTATATCGATTGTTACGCTAATAAATGGTGTAGTGTCAACGGCTATCGATTTTAAATGCTATCTGGAAACAAATGAGGTAATCATTTGATAAATTAGTAGATCTACTTTCTGATTCCATTTCTTAGACATTGACATATAGTGCAATTTGCGTCTGCAGACGAAGACCTGAAAAATATAAATTATATTTATTTTTCTCTTTATTTTGACTTGTAGGATAGTGCTCTGTGTGGTCAGTGGGCGCCAATTTTAGAACACCTTTTATATATATTTATTGCTCCCGTAACAAAAGCAGTTTTCTGTTCAAAGCTACGTTTCTGCTTATGTTAGTATGGTCTTGGCATCTATGACTGACTTACTTTCACATTTTGATATAATAATATCCCTTCCCCTTTCAAGAGTGGAATTTTTGAAAAGAGTGAAACATGTGTTCCATTATTTTTATTTGGGTGTTTATACACCGAATTCCTATTTCCAACTGAAACCAATAATTACGTTCGGCCTTTTTGTGAATAATTAAAGGAAAATTTCAATGTAGAAAGTGCTTTCTTGCACTCTTCCTGACTTTAGAAACGTTATTTTCGAAAGTGTTGAAATGCTTATTATATTAATATTATTTTTCACTTTATGTACCGAATTTCACATCTTTAACTTAAGCGAAACAATACATGCGCAGTGGCGGATCTAGCTCTGGGCCGGGGGCCTAGGCCCCCAGTTTTTTGACTGACAAAAATAATTTAAGCTATTATTTATACATTTTTGAAAGTTTATAGTAAATTCATGATCTATCATAGTCTGGGTTCAGTCTGGCCCCCCTTGTTTTTACCTTCTAGATCCGCCACTGTGCATGCGGCACTTTGTGAATAAAGTGAAATTTGAGTTTTGTAAAAATTTCCCCCTTTTACCCCATAGGGGAAGATTTCAGAAACGCTTAAATACCTGTTTTCTCATTTTTAATTAAAAGTCTATATATCGAATTGAATATCTTTAACTTAAGCGAATCTCTACATTTGAAACTTTTCTGGTTAAAAAAAGGGAAATTTAAGTATTTTACAAATGTCCTCATTTCTCAACTTAGAAGGGAAATTTTCAAAAATGCTGAAACATATCTTCTTTCATTTTCAATAGTAGTTTATATGATGAGTTTCACCTGTCTAACTTAAGGGATTCTTGAGATTTCTTCTAAAAAAATTGAACCTCCTCTACCCCTTTAGGATACTATTTCCGAAAATCCTCCCTTATACCTTGCTATCGTGACAAAAGAAGGGTCCATGTTCCGTTAAGGGGGTCCAAAAGTACACTGGACCCCCTTAATCTAAGCTAAGCTAACCTAACCTGACCTAACTTAACCTAATATAACGTTATATTATGTAATCAAACGAAGATCAATAGAAAGAAGTGGTGTCAAAGGCACTGGACCCCCTTAACGGAACATTGACCAAAAGAAGTACTTGTCCGACTTTCATGTTTCTACCCAAGGACGCCGATCCTAGGGAGCCGAGGGGGCCCTGGACCCCAATGCTCATGTGGGCCCTATGTATTTTTATATTTATTTTTATTGTTACACTGAGAGAAATGCATACTCCAGTCGGCATGTAAATGCTGTTTTTACCAGTTTACGCGCGTCACCTCATTAAGTAATGTTGTTTCATCCGTAGTACTGTCTACACCACCGTCCAGCGAAAATTTTGTATTGTGGGACCACCATTTCAAATCTAGAATTAACGCCATACCCATTCCGACGGTGGGAACTTACGTATATAATGTTGTGACCACCTTCCTACGGCTGTTCCCTCCTGATTCTTTCTAAATCTGTGACTCCCTACATTACGAGAGTAATATGACGTCATATCATTCTGTGAGAAGGAGAGAGAGGAAAGATGTTTTTAACACGAAATCAATCATGTGAATAAAATTATCCAATCACAGCCAGTCTAGTTCTTCTGCGACGAAAAAGTGTGGAAAAGAGGGCAGTGATGCCAATTCGGGGGAGAAGTTGCTAAATCTAGGGGGTTCAACTTTCAGGATAGCGACAAAAATATCTTTTTCGATTAGCGACTGTTTTGGTGATTTTTGAATGAGAATTTGGCGACTTACGTACAAAACTAGCGACTTTTGTGCTACCAACAACTTGTCCTATAATGAAGTACTATTAGTCGAATCAGCTTAGATATATGTTTGTTTTCCTTTTGTTTATTTAAATTAGCGTAAGCACTGATGAGCTGGGAAAGTATATAGCATGTGTCTCCATATTTTCGTTACGATTGCTGTTATCTCTTGTCCGCTAACGGAGACCAATTCCAATTTATAATGTCCTTTAGGTTGCAGAGCTTCCGTTTAAAGGCAAAAATAATACGTTAGCAAGAGTAAGTTGATAATTTGTAGAAACGTAAGTAAAAGTGAAGTGGATGTAAGATTCAATTCTTTGTTCGTTTTTCTAAACTCATTTTTGATTTTGCTGAACTGAAATTGATCATAAATTAAAAAATACATATATCGTTCTAAAAATGAAATTATTCTTAGTTACATATGATTCTTTCAATCTGAATTGACCACAAATTTAAAACATACACACACACACACACACACACACACACATATATATATATATATATATATATATATATATATATATATATATATATATATATATAGTGAGGGAGAGAGAGATAGAGAGAGAGTTCCATTAATAATTTTGTTGCGACTTTTCACCCGAAATTGGAGTCATTTCATCTCCCATTTAGCGACTTCTTGTGTCAACTTGTTGGCAACACTTAAAGAGGGAAACAACTAGCTATTAACGTTGTTGCTAAGGAAGCTAGGACTAAAAAACAAGAACCATACGTTGAAGGTAATGGATGAAGAAGTAAGTATACTACTCCAGCAATGGAACCTTACAAAGTTGGTTCCAAACTTTCAATTTAACTTAAATATTAATTTGATATTGTGTATTTACTACTTCCGAAAAGAAGTTTAAAGCTCGTCACACTTATACATTGAACGTTATTCAAAGGTGCGGCGAGATGGGGAATATTGTTAACAAAGTATAAAAGTGGCGTCGATAGCGTTTAAATATTGGAGGGCACATGCTACATTCTATATGCGCAAGTAACTTTTAGCTGCATACTGAGATTTATTTTAGTTTATGTTGATTGAGCAAATTTAGTGAGTGAGTTATCTAATGCAGAGCTATTGTCAATTAATTATACGAATATGAATTTTATGCATTTCAATCAGGGAACGTTCTAGAACACAGGTCGCCCTATATAGATTAGTAGCTAGGTTGATTCCTTCCTGTAGCAAAGTTTAATATTTAATTTACATAGTATTGCCGAGCGAGCGTTAGCGAGTGAAGGCAGGTTAGAGCCCCGCAGGGCACGTTGCTTTCTGTCTTTATTACAGCTAAATGAGAAGGGGGACCTGTGTTCTAGAACCTTGCCTTTCAGTCATCAGAGTAGTTAATTTTGTTTACACCTTAAAACCGTAGGCCTACTGCTTAGTATTTCGGTACAGCTACACCTATGCCAGGAAACAATTTCTGAGGCACTACAAGTAGGTTTCATAATTAAATAAATCTATGTAATAGGGAAACATGATAATTTCCAAGACACATCAGTTTGCACCATGTTATCAATCTGTACGGATTTATTTGGGCATGCGCCAATGTAAGAACAGTCCAGAATGTAGGGAATCGTTTCAAGTAAGAAAAGAGATAAATGCAATCTTAATTTGATGGAGTATTCTTAATCTGCACCAGCATTTAAACTGAAGGTGAAATACAGAATAGGGCATTTGTGCCGTATCGTAGGACCACTTTGAAAACGAAAAAAAAAAAATGTACCGCATTCACCTATATTTTGTTGGGTTGCATAAAGTTACGTCACTTTACGTTAGGGACATAGTAACTAAAACGCAAAAACAGGGGGTTAAGTTCCAGAGTTGGGCGTCCGTTTGCAGCAAAATTTTTAAAATTTACAGGAAGGATATGGATAATTTGATCGTTTGTGTGCTTGATAATATATAAGAGTCTCGAAAGATCTGGTTATTTGTTATATATAAGCGGTTATAAACATGGGACTATACGGCGAGCGGAGGGAACTATTTGGCGCAAGGTAACTGAACAGTTGCATTGTGGGAAAGAAACGAGCATTTATGTTATCAAAATGGCGAGTGTACAAGGGCAATGAACTAACAGTTTAAACATTTATGAAGCAATACGTTGATAACGAGCAAAATCTTTTAAAAGTTTGTGAAGAGCACGGATTAATGAACCTAATAACAAATTGCAGAAAGTGTGGAAAAGAGATAACAGCGAAAAAACGTGGCGAAAGCGGACGCCCAATTTCGGAATAAATGCCAAAACAGAAACCAACCTGTGCTAGGTGGCCACTAAAAAGCACAAATGCTATTTAGCCGAGTCATGGCAGGAAGGCCGAGGGGAGTGAGGGGGTACATCCGAAAGGTGCAGGCGCGTCATCGACGGTGGGTGTATGCATTAGCGAGAATGGTTACAAATATCTGGGTTTTGGCGATCGTAAAAATTACAAGAGCACTTGTCATCGTTTCACACTTGCAACGCTTCACTTGTTAACATACAATATAGCTTCTGTACACTATGCAGAAATAGATTCCCGTTCAGTTAGAAGTCACTTACCTTCAAAACTCAGGCTTGTAAACTTTTCCAATTTCAAGAAGAAAATTGTGTACAACAGTTTCCTGGGGTTTCCTTTCCTTAAATAAATACTTCGCTAAATAGCCCTCGAAATGCTCTTCCTTCTTCCCCAACGTCATGTCTTTCACGCTACTATATCCTAAGAAATGTACCTCTCCGCGAAAAAGTCCTTCCGCCTCCACATACAGTACTGCTTACAACATCAAAAACAGCCAACAAAGACAACGTTCTTCACTTTTACTATTTCACTTACCTGACTTTCACTCATTCCTCCTCACAAACTTAAATAAGTTCTCCAGTTGACCCGGTAAATTTCCTAAAATTGGTTCGGCAATACGGCACTTAACCCCAGAATAGTCTCAAATAAAAGTACCACACTAAGGAATTTTTGATGTGCATTGCCCTATCCGTCTCACTTGCGTTATTGCCGTTGTAAAGACCTCCAGAATTGGGAAAAACACAATAAATGTATAATTAATATTAATGCAAATACTCAGGGCTGCGGTGACACTTCTAATGGGTCCCATATTCGATTTCAGTTTCATTCAAGTGTTTTTTTTTTTTTTAGTAGACAAACACCGTAAACATGCATTTCCTCGTGATTGTCCCATTTTACTTAGTTATAAACTCTATTTTATTTACTCAACTATATACTTTTGATGTATGGTTAATGAAAGGTCATCATTTGTCCCGGAAATTCCGGGACTGTCACGGAATCGAGATCTGCGTCCCGAAAATGTTTCTCGGGACGCTTAAATGTCCCTGCTTTCAGCGAAGAAGAAAGGAAGGAAATATCATATTTTTTTTCATAAGATTAGGTATATAATTATTCTCTTCAACTTCTGAGTATGGCAGTTCAAAAGTTGAAAAATTGAAGAAAGAATAAAAGACTTGAATACATAAATCATGGATTTAATTAAGTTAAAAAAATAAACGAAAGAAGTTCTTCAAGATAACAAACGCCGCCAGAACATATTGTCAATGAATTAACAGTTCTTAAAAAAAAAAAAACGAACAGACAAAACGTGTTAAAGGAAACATCATATCTTGAAGAGCTAAAACAGGCTCTGAAAGCCTCGAAACGTAATAGATCCTGAGAAAAAGAAATTGCTTACCAGGGGAGAAGGGATAAATCATCTGCTTTCGTTTGCTTAACTAGGGAAGAGAAGGTCTACTAAAATGACCAAAACTGTGATTACGCAATACCTGAACAACTCTATCTAATGGAAGGAAGGAAGTTAGTATATAACACATCTTTTCATTTTAAGCATTTAGTAGCGTCCCGGATCTTCATTTTTTAAATATGGCAATCCTACAACCCTTCTGGGTTGAACGAAAAACTAATGAGTAGGTGTTAGAATTAGTATGGGAGAAAGAAAAAAAAATTAGATGTAATTAAGAGGAGGAAGAGGAACTGGTTGGGACATTGACTGAGAAGGAACTGTATTATGAGGGACGTGCTAGAGGGTATGGTGGAAGGAAAGAAAGAGGAAGTGAGGAGGATATCAAAACAGAAAATTGTTACGCCAAGGCAGAGACTAGCTGAGGACCGTGGTGCATGGGAGCTTCTCAGTTGCAGCAAGTGACCTGCCAATAAGGGTTGTGAGGTTAAAGTTGATGGGTGCTCAATATTAATTAAATATAATCAATATTATGTAGCCTAGTTTCTATAGCAAAGGTGAATTTCTGAAAGGAGCTGTGGCAGGGTTGGCTGGTTAAAAAAAAAAAAAAAAAAAAAGAAAAAGAAAACTGGTTTAAACCAGAAAACGAAAAATGTTCATAAAAGTGTAAGTGTTCGTAAAATCTTGATGAACTCATATTTGTGGGTTATCACGTTTCACTCCCTTATATTATTCGTATTATATTTAGATCCAAATTCCCCATTCATTACTCAAAGAGATTACACTACAAAAGCAACTTCTTTTTTGTATAAGTTTATGAATGTTTCTTTTGTGATTTTTTATAGTTTGTTATTATTGTTATGCAATTGGAATCAAAAGCTTAAATATTGTTTCGTTTTAATAATGTGTACTATTGATCGAAATGCTGTACTTTTTGGGGGGGTCATACAAACTCCACGAGAGACATTTATTGAAATCAGAAGTATCTTTGGTATCTATTTATGTATAAGTGGGTCAGAGCCAATTCGTATCTTTATTCACTTCTCTTACTGATATGCAAATTAAGTTGTTATATTTCTTTAACTTGGACTAATAAAAGTCGTAGTGAACTAACTTGGACTAAATTAGTTATGTACTCTGCAGTATTTTGAAATTATCCGTATGTAATTCTGTATAATGGTTTCACTTGTGCAACTGTTCATCTTTTTGTCCTTCTGAAATGACTCTTGATAATTATATTAACAAGTATGTAAAGATCAGTACAATGCATTTTTATCAGGAGTCCGTGAGTGAGTGGTAGAGTATCGCATTTGTGGCTATAATTATTCTCGGTTTCGAGTTTAAATGGAGGATAATTTCTCTTGGATGTAAGCCGAGTAGCAGTTTAGATTCCGCTTGAAGCTTATGTGACCCCTTCCGACATAACCCGTTGTTGCATAATAACTCAAAGGCGAAACAAACTTATTTATCTCCACATGTGATATAAATATATAGTGCTAATTATTTAAACCATAAAATCCTGGTTTAAACAAACAAAAAAAAAAGTTTGTGTTTTTTTCAATGAAAAAAAAAAGGTTTTTGCCCACCCTCGTTGTCAGTGTTAATCATGAATTCTCACAAATTGCTGTTGTGAGAGTTTATTTTAGCGTCCGTTTCATCACCAATACTATGTAAGAAGTGGAGCTACGCTACAACGTGCCCGCCCGCAATCGTATCCGAGTCTCGCGCCGAAGACACGATACGTGGAAGCACTAAATCAGTCTCCTATGATGTACTAGTATATAAACAGTCTCGTCTTTTAAATGCCGTTTTATTTTTAATTGTTTAACGAAAATAATTGTATTTGCAATATATTATTTTAAAAACTTTCATTTATTATAAGTATTAAACATGTTTCATAGAAACATAATAGATGAACTTCCTTTGGAGGTTCCAGGTCCATTTTCCCTCTGTGGCTACACCCCTGACAATACATCCTATGCCCTGTCGCGTTAGATCGTTATTTAATGCTGCGAATAATTAAATTACGGCTTCTAATGCTTGAACAAATGTTAAGGTAGAATTCTCTAACAGTTTCCGTTTGAATAATTTTTAGTAAAAATGTAACCACACAAGTAGCAAATATTCAACATTTAGACAGCTGATCAAGTGGTTAGCTCGCGCACTTTTGGTGCACGGGGTCTTGGGTTCGATGTCCAATGCAGACCCACTTCTTACACAGCCTTGGTTTGAAAGGGGACGCCGAACTTCAATAAATAATGACAACAGCTTGCAGCTTTTATAAAATTTAATAAAAATTGCAAATAGCATTGTTTTCGTCCAATTCCAGCACGTAGCCTAATTACTTATTGCAGTAAAATATTATTTGATCCATTTAAACTAAACATACAGCAGTTAGTGTTTGCTGGTAATTTGTTTACTTTCGTCCCGTGAGATATTTTATGTAGAACTTCCCTCGAAGGAAAAAAAGATGAAGAAATTGCTCTGATTGCTCATAAGTCTTGATTATCATAAGAACACTTTCATCAACTCATTGCTGTGTGTAAATAATTATTAGCACAAGTTATAACATTGTCTTTTTTTTTTCTATATAAGAAAACTGTATTGATATAACAGCCATGCGTTTCCTGAATGAAAGGGACATGGAGCAGCTTATTCCACAGATCGGCCTCCGTGCTAAATTCTGGGAGAACTGGACTGTTTGGTCTCAAGCTGTCGACACTCAAAATGTAAGAGCATTTCCAAATAATACTTATGAGTTGACACAGTACTTGTACAATCCGCGGCAAAAAACCTGCAACATGAGCATATAAGTTTATTGTGAAATGACGAAGTCTTTTGCTTCAAAATAAGTGTGCACGGGAGGAGGCCGAGGTTTATCCTGGCATGATTCGTTCCACTTAGACGTTATGTTCATTCCCTGTGCTGTTAGGCGTAGTTTCGCAATAAACTTACATTCTCATGTTGCAGGTTTTTTGCCGCGGATTGTACAAAGAAATTTGGTACGAAAACGTTTAGTGTGGAAAAAGTAGTTTATAGAACAAGAATATATTATAACATTCTTCTTGCATAATGTACGTTGTGCGAATAGTTGATCATGAGCATATACTTTGTACTAAGCACCCATTGAAAATGTTTCATGTATAATTACCTGCGAAGAATATACAAGTCACATCTTTGTGTTAAACAGGGAGATGGGGTTCTGTAGGAGATAGTGTTGTATTGTTACATTCTTATGGTTTTGTTTTACAATGTGTAACAACAATCAACTATTGTCAAGACTTCCAGTTTAATTGTAATTTTGGCCATTTTTTTTTTAAATCTCATACTTAGTGCTAAGCTTATATGAGGAATACGTTTTTTTTTAGTTGAATATACGTGAAATGTTATATAATGAATAATATATTAACTGCTTCAAAGGTGAGTTTCGTTGAATTTTCTGCCTATTGCATTACGGTGTCTTTAGCTACGCACAATGCTGGGTCGCTCCGTGTTGTCAGATCCGAGTATTTTTTCTTCTTTTTTTTCGTTAGTTGCCTTCTGATGTCCCACACAGAGACTTTTCCTTTATTGATGCCTTGGGAAAGACAGAGAATGCAGTCAGTAAATACTTGCTTTTATTAATAGGTTTGAAATTTTAAGTACGTAGTATAACCACCCTTAGTTAGGTGATGAAGTCCAATCTCTTCGGACCGAAACTTGTAAATCACAAAGTAGTAGCCTAGAGGATGGTTACACCAATTTAGCTCTAGCAATTTAGCTCAAGATACTAATTTCCTAGAATTTTACTGTTTCATATCGTCTTTTTATAAAGTTTGTTTCTCATTTTTACTGTAAAATACTCAGCTTTTCGTGAAGCTTTTCTAATCACTCATCGATTTTTTTTTTCTCCGGACAGTGACAATTCGTATTTAATTGTTGTGGCTTGCATACGCTTTCCTGTAACTTTTAAAAAGTTTATTATTAGTGTATTAAGTTTGCTTCTGAATAATGATTCTCAACCGTACTTTCCAGTATGTATGTATTTAATATGTTTATTTGTAGGTTAATCCTTCCTTTGAACCAGAGTTTGAAGATTCCATACTGGACATATCTACGAGTGTATTAAAAGCAACAGGTGCAGAAGAAGTATTTTTACAGCGTCGAACGAACACAGCAAAAACTTTACCGGACACTTCGGAACCAATTGTTGGACGAGAAGAATTAGCAACTTCAAATCAGCAAATTCAGCTTTATGAACCACTGTGTGCAAGGAAAGATTTTGAAGTAAACAGGGAACAGGATGATAATTTTGTAAGTTATTGATATAATGAACTTTTTATTTTATATTTGTACGTATAGCTGGGCTCACTTTACGGAGCAACGTACTTCCAGACGCTTCGTAATGCACTGCTAAACGAGGCCACTTCGAAACCATAGATGTGAGAAATAACCAAGTTCTCAATGACAATTCGTTATTTTAAAAAAAAGGTACCTTTCACTCTGTTCACATACATAGTGCCAGTTTCATTGTTCTCAATTTTATCATACCATGTTTATTTTACTGTGAACAATTCCTTGTATATTCAGTCACTGTTCATACAAAAGTATTTCGACAAATTAAGTAGCAGCATTTGCACTATGCTTCCTTGAAGATTTTAAATTACCTTTCGCTCTTTATACATTACCTTTGTTCAAGCTTGTATCTGTTTTCTCGAATATTAACTCTCTTCTATTAAGCATGAACATTAGATCATCCAATATGCAATATATGTTTCGGTGATTTATATTACAGGTTCTCAAAGTACTACAGAGCTCCATGGATGGGAAAGGTCTTATTGCAGCAGGAAATACAACCGGTGGACTCTTAACACAGAGGCAGAGAAAAGAGCTTGGTGGAATAATAATCAGAGCGATCTTAGGTGATAGCACATCCTTAAAAGTTCACGCAGAAACCTTTACTAAGTTAGCTCTTGAAATAAGAAAAATATTTCCGAAGGAGCTTCCAGCTATTTACTTCACTTCTTCATTAAGTGCTATCCCTTACCGAAAGAAACGGAACGCTGGTGGCATCTTGTATGAAGCTTATATATCAAGGCGCAGAAGATTCCGCAAACTTGGGGAGCTTCCTGGATTCAGTAGGTCAAGAAACTCAAGACCCTCATCACCAGCAACACTAACAGATTCCAGCTGTACTGAAGATGATACTGAAGTCGGTAAGTATTTTTTCAGTTGCCAAATATTTTGAAAGTGCTAGGATCTATTGTATTATATATTTACTTTATCTGCTAAATATTTTAAAGCACTTAAGCCTTAAAGAAAAGGTTCACTCTGGTGAATGGAATCTTTTATCAGCTTACAAGACAAGATATCGTTTTTGTGATAGTGACTTTATCTCCCAAGCGAAGTGCATATAATTAATTATCAATAATTAAGTTTAACGGCCCACAGTTATACCCTTTTAGCAAAAGGAGCTGGATGGTTAATGAAAGTGAATGATGGTGGAATTAAGTTTTATGTGGTCTCCCAACGGAGATCGAACTCGGGACCATGCGCACTAAAGGCATATGTGCTAGCCACTAGAGCAGCTGGAGACACAAGAAAAGTGCAACCCGCGAATTGATGTATGGGTATTGCTGTATTAGGACTAAATTTTCAAATTTTTGCTATGTTCTTTTCACGTCCAAATCCTGCTAATTGCATTTGTTTCCGAATGACTCATGTAAACACTAAAATTTTCCCGTTATTCCATTTCTGAGAACTATTAGTAAGATCTGACAAAAAACACACACTATACAAGTGTAAATAAGTAATTTTAATAACGTGTAGGTGCTCTAGGTTGAATATTTAACGAAGAAAAAGAAACCTACCTTGCATCTCGTGCTTTTTATCCTGGTTAATATTTCATTTCTTCAATATTGCCTCCCGAGCTGGAGCCTTGGTCTGAAATCTTCCTACTATATACTAGACTTTGTATTATATTTTTATTTATTTACATGCTATTTTATTGTTATTATTCTTTTATTTATTTATTTTTGTTTTTAAATCCTGTAATACTAAACACACCACATGTCCCCAAAGCACTGAATATTCTTTCACCGTAACAGCTCGAACTGTGTCTTTTCGTTCTGGTGAGGTGAACGTATTGTTGTCATTGTTAAAACAAGCTTGTATTTAGGAGAACAGGCTGGAATAGATTATACTCACCTTACATCCTTGTGTGTAAATGAACAAGAGAAACAAGTGAAAGAAGTGTAAATTATTAAAACAAAACAAAATATTTTCTTTAATACGTTTTACATCTCCAAAACGAAAGGATATAATTCGAACTTTAAGGTGAAAGAATGTGTTTTGTTTTGAGGACACGTCGAGTGTTTCATATTACAAAACTTAAAAATCACAGTGTCTTCTAGTTCGTAGTAGGAATGTTCGAGACCAAGGGAGAAGCGCAGGCAGAAATATTAAAGAAAGAATTAATAAGAATAATAAAGCACTGGATGTAATGTGAGTTTCTTTCAGAAGTACTTTTATTACTTAGTATAGTCTAAGCATCGGGGCTAAAAAATTGAGGTCTAAGGGCAAATCATGTAACAATTTGGCATCCGATATTTTTTTGAATATATACCCATCACTGATCACAAAAACACCAGAGCCGGATGCCAGAAAGCCGAAATTTTAGCCATTTGTATTATTCACTATATCTTCGTAACTATTGAAGCTAAAGCATACAAAGTTTTTTCATTTTGTTTGCGTAATTGTCTTCAAATTAATTTCAGTGCATTTTTGAGCTAAATATAATGGTTTTCTTGTTATTTTCACTTAGTATTGGTTGCGTGTGAAGTCAGTTTTTAGCCACAGATTATTTACAAGATCGAATTTGGAAAAATGTGTCTTCTAAACGTTTTTCGCCATTTTATGCTCTTCCAAAAAATGCATGCTTATATTAGTGTAGGACTAATAGTGCCTGAGTTAAAGCGACTTTATTCTGTCGTGTGTGAAACTGATCACGGCGCGGCCCAAGAGTTACCTTCCCACAAGCGGTATATATCAGCAGCTGATAATGATTAATATATATATATAATCTTGTCTGCCTGTAAGTCTATAATCCTGATAATTAAGTCTGTGTATAAACTAATTACAGTTATCCAGTTTTAATATGAATTGAGGGGCTTTTTCCAAAATAACCCTTGTTAAAATACAAAATTTCTCTGAAGAATAAAAAGAGAGCTTTCTCTAGTATACAGTATGAGAAACTCTGCAAATCTGTTTCTTTATACGTGTCTCTGATACCTTGTAAAACATGCAGCTTTCTTTTCATTTTTCTGAAAAAAAAAATCTTGTTTCAACAAGGGTTGCTTTTGCCACAAGTCCTTCGATTTATTTACTACAATCAATACTAAGCGAAATAGAGCAGGAACCAGATTTCAAAATTGCCTTCAAGAGAGAATCATGAACAATTTGCCATCCACGTTTTTTTATACATTACCACCGTTTCCTCTTAATACTTACTGTAAAGGTCAGAAAAAAATACGATATGCCTAACACATTTTATAAATGATCAGTTTTTAAACTAAAATCTTATTTACAGAAGAAGCACTTACCTATTATTAAAATTGTATACAGTTGTTATAATAAAATAAATCTATAATAAGAAACGTAATAGAAGGAATTCATATACATAAGAAATGTCTATACCTTAGAACATTTTATTTTTTATTTTTAGAGTTAGTTCTTAATAATGTTATGCCACTCTTATATAACGGTAACCAAGAAAGTTCTGTCCCTTTTCCACCCGCATTTTCGAACATCGATATGTCACCTTAGACGTACGTGGAAGATCAAAAATAGTTCCCATCAACATCGACGACCTTCTGCCAAAGAAAAAAAGTTTTTTTTTACATATCTGGTCTCTAGTACTTTTACAAAAGATAAAATATTAAAAAGCATTAAAATCAGATACCTGAAGCGTCATCTCAATATTTACTTTCTTTCAGTTGCTCCATCTGTGGCTGAACACCTGCAGTGGCTGAGTAATGCAATCCAGCCATGGTCCCTGTATTGGAAGGAAACCGTAGACTCTCGGCTAAAATATTTAGAAGATACTGAAGTTACTCTGAGCGAGTATTTCAATAAATACCCAGCCTTGAAGCAACAACAGGGATATCAACTGGTAAGTGGTGTAGGGGGATATGTTAGTGCATTGGTTATTTTTTCACAATATTCGAATCAAATGCTAAATACGAATAATTTTTATCGTTTCTTATGAATCTTAGCCCTCACAAGCAGCAGCTTCAGTTTTGACGAATAATTGTCTCATAGATACGAAATTCAATTGTATGCTTTTTCTTGTAAGAGAAAACTACAAAATATTGCATTACAAAAAGTGTAAGATCAAATTTGAGAGCAAACAAGTTTTATATTTCATTCTATTAAGTTTCTTTTTTTTTTTTTTTTTTTTTGTATATGTGAAAGCTGGTTTAGATGTTTCTCTTGAGTAAGTCGTTATCTTTTTCTTTCTCAAGAAGCAAGTCAGAAACTTTGTAGTGTGTAAGTTGGAGTATATTTTATATAGCTTCAAGGGTTAAATTATATCAGTTGTCCTGTGTCTTCGCAGGTAAGAATTTTGGAAATAAACGTAATATTTGTATATTTCTCCATTCTTCAATTTAAAGCTAACGAGGGTACCTACTTAAATATGTTCACAATTCACAAACTGAGATTGTCAGCTATACGGTCCGTCATGATTTATAATACTTTAGTGCCATTCGCTAACGTTCCTAGAAACATTTCTGTTTCCTAGATGATACAATAAAGTGTGATGCAGGGGGAAGTGTAGGTGATCATCATCAGCACCTTAATATATACAACCATTTTGTAGTGCGTTTGGATTTGATAAGACCTCATATTCTATGCCTGGCCTGAAACCCAGAACTACCGTATCTCGTGGGAACATGAAAACAATTATAAACCAAACAGTCAAACTTAGTTGAAGTTCGCCAGTAAGTTTATCTACCACTAAAATCCCATCAAAATCTGCTTAATGTTTTTCGAGTAATTGACGAAAGAACATAAATTCTAAAAATTGTTTCTTTGCCTGATCAACTATCGTGACAATCTATTTCCTATATATGAAATTTTGTAACAAATTTAGGGACGCACATGACTTTTGAATTATTTCATAATATGTGTAGCTTAAATGTCTTAAATCACTGATGACCTAATGGCGGCTCGCTGGCTAATCAGATCCGCGAATAAAAATGAACAATATATATATATATATATATATATATATATATATATATATATATATATATATATATATGATTGGTTTATGTTTCAACTGCATGAATACTAGCAAGAATATAGCAGATTACCTTAATTTACCTAAAGCGCGATTTGATTTTTAACTGTGAAAAACAAATCTTTATCCTTCTGGTTTCCAAACCTATTCTCCATGGTGAGGTCATTAATACCTGACTGGTTTGAGAAAAGGCACTTTTATATAGTTACTCCCAAATGTTAATAATTCAGTAGTTTCTATGTAATAGGCTATATATGACAGAGATATTAATAGGTTTCTGACATCAACACTGCTTTTTATTTCAGTTACTTACCGATTTTGACTACAAGGAACCTGGAAAAAACTATTCACAGTTTAGTGGCATCCTTAGGGTCCGTGACAAAATAATAAAAATAGCAAATGAGAAGCAGAAAAACTCCAGAGAATAACAAGTGAGAAGCAGAAAGACTCCGCCTCAGTTTTTCAGAATTTCTTATGTATGAATGAAGTTTTAAAACCAATTTTGCGGAACCTGAAACGGCTACAAAATTGTACAGCTGGTATGGAAAACATAATACAAAGCAGAGTCTGGCTAGACATCATGGCCAAAACTGAAGAGCAGGATAGTTTAATGCTCCCGTTGATTTTTTTTATTATTATTATTATTCCGAGATAAGCAATCCTCTTGGTAGCCATTATACCATTCATAAATTGGGTGCTGTTTATTTATCACTACCTTTTCTGGCTGGCCATTTGCTTTCACAATTGAATTACATATTTCTCTTAGCATTATTTCATGCATCAGACAGAGTACAGTTTGTTAATGACAGTTTTTAAGCAAGTAAGTGAACAACTTAACTTCTTGCGTAATACTGGTATTAATGTATCCACAGATGTGCACACAGGTAATATAAGGTTTCATGTTTGTTTCTCAGGCGATAATCTTGGTCTAAACAGTATTTTGAGGTTTGTGGAAAGTTTTGTTGCAGACTGTTGGTGTCGAATATGTTCAGTAAATAAAAAACAGTTGCAGACCATGTGTTTTGAAAATCTGTTCTTCATAAGGACAATAGTAAATTATGAACATGCTGTATTGTTACAGAATAAATCAAAAACTGGTATAAAAGAAAGATGTGTCATTCTTGATACATTGCATGGCTTTCAACTTTTTGACCACGTGTCTGTTGATATTCTTCACGATTATTTTGAAGGTTGCTGTCGCTATGTCATGCCATTTCTTGTTGAATTTTTACTAATTCGTTCTAAACTTACTTCACTTAACATTTTAGAAAGCAATTGAAAGCTTTTAATTATGGCCCGACTCAGGTTCAAAACCCACAAACTGTATTGTTGTTGATGGTTGCAATGTAAGAATTAAAACATCAGCTGCTGAGATGATGGTATTGATAAGACACTTGGGTCTGATAATTAGAGAGTATGTACCCACAGACTGTGAGGTGCGCGGGAGTTGTATTTATATGTAACGTAAAATTATGGATAGGCTACTTAATCGCCGAGTTTGTGTTGATTCCACAGAACAGTTGCAATTTATGATTACAGATTTTCTTTCTGCAAAGGCCTCTTGTAACCGACTGAATATTTTTAAAACAATAGCATTAAGAAAACAGCTACTCCTCAATGATATTTTTATTGAAAACAAAACGTTGGATGCCTTTGCATGTGCAAAGAAAGTATCAGTTAGTAATTTAACTAATCACCTCCTGTGTGAACGGTTTGATCTGCGGCAATCAAACTTGTTCGTAGTGAAGTGGATTAAAGTTAAGGGTCAGAGGTTACATATTTCTTCTGTTGTCACAGTAGATCTATGCATTGATACACTCCTGCTTTTGCACAAATTACTAAAATATTTGTTGCTGATGATGGATGAGTTTTTTTCTTATGTTCTCTGTTTCAAACAGTGGAATTGGACTTATTATTTTGCATATCATGTACATAGAACCAATGAGAGTGACTGGTTTCAACCCTCTGCTCTGTTTTCTTTAGTGCCGAATGCAATTACTATCATGTGCGACAGTAAGATATACATAACTGTCAGAATGCCCTTAGAATAGCTTGGCTAGCTTAGATTACATGGAGTTCCATCATTTTATATTTTATGTATTTATTTTTTATTTTGTTTATTTATTTATTTGTTGCTTGAGAAGTTAAAGGGAACTGTACTAGGTCTGATTTAATAGGTTTTGTCTTTCCTGTTTTATAGAAATTGTAAGAAGCTTCTTTCTCATGAGTATAAGGGATGAAAACAGACAAATATTGTTATGTCATGCTTATAAATGGCAATTATTTACTATTATTCCATTGTATGTGAAATCTATGAGCCACACAAGTCCCTCGTTAGATGATGTGGTAGAAAAGTATATGAGTGTGAACGTGGAACACTGTGTTGTGAATTTTTTTTCTTGGGAAGTTAAAGGGAACTGTACTAGGTCTGATTTAATAGGTTTTGTCTTTCCTGTTTTATTGTAATTGTAAAAAGCTTCTTTCTCATGAGTATAAGAGATGCAAACACACAAATGTTGTTATGTCATGCTTATAAAAGGCAATTATTTACTATTATTCAATTATATGCAAAATCTATGAGTCACACAAATCACTTGTTAGATGATATGGTAGAAAAGTATGTGAGTGTTGACGTGGAACAGTGTGTTGTGAAATTTCTTTGATATGAAGACGAAAATTAGTAAAATATTCAGATGAGTCCAATCATCCGGCATTTTACAATTAGTGAGTACTACAATTCACTCTAAGAAGAGTTTCTGTTAGACCATCCATTAGGGACTGTCATCCTCCCAATGCGACGAGTACACCTTTGACCGAGAGATATTTCAATGTTAATATATGAATAAAACATTTCGACACCCCTTCCAAGTAGTATTGGGCATAATCTCACTTGCCAAGTGCTAACAGAGACTGTGACTCTGAGCAACCTCGTTTGAGATTATCTTGTACTTATGTACACTATTCAAAGGTTAACTATTGACAGAATTACCTTAACAAGGAAAAAAAACTCATCTTACATGTAGTACTTTATTGTATTTGTTAGTTCTTCATTTCGATATATCCGCCCGCGCTGGAGCCTTGGTCCCGCTCTCGAATACTCCTACTGCAAACTAGAATAAATTGAAAGTGTGTGAATTTCTTTTAAAGTTCTAAAATAAAACATTCCACATGTCCCCAAAACAATAAACGTTGCCACTTTAACTGCTTGAACTGTGTCCTTTTGTTCCGAAGATGTAAAACGTATCGAAGAAAATATTTCGTTTTTTAATAATTTACACTTCTCACTTTTCTTGTGTACACTACTTTGCTAAATGATTCAATTCCACTCTGTTCTCCAGAACACAAATTTATTTTTATAATGGAAATAATTTTAATACGTTTACATCTCCAAAACGAAAGGACACAGTTCGAGCTGTTAAGGTGAAAGAATTTTAGTGGTTTAGGGACATGCGGAGTGTTTCGTATTACATGGCTTTAAAAATCACATTATGTTATTTCTTTTAGTTTTTAATAGGAGTTTTCGAAAGCAAGGCCCCAGCGCAGGCAGATATATTGAAAGGGAGATTCAACAAAGATAATAAAGCACCACATGCAAGGTGTGTTTCTCTTTTTCTTTTTTTAAATATGCATCCTAGAACTTATACAGATTATTATATGGTTATCTTAACTCTATTCAGCTTGAAGTCATGTGTAAACTTCACTCGCGTTTATGTTATTCAAAAACATCAAATTCCACATATGCATTCGGACATGTCTATAGGTTATTTAACAAATGATACGCTTTGTCCAGCGTCTATAGCACACTATAAGTAATAGTAAGTGTGTACTCTCATGCTCATGAGAGAAAATAATACTTGGAATTGAACATCCCTCGTACTTAGTTAAGTGTCTATTTACACTTTATCGTAAAAGTTCATAATCTTTACATTATTCGTATTTCATAATTTTGTGTTGTATTTTTGTTTGTAATTTTGTTTACATTATTTGTTGTATTACATTTGTTGGAACAATTCTTGTACTCCCATATTGAAACGCAATTAATATTTTTTGAACGAGAATGGCAAGTTTTTGTATTTTTCAATTACCATACGTTTCATGTGTTGCATTTTTGTTATTTTGTAACAAAGTAATTTGCAATAATGCTTTAAAATTAGAAGTGAAGTAAAATATAGTAGTTCAGTATAATGTTTATTCTTTTCTCCTGAAGAATGTAACAATGTTTCATGTGTGAGAATGTGTAAAGTTATGTAAATTTTTCACCATAATACAAGACGTTTGTAAAATTTCAACTGGTGTTTTCTATTCATAATATGTGTTTCGCTTATAATTGTACAAAGAATTGGTTGTAGGTACCCACTTCTCTTTAAGTTATATTTTGTTCATGGACCGGTCATGAGGACGAACGATAGTCCATTCTCAGCAGGCAAAGCAGACAGTAGACCGTACCTCGTTCTCTGTCTGTCTGTCTGTGTGTTTAGGTAGAAAATTTTTCAAAACAAATAACTTTATTTCGGGGTAAGGCAAAAAGAAAAATCCAACAGAAATGTAAAAGTCCATACTTAAAATTCCCTCACTTTTCCAGGTAGGTGAGAATCCTGAAATTATAATAAACAATGCCAAAGCGTTAAGTTTGTCTTACTCCCACAGAAGTTTAAAATGTACGCTATTGAAAATAATTTATTTCATTATGGTATATAGTGAGGGATGCCTATCTTGTTACAGTAAAACGCTGGAAGAAAGAATTTAGATATGATCGCACAAGTATACAGGATGACTAAAGTTCGCCACTCAGTGTCTACAGACCTAAGTTTGGCAACAAAATTAGCAGCTTAATGCTTGAAGATAGAAGTATGACTACTAATTCTTTAGCTAGAGAGGTGAAGGTGAGTAGCGGTCCGTTCACACCATGTTGAGTGAGACTCTGCACGTGAGGAAAGTGACGGAAAGGTGGGTTCCCCAATTGTTAACACTAGTGGCGTAAGCAGAAGCTCTTCAAGTTTCCTAGTTCATATAATTCAAAGTGCTGGTATCTCATATCTTAATATTATACCAGTTTGTGAATGTTTATTTTTTAATATTTTTTCTCAAGGGTGTTAAAAATCCAAACCCTCCCATGCGTACGCCACTGCTTGACACTTTTCCAATTGCGCTATGTGCAATGTTCACAAAGCATTCTGGACTCATACCACAAGGATGCTTTGGTAAACAGATTAGTGACCATGTATGAAGTTTTTGAAAGTGAAAGTCCCACAGTTGTGTCATGGTATTAACGGGCTGATCCATAGATGTGATAAGTATAAGGCAATACAACGTAAATATGTGGAGAAGGAAGTTTTCGTAGACCCAACTACAAATCCTTAGATCCATGGTAAAGGTAAGTACTTTGTTGGAAATTGGCAATTGATACAGCACAAACATGCAGGAATGTAAGGACCCTTTGCATTGTAGTACGAACAGATTTTTGGTTGGTGCAGCACGTACCGGTTGATTATGTAACTCGTAGTGCAGGGTAGAATTCTAAACCTGTAAAGTAAAAGTTGAAGTGTTAATTGGAGGAAGATCATTTTCAAGATTAACTCTTCAGTCTTGACTTTACATGATATGCAACCCTGCATTACGCTTATATGTAGTCAGCAGGTACGTGCTGAATCAACGTAAAATCTGTTGGTCCGTACATTCTATGCATGGTATTGACTGCTAGAAAAGCAGGACGGCACAACATGCAGTACTGTGTTGGGAACACAGTACTGCATGTTGTGCCGTCATGCTTTTACTTGCGGAACACCCTTTCTATACGGGTGGCCCACACATTCACTACTTCAGTTACACCATGCTAGTTAGGGGACACACCAGTACAGCAAGATGTACCAACCTGCCAGTAATGGAGTTGATTCCTGCTTAACTTGTGGTGACCACTAATTGAAATTGAGTTACTTCTTTAAAGCAGTATGTACCTCCACTACATGAGGTTGGTAACGTACTGTCAGTAATGCAGTTCCGTCCTTCTCAGCTGTTGGTGACCACAATTCAACATTTCAGACTGTTGTTAACTCACGTAAAAACAGTTTATGAATGACAGAAAAGCAGGAGGTAACCACCAGACTAACACGCTGTGCTAAACTTTTTCGTTACGTCATTTGTGACTCATTATGTCACGGATAATTCGACGCGACGACAACGAACTCCAGACCTGGCATGGTGTTCCCTCCTGCTGTACTTTTATACATGAAATTGCATTACTTAAGGAGCGCACCCGCGTAAATACGATGTATCCACACGGAAATCCTAGTCCTTTTTTTCTCAGTGTATGTAAAATTAAAGAGAGAAACCAGATCTTTGAGAATTGATTATATTTCAGCCAATCCATGTTAAGATGGGATGAACTATCTTAGCCAAAGAGGTCCACAGGTTGGTCTTCATATCGCAGGAGAAAGAAGTTCTAAGGAATGTATTCAAACGGTAATAATATTTAAGAAACAGGATAAAACGTATCACAATGTTTATGGAAAAATATTCATTCATGAAACCTGCAGCAAGATCTTGTCATGCACTCTTACAGCACGCTTGATATTATGTGCGGATGAAATAATCAAAGATAATCAATGATGCTTCAGACGTAGGAGAGCAGCGTTGAAGTAACTAGGAAAAGGCTAAATCTAGTGGCGTGTTTAGCGGGCTATCGGGCTCAAGTCTTTCGCGTTCCACTTACAACAATAATCCTTCTTGCCATTTCTAAGAATTTCATTGACTTTCCATTTTCTTATGCTCTTTGTCCAGAAATAATACTGTATTTGTACAATTTCATTCCATGTAAGAACTGCGTTCTTTTTTCTTTCTGTAGTCCATTCTACTCTTCTGTTTCTTTTTCTTAGTTCTTACTTGCTTTCGTTTCTCTTATCATACTTTCAACTGTTGTTGGTTGTGATTCAAGTCGACCGTCGTCAGTAACACCAAACTAAGAGGAGCTGATAAGCGAAACTAGTGTTCCACACCAACTTGCATGGATATGAACATAACGGGACTTTAGTTATTATAGCGAATGAATATTTACATCGTTTAGTTCTAAAGGTAAATATTTGTGGTAAAGAAAATCAAGAGGGTGGGGGAAGGAGTATCCTGGGAAATTAGGTAGACTAAGAGGGTCCTTCCTTTCTCTTCTATAAATAGAATTAAAGATTAGATTCACTGCTAAATTTTCATGTGTATCATATCACATAAGATTCATCAGTCTACAATTCTTGCCATTAAAACTGCAATCAGTATATTTCAACTTCAACTTGTCTGAGTATTTTCTTTCAAGTAAATAGGGCCTATGTACACAGATAAAACTGAATATTTCCATTTTTTTCTAAAATTAAATCAGTTAAGTTGAGATGAGATTACAAATATTCAACGTATGTTTGCACGAGCGTCATTTCAGATTTGCCTGTGGTTAAGGGGGTTAAAATCCTCCACCGACATACGAAAAATGAAATGAAATCTTTAAGTTTTACGTCCCACAGTTATGCCGGTTAGGCTAAAGGAGACGGTGATGATGAGAGATGAATGAAATGGTGGAATGAAGCAAGTGGGAGGAAACGGGAGAACTCCGAGAAAACCCTCGAGCACGGTGTTTGTCCACCAGAAAGTCCACACGGCGCGAGCTGGGATCGAACCAGGGACTCCAAGCACCGGAGGTGAACGCTCTACCACTGAGCCACCGCGCCCCATCACTGACATACGAATTTCACGTTTTTTCCCGCTAGTATATTAGTAGACAATCGATTAAAGTATATTTAATTCTCAAACTCAGGTGGGCAATTGCCTGCTTTCCCATATTGTTCATAGCCCCCGAAAAAAATCCTAAATTCGCCACTGGCAAGATTAATTGATGATTTGCATTTGTGCCTTTGTCAGCACCGAAGATATATGGCATGCATTCGATTAGGGTTGTCTACGAGACCACACCAGACTGGAGTTATGTTGCTCACAAGATTAGGTTTGAAGCTTTCTGTTCTCAAAACGGTAAAGTGAAAGTGCTTCCTCGTCTGGGGAAGGTTATTTGTTTCTATTGGAAGAGACCCCACTAATCTCTGGCTCATCACGTAAATTCCGTCTCCTCTCATCTCGTGAGAATCACCAGAGATGAAGCTATCTCGTCTCGAAGAAGTTCTCAGGGGGGTACAGTGGCTCAATAGTAGAGCGCTTACTTCTGGTGTACGGGGAACCAGGTTCGGTCTTCGGCCAAGTTAGTTTGTAGTGGATATGCCTCTGAATTTTCTCGGGATATTTCCGTTTCGTCCTACATCTTCCTTCAACCAATTTTCCATTATTATTTACTTCCCATAATCATTCATCTCCCTTAATCTAAAGGGCATAATCCTGGGACGTTATACTGAAATATGTCATTTCATTTCCGAAGAAGTATCGCAATGAGTTCTCTTTATTGTCTTGCAATCTCGTGACGAAAATTATGTCTCGTCTCGAACCCTACGTTCTATGATCTCTCAAGGAAAAGAAAGGCTAGGTGTAAATTCACATTCTCCAAATAAGCCTCAAAACTACACATTTTTCGACTTTTCTGTCAGTAAGGTGCTGCCACCTAAGGAGAAATAGTAGAACTAAGTCTTGCTTTGCATCCACTAACAAATTTTTAGCATCTTCAGGTTTAATACGATCAGTGATGTAATGCTATTTATTTAGGTGGGTATACGCTCCATCCCTTGTCACACCCATACATCATATATATCGGGTGTTTCAATACTAGTCTTTGCACTATTAAGGTTTAAAGTTCAGAAATATCCTTGCTTATAGGCAACTCACACTGCCTCTCTGAGCGTATCGGTTGCATAACAAGCAGGATAAGTATATGAAGTAACAAGATAAGTCTGAATGGAGAGCTATATTTTGGAGAACAGTTACCAAACCACTTAACCTATCAACCAGAGACTAAGAAAAAAATACCTATAATGTTATAGATTAATTTAAGACCTGATTTAGCTCTCTGCGTTAAGTAGGTCAGGCTGTAGAAGTTGTACCTGTATGACTGATAACTATAAGAGGAAAAAAATGACTTGGACCAAGGTTGTTTCCGCCAACTTGCTCATCCGTTCGGTCCTATCTATCACTTTGACACTTTCAAAGGATGTATTTAATGTACACAGAAATACACATATCTCGTTTGAGTTAAAATGTGGAGTACATTTGGAGTAATTTAAGATTAAAATTTTGAATTTTCACATCGTATATCGGTCGCGAACCACAGCCTACTGTCTGCTGTGATAATCAGGGCCATAACCAAGAAGCGATTAATCGCCCTCAATCTGTAGTTTGTCCGTCTTGCAGCTTAAAACCTCTCTCTTTCTCTCTCTCCCAAATTGTGTTTAGTTGTTGTTCTTTTGCTTGGAGAATTAAGTTTGCTTTCTTCTGTCGGATCATAATTGCATTAAAATAGAAACGTTTAATTTTGGTATCGTTGGCGCATGACCGTTTTAGAATTGGTAGATTGAGTGACCCAGTAATTTAAGTACCAACAGCAATAATGTCGAAATTAGTATCCGTATTAATACTAATATCGGCCTTATTGCTTAGGCTACTGTGTACTCAACTAAACTTAGGCTACTATGTTACTCAACTATTCAATTAGAACAATGACAGCTATGTCCCAATTAGTAAATAATTAATGACTTGAAACGTTAATAGCTTAGTATAAGGAATAGACAAATAAACAATACAATAATACGAAGAGAAGTTGTTTTCATGAACTACCACACATAGAATTTTGAGTTTTAGATGTTTCGGAAAGGTAGAAATAAACTTAAATTATACCACTGTTATAAATTCAAATACTAAACTTCAACAAATTCGTATAAAGGGGTAGCTCTTGAGGGAAGTCACATAGGGTCTATGCCAATTTCAAGACAAATTTAAACCGAATTAAACATATGACGCTAGCGGTGGCGTTATGATCGAATATTTTTCGTGTTTGCAACTTAGTCCGATAAGTTTTTTTTTCACTTAAACGTTATTTATTTATTTTTATCAGAAGCGATTCAAAAAGCCCCTTTGACCAAACAGCAAATAGGCACTTTGGAGAACATTTTCGAGGGCAATTTATGGTTGAATTAAGCCCTGATACCAGCGCCGAAGTTAGAGTCGGGTAGTACCGGTATAAACATCTAAAACTTTAGTCCAATAATTTCTTTCGATTCGAGGTTTAGGTTTCCCGTCAGGAGCGATTTTTTAAAAAATCACAAACGACAATCTTTTTGAGGGAAGTAGCTCAAGTGGTAGAGCTTGGCTTCGCATTCGGTAGGTCGTGGGTTCGACTCCCGCTGCCAACTATTCTGACTGGTTTTCTTCAGTCCTACCATGCAAATGCCGGGATAGTACCTACTAAACAGGCCCCTGGCCGATACCTTCCAAATTCTTCCTATTATTACTCTTATTGTTAGATATGCAGTATAAAATGGCCTCTGAGCTGTATCTGGTGATTGTTAATTAAATAAAGTAAACACGCACCCTAGAAAAATAAATAGACAAAAAATGCTCTCCTTCTAAAAGTATTTCCTAACAGAATCGGGTCCAGGTAGGTATCAAACAAACAAACAAAAAGAGAGAAAGGGGGGAGAGAAAATACTAATCTTTGATATCTTGAAAACTAAGCTTTTATTTTAATTTCTCTTAAGAAAAAAAGAAAAGACACATACCCCCGCCCCCATTTGGCACCGCCAAGTTTACCACCCGGTTCCGAAACGCATCTGGAGTGCTCTTCGGTCCATGCTTGACTTGACTAATTAAAAAGACCGGGTTCAGTACGTGTTATATGAGCTTAATAAGCGTTTAAACACAACACTATTCCATAGTACCGATTTTTACCATAAATCCCCAAAGGGTTAAACACTACTAAGCAAATATTTTCGAAATGACGGCTCACTCGAAATGATCAAAGATTGCTGTGACATGCTCATACGCTATAATTGTTTCCTGACTTTTGTGTTTTTACCCTTTCCTGTTAACATATTTTCTTCAATTTTCTTTTTTATCTGAAAGAAAATGAAACAATGAAGAAAAATGTTTATTTTTACCCCGTCCCTTTTTTTCTTTTTTTGTTCAGTAGGTTGATGAAAAACTACTACTAGTACTAGATGCTGAGTATTTTTTGTAAATCAATTACTCCTTTCTTTGATGTCAATTGCAGCTAAAAATGAGCAGTACTAATCCGGGGTTCGCTGTTGTATTTGGTGGTATTGGGAACGACGGTGAATGCTTCGAAATAGACAAACGATAGGTCATATGTTTTGTTATTTTTCTGGAGGCCAAAGTTTTCTTGGTGCAAATATATTCATTTAAGTTCCTCTTAACTCTTATAGTAAAGACCACATTTTTTCGGAACCTCCTTTCGCGATTAGAAAGAAACTGGTTCCATCCCATATTGGCTTGCTCAAATTGTATCCAATCGACAGACTTTGAATTGAATATGAAATATGGAAGGTAAGGACAACGCATGTGACATCTTAGGAAAAATCATTGCACGTTTAGAGCGCTGTTTTCCATTATAGAAGAGATTCTCGGAAAATTTGGTTCCCACGCCCCGAAAACGCAAACATTTTAAAAGAATTTAGACTCATTCGCGATAACAGCCTGACGACAAGCTGTTTAGTGAGATTTTTTGGTTTGAAATAAAGTACGTGAAAAGCAGTTGTTGTTTGTTCCAATGAAGTGAGTATACTATTGATCGAATGTAGCGTAAACCCCCGTACTTCCTAAATTTGAGGTGGCTATACGATAGTTCCCAAAAATTAGAGGTGGGTATACGCCGTATACTCGCGTATACTCTCCATTACATCCCTGAATACGATCCTTAATAAGTTTGAGTGCCCGAAGGTGGGGGCCGCCCCCTGGCTCACGAAAATGTATAATGTACATTTCTAAATTTCTTAATACAAATAAAAAATATCAAACGTAATATAGCAACCAGGGAGATAAGCCCCCCCTAGAAAATTTTCCTCGGGCGCCACTGTTAATAAGGGATACATTTTCATGACATCCACATGAATGTCAGTGGTACGCAAGGGGTTAACAGATTGATTCCATTAATGGACTCGACCGAGAGAATCGCAGTAGCTGTCTATTGCAGAAAAATTGAAAATTAGCTTTCGTTGACGTTATCGTGTGGAGTAACGGACAGACAGACAGACAGATGTTCGTACTAACATTACAATTTTGTAAAGTCCATTTGGCGTGATCATTGTTAAAAAAAAAAAAAAAGTGGTCAAGGAAAATGGACCATCTGATAGCCATATGCTACATGTAGGACTACGAACCAGGTCTGTTCTCAACTAACTTGCACCCTTTTCCAATGCAGTTACAAATATAATTTTTATGACATTTAGACGCCTTTTCTGTAATCCTTTGTCAATTAGATACCTTAATGGAAACTGAAACAGCCATGGCGTCCGTTGCACTAGCTCACTACCGCACTTCAATTTGAATACTAATGAGTAATCTAAAGTTAATTAAAAGGAACAGTGGACAAGATACGAATACAAAGATATATTGTTTTATAAATGTACGGGTGAACACACAGATCAAGAGGGCTACAAGAGGAAAGGGCTTGTAACCGTGTAAGCCTAGCGACGTGTAAAATGTTTTTTAATGCATGCATTTCGTTTCCGTAATGTTTAATAAAACACAAATTTGATTCCAGTAGCATGTTAACACAGACATCACTTGGGAATAAATCCATCCAAATGAAATATAAACGGCAGTTGCAATATACATCACCAGTTACATAAACAAGAAGTACAATGTGTATCAACAATTTTCCCTTGGTTATATCTATTTACACACAATTTGTACCTAGGTAAATTCATTTGAATTTCCTTTTAATCCGAATTGTTACAGAGCCGTAGCCAGGATTGAAGTTTTAATCGGGCAGGTATAGTTTGAGATCGAGATCTACAGATTTGTGTTCTAACAGTGTAGAAAGCAATTTCAATTTATGTTCAAACATAATTATTATAATTATTTACTAATATGACTATAGGATAATTACTCTACAGTGTTAAGAGCCCTCACTTCTTCTCGAGCATGTCAGATTTCAGTGTTCTGGGAGCGGGGAGAAGGGTAGTGTAGGTGTGGCCATTCGTCTGTCAGTCAAACTCGTCCTGTAGTGTTTCCACTTTACATTAAATATCGTTATCGGTACTTACACATTTTCCTCTTGTTTTGTCATTTGTTGGGAAAATCCTACCACATTCTCATAGGTGACGTATTCACACAAAAGATACTATAAATTTCTTACTGTTCTTGTTGCACAAGTCGTACAGAACGTTAACTTTCTTGTCGAATTATTTTTTTTTCCGTTAGACAATTCTTTCATATCAGATATGGCAACCTTGAAATTCCGCCCAAAATAGTTCTCATCAATAAAGCGTGTAAATTTCTTATATGTTTTCTTTAAAACTTTTCGCTGCTTGAAAACAGTCATAGTGAACCTTCCTGACATCCCTACAGACACTGATCTCAGTATAAACGATGAATCCTATACTTCTGGAACAGTTTACTGCAATACTTCCGCGATGCTTGAATGGCAATGAAGTTGCATTGTAGTCGACTTTGAACTACCTGTACCCTGCAACAGCGCTAGAGATAGGAATAAGCGACATACCACACACACACAAACACACACACACACTCACAACGGGTGAACACAGGTTCTTCTAAGAAACGCACGCACAGACTTTTGATACTTGCCGGACAGATATAAGTGAAAAAGTTTGTAAACAGAACGCTGCAGCCTAGTTGTTGCGCATCTAATCCTACATTTCCCCATTCCCTTCTCCGCGACGATGATGTTTTGCAGTGTTGCAATCTGGAGGGAGCGGAATGGTCTGAGGATTTTCTACGACATTTGAGTGTAAATGCTGTATATTGATTGCACTAAATTTTTAATGCATTTTAATATTTTCTCTTTGAATATTAAATGAATTAAGTAGGATTAGGGGTATTCCTTACCAACGTAATATATGAATTAAAAGGTGGAAAAGTTCGCAATGAATCTTAATGAAAAATAAATAAATAAATGATAACAGAAATCACCTTCTAAATATTTTCCATTTCTCCTTCAGTTTCACTCTCCCACTCATCTGAATCTGTATCGGCCGATGAATCTGAGTCTGAATCGGTTTCACCAAATCTAGTTATCAGTTCATCTACACGCTCATCCATAAGTCCGTCTCTTTCAAAGTAAGAATCTTCAATTTTTTTCACGTGTTCAGAACATTTTACCCATTTCTGTGGTGAATATTCATTAAATAACTTTCCCAGTAATTCTTTCTTTTCATCCAGTGAATCGGAAATGCATTGCCTTGCTTTGCTCTTTATTCCCCCTTCCCCCCCACACACAAGTTCAATAGGATTTAAGTCTGCGTGGTAAGGTGGAAGTCTTATTATAGTGTGCCTCGCGTTTATAAATTTCTTGTCAATCGCGTATTGTTTCACATAAGGTACATTTTGAATTCTTAAGAAAAATTGTCTTTTGTTCATTCTCCACAATGTATTTACTCTATTCTCCGCTTCAATTTCGGTTTCTTTTATAGGTTTGTCTGTCACTGATAGCCATTGTATCATGTCGCTTTTAAGTGAAGACATAGATAGTCTTTTATTGATTTGAACATTGTGATAACTGGCATTATCAACGACAACAACGCTGTTTTCGGGAAGATTAGGAAGTAGTTTTTCATCGATCCATTTTGAAAAATTTCTACTGTTCATCTCATCATGATAATCTCCACTTTTTCTGCTTAGATTTGGACAATAATAGAGCATTATCAACAAACCCAAATTCCCCTCCTGCATGGACCATAATAAGACGTGGCCCTTTTCCAACAGTTTCTGTTGCACCTATTTCACTCTTACTTTGCCAACACGCCAGTACTGAATGTGATGCGTGAATGTAGGTTTCATCTCAGGCCGGGCCCGTGAATTAATAATGTGAGGCCCGACTCGAGTTAGCATTTAGGCCCGACCAAAGGGCGCCGATTTCTCTGTAAAGTTGGGGGCATCCAGATGCAGAAGGTATATACATGAGGATTTTAAAGCAAATTGCATTCAAATTATGCCAAATAATGTATATTCATAAATACAATAGGGGACCTACATGACCTTTGGGACCTCGAACATATAACTAGGGTGATAATTAAATCAAATATTTTAATTGCAACCATACCAAATATTTTGATCCGCACTTCTGGAAGAGAAACTAGCTGAAATAAAAGAAATCGTTGAACGAAGTTTTCTCTACTAGTTATAAGTTGTTATAGTTTTTTTTTTTTTACACAAGTTGTATCTTTGGCCTTGGAAGTTGAATAATTATTCATTCTTACTCAGAAGGATGGGGGGCGAAAAATATTAAACATTATAACACTTGAGACATAGTTTGTACTAACAATAGACTGAAAGCAGCTTATTTGTTGTCTTATATTGACAAAAATACTTTTGTCAACTCGTCTCATTGAAGTAAGACAGAAATATTTCCCTTTCAGAAAGGTGCGCCCCCCGTTCTGTATTCGCCCCTGGTTCAGTATCGTAATGTTCTAGTAGGCTCGGCTGTCAGTTCAGTCTTTAATGTGGAATCCAGAAAATTAAGCCATTCGCCTTTTGGTTTCTCTTCGTTTTAAAGCTTAATAACGAACATACGCAGAATATACTACCGTAGAATACGAAGAACTACCACCGCAACGTATTTTCGAAAGCGGGATTAAATGAAATGGACCACTGATATGAGAATTACGAGTCGATACTGTAGGTATAACGCTACACGGTAATATTTGTCATTTATTTTAGCAGGTGATATTAGTTGTAGCATAAGTTTGCTGAGTTAGTATCACTGGTACTTTCAAGGCCAGATCAGTGGATGGAAGAGTAGTGGGGAGGGTGGTGGAATACGAAGTGCTCCGCAGCGATCTGCGCATGAGACCTTTCAGTTTGTCAAAAAGAAGGGACTTCGTAATCAGAACTGCTGTGCTGCGTTTCCTGAAGATTTGTTTTTCAGTCTCCCATTGTAAGAAAGCATAGGCCCTATACAATTTCAGAAACGTATATCACAATACTTCACACGCAAAGAATGCCCATACAGTGGCGTCACTAAAATATTTTGTTTGGGGGGCTGAAGATCTTTTGGGGGGCATACTCCCCAACAACTCAAAAACTCCGTTTAGTATTTTAGAATCATCTTCAATCAAGGACACAATGAAATTCGCTTTTAGGCGAGGGAGGGGGGATATTGTTGCTGCTCTACGCTTTCATATTTTTGGTATCATAGTCGTGTTTATTTGTTTCACTTTTATCGTTACTGAAATGCACATTCTTGTACTTCACCGACTCATTCAGATACAATCACGTAATTTTTCTTTTCTTTCTTGCTTTCTTTCTTTTCTTGATAGTTATTTTTCTTAAAAGTATTCATGAGAAACTACTTTCTCAGCAAACTTATTTTTATATTCGACTTCTGACCTGCCTGAAATAGTAATACAATAAAGTAAAAATAGACAATAATAAATAGCATATAAAATTTCTTAAAAGTTATCCATCTAAAATTTGCCGCATGAGATAGTTTATAGTTGAGACCTCAGCTTGCGAAAACAAGAAGCGCGAACTAAGAAGTAAAGGAATGAGAAGTTCAGTTCACGTAGTATTTCCAAGTGAGAAATACGATAGAAAAGCATAATTATGTCAATTTACGATTTTGTTTCGGAAGGAGCTATCCTAACTTTCGGGGGGAGGGGCTCTGCCTGGAAATGTGAAAATTCTGCAAGATATTTCAGTTATTTTACTATAGTAAGTAAGATTTCGAGTGGGGCCTTAAGCCCGGAAGTCCCCCCTAAATACGCCATTGATTACGTCATAGTCATAATAGATATCGCTTTTCTCAACTAAATCTAACACGTCAACAAGTATCTGTAGTCGCTCGCAGAAGACTGAACTTCACATTGAGAACCCTATAGAGAACGCGTTGCTGTTTGTTGAAGCAAAAATAAGGCAACCCAATATATCATGAGTCTACTGATGACGTGTTAGAATCTTACCTTTGAAATAAATTTCTCAGTATATAATGTATTTTCAGAGTGAGATTTGGGTCTTAGTAAAGACTATGTGCTTGATCAGCAAGAAAGTTCGCAGCTTTCATAACTTCATAGAAAAGGCCTGATTCTTTCAAAGAGGGGACAATATTCTCTTCTTCAGGTTTGCCGCAAAAATAACTTGCACAATTTGAATGGTCACCAAACACATGGTAAGGTCCATTCAATATGTCCTTACCATATCATATCATTTTAGTGGCCTTGCTCTTATCCGTGGTTTTCCTTCAGTGTTCAACTGCTTTACACACACCAACACGAAGACGCAAAATTTTTTCTCCTAATTTCCGTCTATGAAACACGGGTTTAATTTTGGTTAACTACAATTTCTCGCAGTTTGGAACAATAGTTTCTCAGAAGATGATTTCTGCATTCCATTTTCTCCACTGTAAGATTATCATAAGGCCTTGCCTCCATTTTTTTTTTTTTTTTTTTAATACACGCTATTATTGCCGTCTACGATTAGGCGACCAAACCTTACGCTATAAAGTTCTTCACTTTTCCTAAAGCCTTCCACAATAATATCAGCTTCCATACTAGTTGAGCTCCCTGTCCAGTTCTTGTAGCATAGATGATCATGATTTGAGCTATCAGCTCCCGGGGGCTCTGCTTCTCTCTCTTTCCTAGCACATAGTGTACAATATTTTTTTCTAACTCCCAAGAAGAGAACTTTGCGTGTTCTTAAGCCAACAATCGTGGCCTTGAAAAATTAATACATAATATGTTATAAAAATAAAACTATTACTTAACATTTTACTTTACTAAACATATCTAATATAAATAAAATGAAGAGTTTGTGTGTGTGTGTGTGTGTGTGTATGTATGTATGTATGTATGTATGTATGTGTGTGTGTGTGTATGTATGTGTGCGTCCTGGGAACCAGACGACTAGACCGAGAGTTACCAAATTTGGGCCACGGTTATCTTGGTCCAGGCCCCAGACCAAGACGAAGCTTCTTTTTCTTAAATTTCGTACCAAGAGGGTCTCTCGGGGGGGGGGGGGGGATACAGGGACATGTAAAAGAAATAGAAAATGACCGATATTAATGTCAAATTCATAGTTTTTGCTGTCGCTGAGATCAATAGTGAAACTCTGATCGCATTAACTTCCAAATTAACCCCTTTGGCTGCGGACCGGGGTCACCCGGCGGGATACCGAGACATGTAAAAATAATCCAAAATGACCGATATTAGTGTCATATCCATAGTTTTCGCGGTCACTGAGATCAATGGTGACACTTCCATTAGTGATGACTTTCAAATTCAGCTACCATCATATGCGGGTCGGAAGTGACCAGGAGGGGGGATACAGAGACGTAAAAATAATCGAAAATGGCCGATATTAGTGTCAAATCAATAGTTTTCGCGGTCACTGAGATCAATGGTGAAACTCCGATCGCATTAACTTCCAAATTTACCCATTCTGCTACGGACCGGGGATCACCGGGGTGGATACCGAAACATGTAAAAATAATCCAAAATGATGGATATTAGTGTCAAATCCATAGTTTTCGCAGTCGCTCACACCACTGGTGTTGGAGAAGCGAACGTTTATGGTTAATAGACTGAAATAGTGATGTCGTCATTTCTTCTCCGTTACCATGGTGATCTCTATGTTTTTTTTTTTTTTTTCTATACAAACGCGTGAAGCGAATGGTGTATTTTAAAGTCTAGTACAAACAAGGTCAACAGCTGTAAATTTATTTACAATTACAAAATATTTTAACGACTAATAAAGTTGGTGAGAAAGGGTACAGATTTAGAATATGGAAATACGTTTAGGAAACTACGAGTAAATCAAGAAAATTCATAAAGAAAGACTAATAGCTAAGGAAATTATTTCTAAAAGCGCCACATCTCTAAGTGATAAGGTAGAAATCAAATAATTAATCTAAACGTTGTTATCATGTAATTCACCTTAAGAAGCAATTATACACAATATAAATTCCCTAAGTGCAGATTGACAAACTGTCGGCACAAGGAAAATGTAAAAATATACGATTTTTTTAAAAATGAAAAATATCTTTTAGATCAATGTTAATTCTATTGGGACATTCACTTTTCTTATGTCCACTCTTCATAATGGAATTGCACAGTATTAATGCCTACAATATTACAAAAAATAAATAAATAAATAAATAAATAAATAAATAAAACAAGTTTTTGGGAATGGTTCAGCATATATTCTAAAGAACTGTTAAACATTAATCCTGTTCATTTATGCAATGTTATGAAACTTATATTAATGAATCAAAAATTTTCCAGAATTATTTAAGGTTAATATCTGATTATGAACAAGATGAGTACATTTGTTTTCTTTTTCTTTTTCTATATGTCTGTTTGTTTTTTGGTTTCATTGATTAGAAATATTTAAAAAGAAATATAAATATTTCATTCAGTCTAATGTTTGCAATTCAGAAATATTTCATCACTATTTTCGTTTTGCATTTAGATCCTTTAGGTATTTAAGTTACTTGTTGTTTAGAAAATAAAATGGCGATCACCATGGCAACGAAAAGGATGTGACGTCACACTATTTCAGTCTATAGTCCACAAAATATCAAAGAGTATAATCTGTAATCCAATATGGCTGCCAGCGTGAAAAATGAGTTTGTGTATAAACATTTATTTCTTGGAATACTGTGACCAAGCCATCAAAGTTTGACGCAGTTCGATGTACTGAAATGACTTACATATGTTTGGTACTACTTGCCAATCTTGCATTTTTTTTTTTTTGGTGTATTTGGTATTGCTTGAAGTATTTAGATCAAACCAACGAATGACATACAAATGTAACCATCACGAATACGTTACAATAGAGCCCCCAACCTACTGGTGCGGCAAGTTCTTTCTGTATGAACTACGTATGACAAAATTTAAAAAAAAAAAAAAAAAAAAACGAAGGTATTCAACTTTTTTTTTTTTTCACTATGAGTAGGAAGTCATAGTTGCGTGTTCATCGCATATTCGTTATATTCAAGTAAACAATGCCGAGAGAACCGTGAAGAACGTGCATTAAGAAGAAACCATATATGTGTCGTTACCGAATGAAATAATAGTTGAAGTGAATCGAAATTCAATTGTTCTTTAGTCTTCCTAGTATTTCTAAATACATAATAGAGAAAAGAAATACATAATAGAGATTTAGATTTGTACTGTTATGAATGACATAGGTTTTAAGAGGCCATCTTGGATTCAAGGTGGCCATAGTTTTTCAATTAAGCTTTTATTTACATTTTGACCCGCCACAATTTTGGACAGGGTTGTCGTAGAAAGTCAAGACTTGCTTCATCTACTTTCATTTAACAAGATCTTGCAAACGATGAGCTTCTTAACCTCTCTTGCCATTTGAAACTTTTTAGTTGGACCCCGTCTGGGGCCCTGCGGGGGACCCTGGGACAAAGTTTTTTTTTTACCCCAAACAGTTTGTCGTTGAAAATGATGGGATACGTGTTGGTCGAGTTTTCCATTTACCCAACCGTTTCCGAACTAATGACTCGGTTCAAACTAATCTGCCCAGTAATTTTTTTTGTGGTTCTTACATTACAAAATATATTGTAACTCATGATATTCCGCCCGGTGGCACGTATAACTTTGGGATTCATCTAGTTATAGCATTTAAAATGTAAACACAATTGTCTCGTTTGGATCTCAGCGGAGCCACTGCGTGACCCTTCCTTGAGATGGCATTTTGCCAACGATCACTTTCTTCAAAGCTGGACTATGCGTTCGTCCTGGAATTCGGAGATTACACACCTACCAACAGAGGAAAGGATTCCCGAACGTGACATAAGCAGCCGATGTCGAACGAACTGAACTCGTATTTCGCGCCTCAAGGAAGTTGAGTGAGGGAGACTGCAAGGAATAGTATCACTCCGCGCTGACGTCAAAAAGTGGGTGGGTCTATGCATGCAGCAAACGCCGCCCGTGCTGGCTAGATTTTTTTTTAACGTACCATTTTCTTTTTTACGTAATAGTTTTGCTAATATGCATTCAAAATAGATTTTGATTTCAGGAACGTTTAGCAAAAGGTTTAGTCTACAAATCCCTGTTTTTACTTTTTCTTTTACGCAACAATTTGTTTCTCTGTTGAAGAGTAATTGACAGACAAGCTGTCAATTCGATATTTTATTAATACTTTTATTAATTAAAGTTATTTTACCATGCTTATTGGAGGAAAGAACTACAGACAACTGTTACATACAATTTAATCTTTCTAACAAAAAAAAAGAGCACAACGATATCTCACATGATAAGAGAATTAGAGCTAAAATAGATTACCATGGATTTAAATGGCAATAGCAAACTTGGACAGAATGCGGTAACTCCTCTTAAACTATTTCTTTTACTTGATTTGAGTTTAGCATCTCGTTCAGCAGATAAGCTATACGAGACATGGATCTCAGCTTAACGTGGAATCCGCCGGGAATCGAACGCGAGTCCCCTTGCCAAGGGTACGTATGCTATCCACAGAGCCACGATGAAGCTTGCGTTAAACTAAAGAGAACATAATTTCTTTCATAACAATCACGGAAAGAAGAGACACGAAATATTTGTATTGTATTTTACTTATGTACGCATCAATATCAAATCTGCATTTTATTTACTGTATTATGGCTAGGGTTGGTACCGAGACCGATACGAACTTTTATATACAGAGACGAGACCGAGACGGACTTTTACATACCGAGACGAGACCGAGACAAACCTCTATAAATCGAGACGAGACCGGGACGAGACCTTGGTCAGTCTCGAAAGTCTCGGTCTCGTCTCGAATATTGACAGCTTTTTTGCCTTTATTCAAAATTTGTTTCGCTGCTGTGTGAGATAATATGGGAACGGTTGACTGATGTACAGTAGCGTATTTAGGGGGTATGTGTCGGGCTCAAGCCCCTCCCGAAATAAATTTGTGATAATTTTTTTTTCGCATTGCACGTACAACAAATGTTTCTTACCCGTTCCCCAAGCTTCTCCCGAAAAAAAAATCCATTGCTGTTGTATATAATCTTCTCTTTCTTTCTTTCTTTCTCTCTCTCTCTCTCTCTCTCTCTCTCTCTATATATATATATATATATATATATATATACCCAGACAGCATGTTTGCTTACCGCAAGCTTGCCTGTTGCTTTTATTTGATTTTATTTCGCTTTGGCTTATACACAAAAGCTTATTTCTGCTTAGCGCAAGCTGTCGTGCGGGCAACCCACGCTTCACTTGCGAGACGCTTTTCTTTAGATTGAAGTAAAAAGCCAGCGCGCGTTCGATTTTCAGTTGTTCTCGAAAACCACGTGACGCTGACCTCAACTTTCGGCGACAAGGTAGTGTTCGCGTTGTTAGCGTCTTGTTAGCATTCAGCTTGAATAAAGGACAAACTTAATTATTTTTTTTTAATTGTGCCGTCTAGTACTCTAGTACTCTAGTCCCACGTACCTATAATGTCGCTCTTTATTTCCTCATACTTCGGTAACCATGAGGCATAACGAATTATAGTATTTATGTATAAAGCATAAATGTGAACATAGATGGCAGCAGATTTGAGCCTACTTATTTCGCGAAAGAATACAGAACTGTTGCAGATATTTTAATATAAACTTCAAGTTTAACTCACAGTATAAACTTCTCTGAATGCTGTGTTTAAAGTATAAATATTTTTCTGCGTTTTTATATAAAAAAGGGTAGAAATTTCAAGTACTCGCGGCTAATATAACATCGAATTAGATATTTGTACGAAGCAACGGCGCGTTGCTTGTCACAACTAAAGCGTAACAATTTTGCTTATTTTGATGTTTTGCAGAAGTGGATGGAAGACTTAGTTGTTTTCACCGTTGTTGCATTTGCTTCAATAATTGGGAAGGCGAGGGGAAAATATATTGTAGCAAGATTTAGTCAGACGGTTAAATTATACTGATTTCATACTGTTTTATCTGAATTCGCTTACTGCAAGCTTCCATATAACTTGTTTGGCGTGTTTTCGCTTGCAATAAGCTTAATAAAGCTTGCAATTGATGAGAATACGCTTATACTTGGCTTGCGTTTGAGATAATTTGACTTGTGTTTAACTTGTGAAGACAAGCTTGTGCAAGCCTTGCCCAGATGTAACTAACTAGCTTGCTACAAGCTTGCAGCAAGCTAATTGGCTTGCATAGTATAGCTTGCGGCAAGCTAATTGACCTTGCGACAGCAAGTTTGTGGTAACTTGCAGCAAGCTTAATCTGCTGTCTGGGTATATATATATATATATATATATATATATATATATATATATATATATATATATATATATAGCGTGCTAGCCACTAGACCAAATGTAGTCCTCACATTGTGTTGATATAAATCATTGAGTCAATGTTGTTCGAAGATCAAAAACTAGCGTGTCTGTGCTGCAAAAGTAGAGGATTTGAACTATTTGTAGGACAAATATATACAGTAGAAATGAATTATTCGGCAACTAATGAAATGATTTTTAATATTGACTGGAAAATATGCTGGGCATCTTGCAAGAGATTATAATCGATGAACAGAAACAATTCTAGACAGGATACCACGAGATAAAAACAGCCTAGAAAACATTCTTTTACAAGAAGGTTTGACGAAATCAAGAACAACTGGGAAGTAAGCTGAGAAAGAATTGCTCAAGATAAATAGTAGTAGAGAAGACTTGGAAAGACCTTCATCCAGCAGTGGGTTGATAATGGTTGATTATGATTATGGTTATGATGTTATTATATATGGACCTCAGAGATAAACTAAACCAAGTTATAATTTCGTAGTTTTACAGGAGAAGCGAAAAACCGGTTCCTTAAGTAAGACCTATAGTACTGTTTTTCAAACTATACTAAGTAGTTACAAAGTAAAAGGATGCTTTTAGACTACATTGTTACACCACTGAAAAGAACATAGTCTATTTAAAAAGTATTGTTAAATCAATTTCGACCAAAAAGTGACAGCATAGTATACCTCTAAAGTTTATATATATACTTTTACTGGGTAAGGTAGGGTAAAAACGGATCCAAAATTTAACGAAATTCGTACAGCGAAAAAAAAATTGACTTCATATTACAGCAAAACTACGAAAATTAATAGAAAAGAAAACTAGAAAGTTAAGAATCACTCGTGTTGCCGGGACAGAGAAAATAGATACATATAGCTCGAAATACCTATATATTTATATACTATGTATGTCCATGTTTCGCAAGTAATTTTCAATCAATATAAAATTTCAACACATTGAACGCACGATTAGTTTTCTCGAGTAAAGATCACATGCACCGCTGAGAGCTCAGGAATAAGCTTAATCTACTGTATGTTACGGCACTGGATATATGCTTATGTAATACATTACGACCTTATGAACTTGTATAAGAAACAGAATGTACTTAAAGTGAGACGCGAACTATACGAAACATCGGACTTTGAATCTAACTTGTTTGGTGATCCAACCAGAGACCACAGATAGCAAAGAAGAGTGCCATAGCTCCCACCATAAGGTTAAGGAAGTTTCTGTTTTAAAATGCCAATTAAACACTGAGATGTGAAACCGTAATAAAGCATTTGATCGATTTGAAACAAAATATATTGTAGTAATAATTTACTCTATTTGTTAAGATAATGAATATTATATTCTGTTTTTAAAATGACAGTCAAAGCAGAATAATTGGATAATAACTGAGAAATTGTAAAATTTCAATTTCGGTACGATTAAATACATTCGTGCTGCTATGTGTTGCGTTATCCGTTAGGAGGTATTGAACAATTCTGATTCAAAGGTAGGAAATAAACTAGTGGATAGTACTGGGGTTAATTAAATAGAGTTTAATTGTATAGGTAGTACTGAAGCTATTTGAGACGAAGTTTATTGCTGAAAGTGAAATATGAGTTACTATTAGGGTTTTATCCCGAGTATGTTATACCCACTGATGATTGAACCTGGAACACACAGATGGAAAGCATTAGCGCTAGCAAATTAGCTACGAAGAGGTACATCATGCCATAATTCTAAGTCAAGAATGAAGGCAAAAAATATGAAGCGGAAACGACAGACTGTACGATAATAATACTTTCACAATTTTAATTTCACACTATATATTTCGAGACTTTCGAGACGAGACAGAGACTTAGCCTTCGAGACCGAGACCGAGATCGAGACAGGCATCTATTGACCGAGACGAGACCGAGACTGAGACGGCGATTTTTGACTCGAGACGAGATCGAGACCGAGACCGTTACTTTTCAACCGAGACGAGACCGAGACTGTATAAAGTCTCGTCTCGATACCATCCCTAATTATGGCTAGTTCTTTGTGTGTGTATGTATAATTACATGTACTGTACTGAATGTGCAATAAAAATAAGAAATGCAATAATGAATAATCTAATAAAGAGAAAAAATCAATAAACAGCAATAATAAATTATGTAGAAAATTTTCTATGTGTCCATCCGTATTAACCGATTTTTTTGCTTATGGGAGTTAGATTAGGTGCATATTAGCTCGGATAATCGGAATTATACTGTATTTATGTGTTTTTTGTCGTTCCATTCAATTACAAAACATTCAATTTGCTTCGGATACCCTATTTGTTGATATTTTCCCTATCATACCATACATCTGTTTGATTAACCCGATTTGATTTTGCAGTTTGAATTTAGCTCGTTTAGGAATTTAAGACGGTACAACAAACAAACACATGGTACTCTGGATAACAAAGTTGAGTACTGCACTATAACATTATGAAGAATTAGGCTGATTATAAAGTTGCAAGAATCCTATGTTATCGTTCAGAGTTTAATTTACACTTTATAAAAATGTAAGAAAACATTTTATTCTTCTGAAATGAATCGTGTTGTTGTAGTAATTTATTATTTTAGTATTAATATTCGTCAAGATAATGAGCATGATTTTCTGTGTAGAACAGAGCAATCAAACCTAATAAATGAAAATTCGTAATATTTGCATTACAATTTTATTAAATGGAGTTTAGGTGCTATCTACTGTGTTATCTGGCATGTGGTATTAAATAACACTCATTCAACAGGCAGGAGTTAAACTATAATATGGAATGGATTGATTACAGCATACTGTCTCTTTTCAGTCCCGAGTCGGGCACTAGCAGTACCGGTAGAAACACCGACGGATAGATGTACGAGCCTTTTCCGGTCAGCCATCCTGAGTTTTCCTTATTTACACCAAACAAATATTGGGAGGGTACCTAATATAAAGGCCCCAGGACCCTTCATTCTTTCCCATTCCTTTCTCTCTTTCCGACTTCTCCAGGTAGTGTGATCCCTGAGAGACGTCATTCCTCATACGTAACGGGCCATACATACTGAAAGCCCAAAAATATATAATTCCTATTTCCTTAAAGTAAGATCTAAATTATTAGTCGGGTTTCTACAAGGTTTGACAAACTGGGGATAAACTTGGTAAATAACACTGCTTGGGGATCGAACGTGCGAACACGAGCACAGAAATTACGAACACAAGACACTTGCCTACGAAGAAATACGCGACCTGCAATAATTGTACAGTCAAGAATGAAATGGAAAAATAAAGGGGAAATCAGAAACTGTAAGATGATACTATATACAGATTTATAATCTATAATCTTATATATAAAAATGAAAGTGACTGTGTTTGTTGCTTAGTAACTCTAGAATCACCCGACCGATCTCGGTCAAATTTTCAACATAGAAGAGGTTCGAGCCTGGAATGGTTTTTATCATTTCACTTTGACGGTGCAACTTAGGGGAGGGGTGGGGAGATTTTTAAAAATGATCGAAAATGGCCAATATTAGTGTCGAATCCACAGTACTAGGGGTCACTGGAACGAACAATGACACTTCCGATGCCGTTTAAATCCAAATTAGCCCCCCATTAAGTCTCCTAAGGGGGATGTAACATGTAAAAATAATTGACCGATATTAGTGCCAAATTCATAGTTTTTCATGGAGTCCCTAAGTTGATTTATGACATTTTTGGTGCCCTTCCCTATGCTTAAAACGGGCATTCTGCGAGTTTCGCTTAATTTTTTCGAGACAATCGAGACAAATCGAGACTTAGACCGCAGTTTGCCGACCAAGACGAGACCAAGACTGTACGTAATTAGGGATGCGCACGAGGCGAGACATGTCTCGAATCTTGACTCAACTCGACTCGAATTCGAGTCGAGACAAACGTATTTCTTGACTTCAATTTTCTAGTCGAGACACGAGTCGAGTTGAGACTGCTCCTAAAAATCTCGACTCGACTAGAATGTCTTGAAAATCTTTCTATAGTTTTTAATATTATTTTGAAGAAGTTATTCATTTAGAAACAGCCTTGAAACCAATTCCAACATTTATTACTTTAGAAAGATACAAAACGCATAAACTTAATAGTTAATCTTTTGAGATCAAGATTTAATTTTCAGCTCAATTCAGTTAATTAAAACTAATAATTAATGTCGTGATATTTAATTGTACTTCAAATACAATTAATAATAATATTTGATTATCAAGTTTGTATAAAACTATTATCCGTAGCCTATATCTAGTTCGTATAAAACTACTGCGATAAAGTGAACTTCATAGATTCTCTTAATGAGCAATTGAAGACTTTGGGGCAAAAATCCGTCAAGTCCAAAAAGTGAAAGTGTAAAGGAGATAGCTTCACAAGGGTTTCTTCTAATCCGATTTTCTTCAAACTTGACACATATATACTAGATCTAAAATGAATCGACATTTAGTTTTTGTTCCTCTCGGAAAATAGGTTGAGAGGGCAAAGGGCACCTTTTAAAAAAATGTTACCTTGATTAAAAGAGCCATATTAAAGAAACGACACTCTGCCGATGCAAAGATAACTTAAAAGTAGGAAATACGAATTTTGTGTTTTTTCCGAGAAAAGGGTTGTAGGGGGCAATGGCCCACTTCGAAATGACAAAGGACTCCGCACAATCCTCACGGAAATTGGATTTCGGTGGAATTGCTTGAAATCGTGATATGTTGTAGATATGGTGTTCCTGAGAAAAGGTCTGAATGGGCATAACCACAAATCACTGACCGTTTGGCCACTACAGGGCCACTTTTCTTAAAACAGCCGAAGATTACCGTGATTCTGGATTACGGTAAAAATGACTAAAAGCGTGATATGTTGTAGATATTGATTCTGAGAAAAAGTCTTAATGGACATAACCACCAATCATTGATCGTTTGGCCACTTTATTTTTTTATTTTTTTTTTTAAAGCAGTCGAAGATTGTAATATTCTGGATTTCGATGAAAATGGCTGAAACAGTGATATGTTGTAGATTGTTGTGATCCTGAGAAAAAATCTCAACAAGCACAACCACCAATCACTGACTGTTTGGCCACTCCAGGGTCGTTTTTTTGGATGCCTATTGAGAATTTTTCTCAGGAACACCATATCTACAGCATGTCACGGTTTTAAGCAATTCCACCGAAATTCAATTTCTGTAAGGATTTGCGGAGGGGAGGAGGGTCCTTTGTCATTTCGACCCTGCAACCCTTTTCTCGCGGAAACGACAAAACCCGTATTTCCTACTTTGAAGTCATCTTTTCATCGGCAGAGCTTCGTTTTTTAATGTCATTTTAATCAAGGGGGTCCTTTTTTGAAAAGGGGTCCTTTTCCCCCCTTAACCTATTTTCCGAAAGAAAAAAAATACTTGTCTTATTTTCGGTCTAGTATACTGTATATGCCAAGTTTGAAGAAAATCGGATGACGAGAAACCCTTGTGAAGCTATCTCCTTTACACTTTCACTTTTTGGATTGACGGGTTTTCGCCCAAAAGTCTTCAATTGGCAATCTACTCGTATAGTAGTTTGGCAGTTACAATTATTGTGTTTTTGCCCCATGAACGCAATAGGGCTACATAACTTCTGGATTATTCGCTTCCCCAATTATATTGTCTTAGTCGGTTACAAAAAGTGCATTCGTATAGATTTTTAGCCCTTAGTGCCTCAAGGCGACTATAAGGCTGGAATCACTCTAGGGGCTGGAAGAACCTTGCAGTATTAACGAAGATTAAGCCTGGCTCCCAAAGTTACTGATATTATACTCTTATTACTGTTCACGTAACGTTCAAAGAATAGCCTGTAAATGGATTTAAAAAATAACCTTTTCGTAGAAGTGTGATTAATTTCAGTTTACTGTGGATAACTTTATCATTTATTGTCGGATAAAAAACAATTTGTAACATATAATTTTAAATAAATATTTAATTGAGCCAAGCCAAGATTTGGGAGGCCGGTGCCCCCGTGCCCCTTCCCCCGCTCTGCTACATCCCTGCCAACATAAAAGAAATATGGATTGTTAATGAGACATTGAACTTCAACTTTCATTCCTGGAAAATTTCAATTTTGGAGTTAGACAACTTGACATCAAAGCAGTTCACTGTAAGATAAACACACTCCTCAGTTTACTCTAGTAACATAGTTATTCAGAAGCCTGAGATTTCCATCCTTTCAAATGAAAGCTGAACGATTGTTTGATAGTCTACATGTTGACTATATAGGAGTATCGTATATTTTGTCTCGACTCGAATTTCGAGACGTCTCGTCTCGAATTTGAGTCAAGTCGAGACAGAAACATATTTTCGAGTCGAAACAGGCTTAAATCTCGACTCGACTTGACTCGACTCGTGTGCATCCCTATGCAGTCTCGTATCGTCTTATCTCAATATCATACCTACTTTTAAATATAGGTAAGGCAGTAAAAGTGCTGTTGAAAATACCTTTCCAACTGAACTCTTCTTTATAATTTTTCTACCAATTTAATTTTTATTCATGGAAGATTTTATTAAATGACCTTAATCTGTGTTGTTAAATTCTTGGGCAAATCACAGATGCATTAAACATAAAGTAAGTTCGTTTTGATTGTTTGGTTAGTTCATCTCCCCTTTGTAGCACCGAGGCCCCATCTGTTGCTTAAAACGGGATCCGAACCACTCATCAGGTGCTTCATTCCATATCGGTCTTCGCAAAATTTGGAGATCACAAAGCAACACAAAAATACCATTAGCAATTATCGCAAACTATGATAAAACGAAAATTTTGCAAACTGCTACGGAATTAGCTACCGAGCTCGGAAGGTCGCATCCTATGTCGGTACCAATGGCGTAGCAATAGGGTAGGCAGGGTAGGCATTGCTTACGGGCGCAGATCGTTTCGGTATAGTAGGGGACGCCCCAAGTTTTTAATAAAAGAGAAGTAAATTATAGAAATGAAGTCCCAAGTTTTCGCGGTCTTCATTTCCGAACATGGCAAGAATAAAAATCGCTGCTCACTTCGCTCGCAGTTTATTACATTCGCGTATCAAATTCTTGGCATTACTGTAAACTCGTCGAGGTTATAGCATTGTATGATTAAGAAGTTAATCCTCCTGTATGAATACATATTAATTAAAATTCCCCTGCGTAACAGGCTTTCAACAATAATGACAGATTATATGGCCTATAAGATTTGAATTAAAACGAGTTACAAAGTGTAGCCATGATTATGAGGCACAGTACAATTACCATGTACCGCGGCTACACAGACCAAGCACAAGCACTAAGGGTCGGGTAAACCGGGTAACTGCCCGGGGCAACAACGTCAGGGGGCGCCCAAACGAGTCCTCCAAATTAAATTTTCGACCGTATTTTCTAATATCACTGTAATAAAATGTAAAATATAGCCTAGGAGTAGCTGTGAGGGGAGGTCGTCAAAAAGATACTTTGGTCGGGTGAAAATTCTGCCTTCGTCCTCTGCTGATACTGACTAAGATGTAATGTTAAATGGATGAGAAGGATACGGACTTATTTTGGCTCTAATCTGAACGTTATTGAAGAGTAACAATTAGCTGATCTTTTAAAATATCGATTGCAATATTAGAATGCATGTGATGAACATTGCATCCTGTCCAGTTTACTTTTAAAAGATTGACATAGACTCGATGCTGACGTCTCCGTTAACCTTCCTTCCTATTTTTAAAAGACATACCACAACGACTTAAAAAAAAAAAAACGATCCATGCCCTCCCACTGATAATTTTCGGTTTATGGCCACTTCTGCGCGTGTGCATAAGTTATAGATGATCATGCATGGGCTCTATTCGATGGGTGAGGGGGCGCCACTGGGAATTTTCATAGGGGCGCCAAAGGCCATTGTTACGCCACTGATCGGTACCTTCTTTGGGAATCAAGCACAGAACCACACGAACAGAAAACACGTTAGCCTCTTGGTTATGAAAGCGCTAAAAGAAATTTGTTCCCGTTTGTAAATGTTTATTAAAAACATTTTCTCATAGAAAACTATATACACAAGATAGCCTATGTGTTAGGTTCGTTAAATCATGCATCGATGCAGGTGGTTTTGTACATTTTTGTATATGTTAATCAGAACTAATACGCATTTACGGATCAAGTAGAAAGACCATAGTGTGTGAATGTGGTTCGAAGATACTGCTGCAGAACGTGCCTAGTTTCGTGTTCGTGCTGTAATTAGCAATAGAAAGCTTACATTGTCTTAACAGTTGAAATACTGTGACTCACGTCAGATACAAACGAAGTGCGTTGTAGATCAAAACACAAAGTACGAGTGTATGTTGTTAAATCGTGGAAATAAGAATGAAAATATATATAATTTTTGTGGCATTAGATCCCGCGAAAAGATTCAAGTACATAAACATCTCCAATTTATCCTCCTCCCCCTCAAAGATTGTATTTTTCAACGCAGATTGTTTTTCCTTCAAGAACGTATTTTAATAAAACATTTCACTGTTAATAAACTATTTCTTTAGTTTACAATGTAGTCCTGGTTTCAATCCTTGTTTAAGGTTTACCTTGCTCCCTCCTGACCTGTCCCAGGGGCGGATCCAGGACCGACTTCTGGGGGGGCGGTGGGTTGTAATACCGCTACTTTTAATGGCTCCAAACTTTGGGATGGGTTTTATTTATATATATAAAATAAGAAAGTTTCGTCTTCTGGGGGGGGGCGATCGCCCCGATCGCCCCCCTTGGATCCGCCCCTGACCTGTCCACAGACATTTTACCGGTTTTAAATTTTTATTTGTACCCATACGCAAACAAGCGTTTCTATAGTGTTCGATAATCAAGACGATTGGTTTCTAAACATACGCAGCCTTACTTTCTCATGGTAAAATATAATCAATACTTTTACCTGATTTTAAATAATTTACTTTTTCGCCCTCGAATTTTAAGACGGCGTGTTATGCATGGATGGCTTTCTCTCTCTTCCTCCGAAAGCTTTTAAAGCTGTAGTTTATATAAAACCCAATATTATCTTTATGTTCTACTGCAGAATATCTCAATGTCTAACATGTCTTTGTCTCGGGTGCGATTCGTATGGGGCGCATAAGACTTTCTTTTTACTAAAACAAGCGTCGTGAGGAGCAGTGTTTCTTCTAGACATGTTTTTTTGGGGGGACACTGCCCCCCAAATAATAGCAGAAGCGCCCTTCCGGATATTAAGTGTGCCCCCCGGAACATTTTTTTTTGTGTGAAAGAAACACTGGTGAGGAGATTAAAAAATTACTAAGTTAAGAGAAACCGAACTCTAATCTAGAAAGGTAGAACAGTTATGATAGGATCCAATGTACTGACCACACATTTTCTAAGTAAAAGCCACCTGACAGGTTATAATTCATTGTAGAAAAGTGGCCAATGTTTATTTCTAGTTACTTCGTGAAGTACCTTGAACATGTTTCAAGCAGCAATTGGTGTTTCCCGGTATATTGTTTGGAAATCACTGTTTACATACAGAGATAGACATTTTAACTGTTGAATTTCGCCAACGTTGGATTTTAGTCAGTTGTTTTATAGGGCAATTATTTTTGTTTTCTTTGAAATAAGTTGGAACTTTAATAATTGATTTTATCTATTTCTTCTTCAAATCAGTTCAAATGTCCCTTGCTTCGTGACGATTAAATTTTGTTACTATAATTTTAGTATTTGAGGCTGTTTTGGACCTTTTAAATAGTTTGATTCTAGCTCAAAGCATGGCGTCACCATTACCAATGTTATTATATGGAAAGGTATATAATCAAATTTAATCTAAGCAATATTAACTTCATATATATCATTCTCCATATAAATCAGTGGACTAAAAATTAAACGTGGCGTATGTCCTCAAATAAGCTATTGGTATATACAAGCAGAATAATAGCAAGTGCAAACGTTGTTACGCGAAGAGTTCTAAATAAACCTATGCGTTGATCATATTTGCTGAAGCTATGTGTACAGTACCCACGGCTATGCCGTGCAGGCTGACGGAGAAGAGTGATTATTGAAGACGAGAGGGACACAGTGGTTCAATGGTAGAATGCTTCGAAACCAAACCAAATAAGTTTCCGTTCTATAACAATGTGTCCGTATAGGCTTTCTCGGAGTACTCCCAGAGGCGGATCTAAAAGATGAAAATTGGGGGACAGCCAGCTCCGAGACTATGATAGATATATTACGAGTTTGCTATAAACTTTCAAGAATATATAAATAGTAGTTTAAATTGTTTGTGTCACTTAAGAAACTGGGAGGACCTAGGTTTCTCGACCCCAGGCTAGATCCACCACAGGGTACTCCCGTTTCTACTGATTCTTTCATCATCATTCACTTGCCGTAATCATCCGCCTCAATTAGCCTAAAGGGCATAATCGTGGGACGTTAAACTGAAACATTTCATTTCATTTTAATACAAACGAATGATTATGAAAGAATATTGAAATGATAATGTGGGAGGAAACTCGAGAACATCGAGAAAAGCCTCGGACACGGTGCTCAACAAAAACTAGCATGGCCTAGGAACGAAATAAGGTTTCCTTGCATCAGAGATGAGTATTTTACTTGTAAATTACCGTTGTAATGGGTTTTCTCGGAGTTCTACCATTTCCTCCGACATTTTCATACCACTAATTCCACTCATTTAGCCTGAAGACAAAGCCGTTGGACGTTAAGTAAGATTTCATTTCATCTATATATATAAAAGAGAACGCACAAATCCTTTGTTCCCTCATCACGCTAATACGGCTGAACCAATTTCTTTCATTTTTGGGGGGTTATTAGGATTTGGACCCTAGATGGTTTTTATCATATCACTTTAATTTTTAATTACCAGTGTCTTGAGATAATTGACCATTCAAGTGTCCATAACGTACAAATCCTTTGTTAGTTCATCATAGGTATAAAAATAAACGTATTTATATGCAACCCGCATGAGCGTGTCACTCGGCGGGTTAACATAAATGACAGGCGATATAATGTTAACATTTACTGCAATCTACTATGGTTTTTATCATATCACTTGAAAGCGAAAAAGTAAAAATTATCTAAGTAACAAAGTTTATTGCGTTCCGGGGTGACCCCAGCGAAGCGGGGTGAACGCTGCTAGTTATTCAATAAATTTTAACGTTTCGTTTACTTAAACATTTCCGTAACTTTCTGTAGAAAGAAGAAAACGAGCTGTAAGTTTTGTTGTGTGATTTTACGAAATTTCCTTAGCTAATTTCATTTTATAAATCTATTTATAATGAAGCTACACGCAAATATTTGTTTAGTTTTATCTAGCAAATATACTAACACGTAAGATAAACAAACGTTTGGTAAATATTATCAAAATGCATACTTAAATGATTATATAAAACGTAGAAATAACAGTATTTAGAAATCATTCATCCACAAGTATTGAATATATCCAATCACATGTGTCTTTATGTGATTGGATTTGTCCAACACTTGGATATATTCAACATTGACACGGAATAAGGCCCGAATAATTCCACTGTACTTGGCTCTGATTCCGTGCCAGTTTTGACAAAAATTTCGGAGCGGAACGCAACGCAAAACATGTTAATTATATGTAACTGCTATGCGTATCATTACAAACTAAAGCAGATTTTGCATTGTGTTAAGTTCACACAAACCGTTACGGAATGGGTGCCTTGTTTGATAACAGTTTCTGAATCTCAGCAAGGAGACCCTACATACTAGATAGTAGCACCAGCATTTTGATGTAGTACGTAATATAAAAAGTTTTTTTTTTCTACATTTACAAGAGAGGGAAAAATCTTACTCTGGAGTTCAGAGCAAAGTGATGCTAGTTTGAGGGAAATTTCCCGCGGCGTAGGGAAATATAGTAAAGAATTTTTTAAGAACGAAAAAAGAGATATTTTACGAATATGAGATAAAATGTAGGGAAATTTAAGTTTTCAACAAATGTTATGTTACTAAGTATTGCGGCAGTATGACGAAAGACGGTGACATTCTTTCTAGAATCCCTCACACAAAGTGGCAAACTTTTTTTTTTTCCACAAGACTTACGCGGCCTCGCTTTAGGATGTCATTATACAAGAAAACATTGAAGTAATAACAAAAGATCAAAAGAACAGACAAAACATAAACAATTCTTTCCAAGAGTATACTACCCTGTGTGAATTTTTCAGAACAAATAAGCTATACCATATTATCAGTATTTATGAAATATGGATAAAATCACGTGAGCCGTTTTAGAGAAAATCATTAGAAAGCAACATCCTCAAGAGTAAATTTTCCCTGAGATTTTTTGCAGAAAAATGATTTATATCGCAGTATAGTATTGTTAATGAAATATTGCTATATGAAATACACACAAAATCGTTAGAGCCGATTTCAAAAAAATAGCTAATTTTGGTTTTCACCCTCCAGTAAAGTATATATATTTGAAGGGAGGAAGAAAATGGTACCCTCTTCCCATAGAGAAAAAGTTTAAAATTTGATCATCTTACATTGAGTAGTGTGGCCTCTAGGCGAGTGAACATATTTGCATTAGAATTAATTGTCGAACAGATGGGCAGAGATCCAAAAATTAATTTTTTGGCATATAGGGGCCGTACGTTGAAATCACGAATTCCATTTTTTTTCTTCCAAAATCATCATATTTTCTTCTCTCGTGTTACTCGAAACTAAAACTAAATTCAGAAATGCCTTAACTAAATTTAGCCAATCGAACTTATCTTTTAACTTCCAGTAATACTGTTCAAGTCCAAATTGGGGAGGGGGTAAAATATGGATTAAGACCATATACCTGGCGCCAGGGAGGATACGTAGGAACTTATTTTACGGGGCTCCAAATTCAATATAAAGGTAAATTATATTAAAACTTGTAAAATTACCCGTAAAAATAAGACTAGGTTTACAGAAAAGTCGGAGGAGAGAGAGGAGTCTGGATTCCCAGAACACGCCCTCTACACACATCCCTACCACCTAGCATGATGTCGAGAGAGGAGTAGAGGGAAGCTAAATAATGCATGGTTAAATAAAATGTTCAGAAAATTGCTAACCTTGTATTGTAAGTTCCCGAATGATAATACCTATTTATTCCTCGGTGAACGATGGGATTTTTATGCTTAATAGGCATGCATATGTATATACATAATAGGCTTAATTCACGTCTAAGTGTTATCACGCTAGTAGGGCTGATAAGATTGTAAAGTTAGTACAATACATTCGTTACTTCACACGGCAACTCTTGAACGAAAGCGAATGTTTGAATTCTGTTTTTTTGCAATATGTAGATAAGCTAGGGAAATTGTCTTGGCCGAGTTCATTAATGGGGGTAAATATGTGGACATCTTCATGATAACGGTGACTTTAACTGCGGCAATCCATATCCCATTTGTGAAATAAAGGTGTAAAATTATAGTATCGCGCCGTTAAATGGCAGCCTACATCCTCCAGCGGTTGACTCTACCGGAGAACGTTAGAACTTCTTTGCGTGATCCTTTTTATTATCTTTAGCAGAGTTATTATCAATCTATCCTCGTTTCTAAGTGGGTCAGAAGCTCACTTAGCATGTGTAATAGCTAAGGAAACTTAGGATAAAGGCAACTGGAGCGTGATATTACCTATCTCACGAGCTCGTGCGTTTGTTTAGTGGAGTGTGGAGACACTGTTATGGTGTTTATATGCTGTTATTGGTTGAATTAGTTGTCAGAAGGGGAAATATGAAAGATTTTCTCATTATTTGTAGTGTGGTGAGAACATAACAGCACTAAAAGTCAATTCGCAGTCCATTTTTTGGTTTGTTGTATTATAATGTTGTTAAATTGATTGTGATTTGAAGTGGAAACTATAAATGAAAAAAGTCGCCACGCGAAGTAATGCATTTCAATATTAGAACTATATAAAACGTGTTAAGACTTTGTAGAAAAGACGAATAAAAGTAGACTTATATTGCATTTAGTAAACTAACAGAAAGAGCTGCTTATGCAGTAGATAGAAGTATAAGCACCAGTGGCGTATTTAAGGGGGCTTTCGGACTTAAGCCCACCCGAAATTGTATTTACTATTTTAAAGCAAATGAAACATCTTGCAGGATTTTCACATTTCCAGGAATAAAGTTAGCAAAGTCCCCGCCGAAACAAAATCGTAAATACGCCACTGATGAGCACTGTTATTAAAATTGGTAAATTTTGTTCACCATAGTATTCGAAGTATACTATGCATAAATCACGCCAGAGATGGAGTGGGTCAGTGGGGCGTGGGTCAACAGCATGTGACCCACTGTGACTCACTACCCACCATGACCCACTGCGACCCACCGACTCAGTATGATCTACCGACCCACTCTGCTCACTGTATTGTAGACAGTATCTTCTGAAGACTGGTAAATTTGTTTTCGTTTTACTGTCAAGATCTTAATTTCCCTTCCTTTTGCATTTCTTTGTATCTACTTACCTGAGGTGAGTATATCTAACCAAGTGAAAAAAAGAACTTCAGGCACTTTTGCATATTGATATTATTAATTGTAATAATAGCAATAGGACTTATACTACTACTTGGCTTTCGAGACCTGTGAGTTTTTAGAGGAGCTGACTACTGGAAAATATACATTTTTGAATCACTGTAATATATAAATTATTATATAAAAAGTTGAATGTAACTATGTGTGATTGATCATCACGGTCAAATTGCAAAGTCAAATGAAATTACTTTTGGTATATAGTTAGGCCGTAATCCAAACTGGGATGTTATATTGCTTTCATTGTAATGCATAATATCCTAAGGAGGTAATGAAGATCCGAATTTTTGAGAAGAGAAAAATTAGTATCTCGCACGCCGTTAAACTTATGGAGCTAAAATTCAGTGTATTAACTCTTTATTGAAAATAAACAGAATGTGTCCTATCATTTTTAAAATTCTCCTTTATGGAAGGGGGGGGGGAGGACACTTTCTATATATGGAAAATTGGTAGTGAGTTGGTTTGTAAAAATGATCGAAAACGATCGATGTTATTTAAGAAAAACACTCAGAAACAAACAAACAAAAAAAGTGCTTGGCTTCATATATCCATTGCTTTCTACTATAGTAATTGTTGAAGCTTATGTTTATTATATGGAGCGCTTACAGCACAGGACAATCAACCCATAAAGTTGTGAGAAAATAGGCATAAAATTTGTACTGTAAGCTTAATTACACGGAAAGTTTAAGTTTGGATTGTATGCATAATTATATGGAAAATTTTACACTTTTTTCCCCCTTTACGTTGGTCTACTTACCTTGATTTGGAACTTTCAAATTTCATCCTTTTTCCACTGAAAAGTATCGATAATTCAACAAGGAAATAATATGATAATTTAATTGAAATTCCTCGTAATTTGGCACATGGCAAACATCAGGGTTGTAATTGAAGGGGAAGAAGGAGGGAAATTCCCATTCACCTCTGAACACTTTCCAGGAACCTCGTTCCCTTTCGCTTTCTAGACGGGGGAGGGAACTTGGTAATGGCATCAAATCTTCATGTGTAATTACAAAAATTAAATTTATAAACAAATAAGAAATCATCAGTTTATCAGGCTTTAATTGATAATTTATTCACAAGATTCCCTATCAAAGGCGTGGTAGATGAAGTTTCTGTTCTCCATGAGTCGACATTACCAACTGACATGGTCGATATGGAAAAGATGTATGGTGATAGAGAGATGATACTTCTTGCTGAGTATTTCAAAACTGACTACGAAAAATCGTTATCAGACTTAAGTCTAGCAAGCAGATTGTCAATGAGGAATTGCAGAATCGGGTAGAAATATTGTCAATTTCCACGACAGAGTGCGAACGGTGATTTCCCCTTATGAATTTACAGATGACTGATATTAGAAATAGACTAAGTGCTGAAACATTGTCTAACTTGTTGTTCATCAATGTTAATGGCCCACCGCTAGACAAGCTCAAAATGGACGAGCTAGTTATTTTTTGGCTGAAGGATGGACATCATTCCGCTGCGGATGATTTACCACGAAAAAGTTTTGAAGGCCAACAGGAAATAAACCCGATTTCATATTTATTTACTTATTTCATAAGGACAACACAACAGGCTTAATGCCCAGTTATAGTGTCGTATACAGAATTATTTAACATGCACTATTATACATACACAAATATACGTTGGGGCCGCGGTGGCTCAATGGTAGAGCGTTCACCTCTGGTGCTTGGGTTCCAGGGTTCAAACCCTGCTCCCGCCAAGTGAACTTTGTGGTGAACAAACACCCTGTGCGTGGGTTTTTTCTCGGGGTTCTCCCGTTTCCTCCCACTTTCTTCATTTCACCATTTTCATTCATTTCTCAAAATCACCGTCTCCTTTAGCCTAACCGGCATAATCGTGGAACGTAAAACTTAAAATCTTTCATTTGATTTTACAAATATACGTTATCTAATTATACATAAGTTATTGTATGATAATTCTTTTGAACTTGTTCTCTGACATACTAAACAACAGTGGCGGCTGGTACTATATGTTGCATGGTTGTGCAACCGGATATTTTTTTAAATACTAAAAATATTTTTAAGTGTTAAAGTAGTGTATCAGTAAAAAATAAACCTTTGCTCTTGAGCGCAAAACAGTATTGATGCATTTCTGAAAAAAGTCAATTAAAAAACGGAAAGAAAGAGAGAGATTTACCTTTCCAGTGGCAGCGAAGGTTGCCACTGGAAGCAGTAACATTGAGCATATGGCAGCGAGCTCCTATCTCTTAACATGGGGAAGTGGATTTATTCTTGCAACGCTCCTATCTTCCCGTATTGGTCCCTTACGGTTGCATTTTTTCCGCAACTGGTCAGCTTCTGTAATAGTTACGAATTCCTCCGCTTAGCAGCGCTTGACTCAGTTGATAGGGTGTGGAAGATACAGACGCGTGGAAGAAAGAAGTTATTCACAAAACATAAACTCGCAAAGAACAAATATAAGTCTGGTGGTAGCAGGGACGGATCCAGGCTGAAAGTTTGGGGGGCGGTCGTTCGAAGTCAATAGATTTTATTTAACATTTATAATACAAAGGTGAAAATTCTTGGGATAAGATTTATTTTTTTACAAAAATCCTATTCTGGGGGGGGAAAGGGGGTCAATCGAGTCTCCAAGAAGAAAATGTCTTACTACGGGTCTAATTCCTAGCTCTGTGTCCTTCGTGCACATGATTCCGTGTTCGATTTCCGGCGGAGAGCATAAATTAATATCAAATCATTCACTTCCAATACTCATCTGTCTTCTTTAGCCTAATTTGCTGGAATGTTAAACTATTTTTTTTTTAATTTTCAAAGGAAAACATCTTAGATTTCATGCTTCTTTACAGACAAAAAATACGTGGTTCCTGAAAATGGACTTTTTGTTCCGTATATTTATACAGTGGACTCTTTTTAATTCGAAGTCCAAGGGGACACGAAAAAACTTCGAATTATCCAAAATTCGAATTATCCAACAACATTCACTTTCACTTATATAACAACGAACGAACCAAGGTACTGTGCATCTAAAACATATTTATATGGTGAAGATTTTACCTTTAAAGCAGCTTATTATTTGCGTGATCGAATACCGCAAACTAACAAACGACTTTGACTCCACATAATTCAAACTACGTGTACAATGGACAGTGGTGTATTTACGATTTTGTTTCGGGAGGGGCTTTGCTAACTTTCGGGGGGGGGCCTTTCCCTGAAAATGTGAAAATTCAGCAAGATATTTCATATACTTTACTATAGTAAGTAAGATTTCGGGGGGGCTTAAGCCCGGAAGCCCCCCTAAATACGCCACTGACAATGGAAAATATATTTACGTACAACACTACGACATACGTTGAATAGCCCAAACAGTTAAACACCAGTAACAATTTGAATATTCTATTCTCCTTTTAAGAAGTCGTAAACCTCATTTGCTTAAATTTGATTGTTTTTGTATGGTCAATAAATCTTGAATTTCATGTATTGCGTGGAATACGATATCAATAACATTTGGTTGACTTTATCAATAATTCATCTTAAATTTTCAATCAATTCTGAAACAAGATGAGATTGGCACACTTCTCCCCAATTCACCTTCATTTATTACATAATATTTTCTATTTATCTTTTGTGTTATTCTTCCCTATGGCTGCATCTGGATAACTGGAAACACATTAAAACTGTATTTCTCTGTTTACATGTCCAACATTAAAAATTTTCAACTGTATTTACTTCGATTTATCCAAAACATAGGTTCAAAAGTTCGATTTATCCACGAATTTTTATTATTGTTTTCAATACAGTTTTCAAGGGGAATGGACTTCTGTTCGAATTATCCAATATTTCGAATTAACCAAGTTCGAATTAACGAGACTCCACTGTACAAAGAAATGCTAACAAAATGCGTATTGTCGGAGGAGAGAGGTGTTTCTGAACCCCAAAGAAAATAAAGCGGAAAATATTTGCGGTAGCGATGCTTTCTATTCAGAGAAACTTGGCGAGCAGCATTTCAGATTTCAATAAAGTCATAGAAAAATTTGAAGCCCGAAAGATCGAAGAAAGACCTTCCATTCTTAAAAAAATGCATAGTTTATATAATTAAATAATTTTGTTTAACTGCGTGCATGCAATTTTCTTGCTTTTTTTTTTCTTCTTTTCGGATTAACGCCATCATTCATGGCTTACAGCACATACTATATATTCGATTTATCTCGTGTCCAATAACATGAGTGCAGAGGTTTTGTATATAAATAGTGTATAAACGTACATTGATAGTGGTTGTTTGAAAAAAAGGAAATAGCTTATATATTAAATTAATATTCGAGAAATAATTTAATCAATAATATACAAATAGAGCTTAAAAGACTTTCCTCTTCATATTTCCTTAATATTTCTTGGATAGGACTCAAGAATGCTGGGGGAGGGGAACACTTGCGCGTACCTACATACCTTTGATATTGCAACATTGCAACCGGTGCTTGTACAGACTACGAGCCGCTACTGCTAAACAAATCTATTACATGAAATCTAATCATTTCATTATACGAAGCACACATTCTCCACAGAGGAGACTTATGTAATATTTTTGTTCTTGCTTTTCTACAATAGAATGTCCCAGCGTTTGCTGTTCTAGTCTTACCTGTTCGGACACGTAATAATACTTCTGAAACTAATTCTGGACAATCAATTTTACCATTTAATAACTTATGTAAGAACAACAAATCAAAAACACATCTCCTTTTTTTTCTAATGTTTGAAAATTAAAATTTCTTACCAAGTCTTCATAGGGGACATACTTTGGGTAGAAACTGGTTTTCTTTTATGCAAGCATTTTTAAGAATTTAAATTATATATTTTCTATTGCATCAGTGTATTTAGTAACATTTGGTGTCCAAACAGTACAACAGTATTCTAATTTTGACCTCACATATGAAAAATATAACCTTTATAAATGTTGATTGTTTGTAGAAATCCTGTCCTATCCTATAAATTAAACCTAGGTTTCTATATGCACTACTCATTATCGCGTCAATGTGTTGAGTAAAGGTTAATTTGCTATCAAATATAACTCCTAGATCTTTGATAGTATTTGGGGTAGACAAGGAAGTGCCACTTATTGATACGTAAAGTTAATTTGATTTTCTTTCCTCGTGAAAGATACATATTTACATTTGGAAACATTCAGGACTAATTTATTCTTATCACACCACATTTGAATACTCTCTAGATCTTGTTGAAGTTTCACGCAGTCATCAATTGAACTTACTTTGGAGTATAATTTGAGATCGTCCGCAAAAAGAAGAACTTGAGAAGTTTTAATACATAGAGGAATATCATTAATAACAAGAAGAAAGAACAGAGGACCTAGATTAGATCCTTGAGGGACTCCTGATAGAGTATTAAATTTTTCAGTAACAAATCCTTTGTATGAAATATATTGTTTTCGGTTATGCAAGTATGATACAATATACTCCATTGCTTGTTTCGAAAAATTCAGAGATGCTACTTTCAGTAGCAAGATATCATGATCAACGACGTCAAATGCCTTGCTAAAATCAGTATAAACGACATCTATTTGACCGCCTCTATCTAATTCTGTTACTATAAAATTTGTTAAAATTGATAAGTTTGTCGAAGTAGACCTATTACGTAAGAAGCCGTGTTGATAAGTTGAAAGAACAGGTTCTACATGATTTAAAATTCGCGCATATAATGGACTTTCAAGAATTTTTGCAAAGGGCGATAGAATAGCAACTGGCCTGAAATTTTCTATTTCTCTCTTGTTTCCAGATTTTGGTAATTGACAGACTAAATTTTCTTTCCATTTATCTGGGAAAGTGTTTGTTCTAATAGAAATATTAAATATAATGTGAAGTGGGTATTTAAATATATCACTGCAACCTTTCACAACATAAGGGGGAATGTTATCAGGACCACAAGATTAGAGATGCAAAAAAGCCGGCTTTTTTAAATCTATGTTTTTTTCACATAAAAAGCCGGCTTTTTTGGGATAAAAACGAGAATTTTGGAAATTTTGGTTTTTTTCATTTTCATGATTTTTCTATCTAAATAGCTTTCTTATAGTATATTCTATAGTTAGATAAGAATTCCATGACCTAAATGCGATATTTCGCTCTGAAATTCACTATCAAGATGGATGGAGCACATGTTTTACGAATTAAAGCTAACATGAAGAATGTAGTATTTGAGGGCAATCTTAGAGGCTATTTAACTTTATTTTAACTTTTGAGTTATCGACATTTTTTTTCTTCTCTAGATCATTTCAATTTGTCATCCGTGTTTCATTTCTAAGAACTTAGGATTCTAGCTTCTAGCGCAAAAGTTTAACTTACGTTTTTCTATATATTCGTCAAAGCGTACGTTTTCAATATATCCGTCAAACCGTACTTCCACATTTCTGTTATAATGTAGCTGTGCAGTGATTTAGCAATAATTTTCCAGACGCAAGCTTGAATACCAATTTATACAAATAATCAGTAGCGGATTTAGAAAAGTACTTTAGGAGGGGTTTTCTCTGATTGTTTCGTTTTCTAAAAAGTCCTAATTTTATTTGGGAGGTGCTTGAAGTTTATGAGTACAGGCATAACTAATATTTCGTTTTATTTATAGATATGTTTAGCAATAATCTTCCGGATCATTTTATACTGATAATCAATGGCGGATTTAGAAAAGTATTTTGGGAGGGGTTTTTCTTACTAATGTTTAGTTTTTCTAAACATTCGTAATTTTTATTTGACGGGAGCTTAAAGTTTATGAGTTAAGGCATAACTAATAGATATTTCATTTGTTTCAGACATTCCGTAACTTTGGGGAACAGGCTTCAGTCTAAAAGACCGCCCCTCTAACCTTCGCAAAACAGTTACTGCTAGTAATTAGTAATAATAACGATTTAAAAACAATAAGAAAGGAAGTCGGCCAACTCACAGTACACGCACTATTTCTACATTCACAGATGGAATGAAGAAAAGCTTTGTCAGAATGGTCGAATGCTGGGTTGAATCCCAGACTTCCCGATAGAAGCGCAAAAGCTAACCACTCAGTCATGTTTGTTGTGCAGTTGTATTTAGCTTAACTTAAATATATTCCGTAGTCCTTTTTTTTTTGGGGGGGGGGGAGTTCCGTAATGATATGTTGAATCCCTCTTGTTAAAAATTAAGAAAACTTGAGGATTGGGTAAACCGTGATGGTGGTTATATAAAACTTAACTGTAGAATTTCAAGAATATACAGAACCAAACGCTCTAAATGTGCAGCCTAATATTTCTCTTATGTTTTATTTTAATTTTATTTTGTTTCAAAAAGAGGGTATGGAATTTTTTGAAGTAAAAATACTACATACGATTTTGCTAGTTATTTATGTATTTTTTGAAAAGAAGTGTTAACTTTTAGGGTTGGCTGGTTTACACCAACTTTTTTTTTTTTTTTAATAACTGGTTTAAACCAAAAAAATAAAAAGAACGAAAAATGCGAATCGTGTGAACTTCATGGTGACGTTTCCACATATCAAACCACCTGCATTAGTTTTATTTCCCTTTCACCTTTTAATCAAGGTGTCCCATGTTCAATTCTCGGTCGAACCACAACCCTTCTTTCATGCGCAAACCAAGTAGCGGTTCGGATGTCACTTTAAGCGAAAGTCTTCTCCTTGATAACCTCGGTATTACGTAAGGATGTTAAGCCTAAACATACGAAACGAAACCAAATTGTATATTTCTGCATGCCTAAATGCCTGTTGTTTTATAAAGAAGCCAAGATTGCTTAAATATATTGATAGAAATTGGCAAAATTTATCGATTGCCTACGTAGCTTCCAACATTAGCTTTAATTGGACTTTCAATGATATGTACGTACTAAATTTGTAATTTAATACCTCAGTTTTAGCGTACTGATTATGATACGTTGACCTTTAAATTTTACATGGAAAGCAATAACAGGATTTTCCCGTTATTGTTTTACATTTCAAGTAATGACGGGATTTTCCCGATGGCTAGGGTGGGAGCTTCTCAATTTAAGACATTTACTGACCGGACTTCTTTAAGGTTATGGGACTTCTTCCAGCATAACCCCGTTGTTGCATAACAACACCAAGGCGAAAGAAACTTATTTCTGTGAATATGTAAAATAAACACATAAAGCAAAATATCTAAATCAAAAAACCTGGTTTAAACCAAAGAAACCTGCTTTAAACCAAAAAAAAAAAAAAAAAAAAGCCTGGTTTAAACATCCCCCCAAAAACGGGTTTTTGGCATTTTCAAAAACAACCATGGTTCTTGCCAACTCTGCTTACTTTTGTATATAGGAAGTTAAAAACTTCTTATTGTATACATTGGTTAATCCTTTGGAATTCATAATGTAAATATGTTGAAGTAAAATTGTTTGAAATATCTTTTCGAAATTCATGGTTTATTTTCGAGGTTTTACATCATTATTAGCATAAAAAAAATCTTTAAGAATACAGATTGTCAATTAAGATTACAGTATTTTTCTTCTTTTGGTGGTGTCACCATATACATCAAACTTTATCGTCTGCGGTTTCGTCGTGCTGTGTCCATCCTCCTAACGTTATTTTGGAGCATGTCTAGTAGAATCTGTTTAACTTTTTTTTCCAACTATCTTCTAGATTGCTTACCATATTACTCATTGGACAGCATTTTTCTTCAATCTCTTCTTTCACATCAGTATTCATATTTCTTATTCGCTCTAAGTTCCATTTTCGATTTCTCCTTCCATTTTTCTTGATTGACTCTAACCGGGTTTGTTTTTCTCTTTTTAAACCATGTATTCATCATCACCATATCATGTTGCCTACAGAAGTCGATAAGCATTTGCCTCCGTCCGTTTCTTCTACTTAGTCCAAATGGTCCCTCCACCTTATTCGAAGTTCCTCTTGCTACGATGCTGTTGAAGTCTCCCATTACTATAGCGTTGAACTCACCTCTTACTGATGCAATATGTCATTAATCTCATCATATATTACTTCTACAGTATTGTCATCATGGTCGGTTGTGGTTATATACACTGCTATTATCACACTATCCTCTGTTTTTGCACTTAGTTTTACAAACAAGCAGTCATTGCAGCATTCTACTTTGGTTTATCATTCCACTTTGATTACACTTCTTGCTACTACGCTTCTTCATTGCTATGCGACAATATTCTAGGCCTTAACGTCACCGGAATAGAAAAAAAAATGAAATGAAATCTTTGAGTTTTACGTCCCACGGTTATGCCGGTTAGGCTAAAGGAGACGGTGATAATGAGTAATGAATGAAATGGTGGAATGAAATAAGTAGGAGGAAACGGGAGAACCCCGAGGAAACCTACGCACACGGTGTTTGTCCACCGCAAAGTTCACTTGGCGGGGACTGGGATCGAACCCGGGACTCCGAGCACCAGAGGTGAACGCTCTACCACTGAGCCACCGCGGCCCTTATCACAGGAATAGAATGTTGTGTGATTTCCCGATACTATCTCAATCTTTCCTGACCATCTCAATTTACTCAAGTCCACTATGTTCACTTTTCATTTATCCATTTCAACTTTCTTATGTTTCAAATTTACCCACACGTCATAAAGTTCGTAGGTACCAGGTTCGTATGCTGAATGAAAGTTATTATATTCTCCTCTGATGATTCTTCCCGGAGTAGTCTTCCCCCGGAGATACGAATGGAGGACTATTTTTCCTCCGGAATATTTCACTTCAGGAAGAACCTTCTTCGTTCCTCCTATATTTATTCTCTTCCTCCGTCCCTCCTACGAAAAAGATAATGTGATAATATTTCCATTTCCTTTCCACGTCTCCATACCGTTGACTATCTTGCAGTTCATCCGCCTTTTAGGACAGTTTCCCTCCTAAGGAAAAGAAGGCGCCTGACCACCCGGTCATCTACCATCCTAGGAGGCACATAGTAGAGGTTGGTTCCTTGTTCGGGAGTCAGTCGGTCCCCGCCTACTTTAACTTCCTCAGATGTTGCGTAGTGCGCATTCTCCCGCGAGGAGGTGTAGGTTGGGATTTTCCCTTTGTTTAGGATGAGACCCGAAGACATTCCTCAAACCTTTCCAGTCCTTTTAGAAAGCAGCGGGTTAGGAACATCAGTTTAATATAACGTACACCTAACAAGAAAGTGTCAGAAGAAACAATTTTTGTTATTTAGTGAAAGCAAAAACCTGTTTGTCCCGTTAACTTATTGTTACTAGATATGAATAATAGATTCTCTAGCTACATCGGAACTTTTATGACTTAACCTAATAAGATGTATATACAGTAGGCTTCAAATTTCTTTTACACGAGATATTCAAGTGTCCTGATCGACTAACTGATTGGGTTGTAGTTTAATATCCCTTTCAGTATCTTCGCTTTAAGAAGTGAGGGACTAGAGTTTAACGTGGAACTGGAGCTACATGTGCTAACATCGCGAATCAAACTCAAGTCATATGCTAATCATATAGCCATGTGGGAACTCTTTATCTATATTGAATGTATACAGTGTGTTTCAAAACCACACAGACAACGTTTGGGAGGGGATTCCTGCTGACACCAAGATAAGACGAAAAGTATGGACAACCTGGGTGCACAAATGCTTCCTTTCGGAGTTATAGGCTGCCGAAAACATGAAAAAATCTTGACTTCAAAATGCCGCACTTTGTATCGAACGCATGTGCAGCTCACACTACTGGTGTTGGAGAAGCGAAATGTGGTATTTACGTTTATGGTTAATAGTAGATATCCACAAAATATCAAAGAGTATAATCTGTAATTCAATATGGCCGCCAGCGTGAAAAATGAGTTTGTATATAAATGTGTTATTTCTTGCAATACTGTGACCAAACCAACAAAGTTCGACGTACTGAAATGACTTAATATGGTTTGGTACTACCCGCCGATCTTGCAAATGAATGCTTTTATATATATATATATATATATATATATATATATATATATATATATATATATATATATATATATATATATATATATATATATATATATATATATATATATATATATATATATATATATATATATATATATATATATATTTGGTATTGCTTGAAGTATTACGATCAAACCAACAAATGACATACAAATGTAACCATCACGAATACGTTACAATAGAACCCCCAACCTACTTGTGCAGCAAGTCCTTTTTTCATGAACTACGTAGCACAAAATTAGAAAAATACCCGAAGGTATTCAACTTTTGTTTAGCAGTATGAGTCGGAAGTCAGAGTTGTGTGTTCATCGCATATTCGTTATATTCAAGTAAATGATGTCGAGAGAACCGTGACAAACGTGCATTAAGAACAAAACATATATGTGTTGTTACCGAATGAAATAATAGTTGAAGTGAATCGAAATTCCATTGTTCTTTAGTCTTCCTATTGTTTCTAAATACATAATAGAGAAAATAGAGATTTAGATTTGTACTGTTATGAATGACATAGGTTTTAAGCGGCCATCTTGGATTCAAGATGGCCATAGTTTTTCAAATAAGCTTTTGTTTAAATTTTGACCCGCGCAATTTTGAACAGGGTTGTCGTAGAGAGTCGAGACTTGCTCCATCTACTTTCACTAACAAGATCTTGCAAACGATGACCTACTTAACCCTTCTTGCCATTTGAAACTCTTTAGTTGGACCCCACCTGGGACCCTGTAGCAACCCTGGGACGACGTTTTAACTTAAATTGTTGTACTTTGAAAATAATGCCACACTGTCTTTCCTATTTTCACATTTGTCTCGCCGTTTCCGATTTATAGGGGTGACCATGGATTTTCAATTGTGTTTGTTTACATGTTGACCCTCCGCCAGTTTGCACAGAATTGTCGTAGAGAGTCGGGACTTGCTGCATTTTCTTTCATTTTACAACAGCTTTCAAACATGTGCTACTTAACCACCCTTGCCATTTGAAAATTTTGAGTTGGACCCCGTCTGGGACCCTGCGAGGACCCTGGGGCAAACTTTTTTATCCGAAAAAGTGTGCCCTTGAAAACGATGGAATACGTATTGTCCGAGTTTTCCATTTACCCAACCGTTTCCGAACAAATGACTAGGTTCAAACTATTCTGCCAGCTTTGTACCTTCTATATTACAAAATATGTTGTAACTCACGACATTCCACCCGGTGGCACGTACAACTTTGGGATTCGTCTAGTTATAACATATCAAATACAAACACAATTGTTTCGTTTGGATCTCAGCGGAGCCACTGCGTGACCTTTCCTTGCAAGTATTAAACACAGACTTTCGACATATTTTGAGAAATGTGGAAAGGTGGGATTGTGACTGATAAGCACTTAAACATTAATATTCCAAAAAGCATTCCACCTTAATTCCACCTTAACATTCCACCAAAACATTAATATTCCACCTTAACAGCGGAAAGCTTCAAAAGGCATGAAACTATTGCCTCATCAATTGTCCATTCATTGCCCTTGCCCTGTCTGTCAGTCGATTCTGCTATTATTTGTAAGATTTTGTTTTAAATTTCCCACACGTTCAATTTTTTTATTATTTATTTTTTACCAGTACAGTGAAACCTTCCTTAACGGGCACCTCTCAATAACGGACACCTCTATAATACGGACAGATTTTTTGTCCCAGCAAAAATATGTGTTCTCTTACGGAACAAAACCCTTCCTTTTACGGACACTATCAGATACGGACGCGGACAGTCCTTTTCCGCCCAAACATTTGAATAACCTCTTCATAACGGACAGATATTGTTCTCGGTTCTGCGATATATTACAGTATACAGAAAAGTCTTTTCCCCATAAGTGTATCTCTCATGAATCCAGACCTGGTGAACCATCAAACAGAACAGCTGAACTTGAAATATTTTCCGCAATAAACTGCTTTCTGGCGGAAATCCTAGAAAATTTTCAATAAGCAATAACACTCATGCAGGGTTAGTCGTAAGGCCAGGAATTCTATGCGAAAGATCTTCCCTTCCCTAACAAATTTAATCCTTTTCGTCTGGACCTTGCATCTTTACCGACAATTTCATAGATAACAAAACAAACATTGATTGTTTTACAATAACATTTTCAACGAACAAAGCTACCTCTCTTACTTTTTTGGAAAAGAAACATTTTTCTTTTACTCATGATATTGGAACAAGTTTGGGTTGGAGTTTTCCCGGCTTCCTTTTTCATTTTCTCTAAAAGGATATTCTTTGTGATTGGGTCAATAAATATGCACCACCAATAGCTTGTCAACGAAAATGCAGCGCTAGTACACAAACACACACACACACACACACACACACACACACACACACACACACACACATGTTTCTTCTGCAATCATACTGAGGATTCTTAGAGGACACTTGCTCATGAGTTTTATTACCGTTGTAGAGGAAAAAGCATGCCTTTTTCGCTAAACATTGCCCAGCAATGTTTATGCTGGGCTATGATTTAATAGAAATGAATTTCTCCTTCATCCCTCCCAGTAATTCAAATTGCACTAAATAAGACTATTTTCATATTGAATTTTACGTATTTACGCCCATACATAATATATTTAATGTATATTACTGCATTCAATTACCCTTATGAGAAATTAAATTTCTGTAACCTCTCTATAACGGACACCTCTCAGTAACGGACAAAACTTCAGGTCCCATTGGTGTTCGCTATTGAGAGGTTTCACTGTATTACTTTTGTCTAGCCTTGAAATTCGAGACGAGACGGCATAAAGCTTCTTAAAACAATGTGGGCCCTACCGTATTTTCGAGACCAGGCACAATATATCATTTTCGTTATCAGAGATGTCATTCCTGATAAAGAAATGTAATACAAAATGCGATAGTAAAATTTGAAGAGTAGCGTTGTAGAACATAAAAGTATTATGAAATAAAGAGTGGTGGCAATTTTGAAATAAAGTGTGTTAGGAGACTAACTGGAAAATTTTATGATTCTATAATGACGTCTTAAAGTTACCATGTCGTATTTCAGAATTGAAGACAAGAGCGGATGGAGCTGTGCTTTGTAACCTCAGTGCTGTAGCATGCTGGTTTTAAACACTGCCAGATCTTGTATACAAGGGATATTTTCTCTTTGATAAGATTGTTAGCCAGAATAAGGATTAGGCCAAATGCGAATTCACATTTCGACTTTAATGGCAGATTTCATTTTCATCTACCTAGTATAAATGAAAGCTTTTCAAGTGTAGGCGCAGTGGGCTGATATAGTATAGAATGTGAAAGCGGTAGGATAGAGAGGCATGTTTTAAACACTGTTATCCTTTAATTTCCCCCAGCTCAGCAGTCTTATTATTACTTTGTTTTATTATTCCTTGTTTGATTTTAATCGTTCCTTTTTCTTTAGCACTGAGGTTATATGTCACGGAACTTTTTTCTTTAAAGTATGACCCCAAGCAAATTAATCGGGTAAATTCGGGTCCAGAACTATCAATACACCTGAGACCATTAGCCAGAAAGAGAATACTTTATTATTATTATTAGTTTAATACACGAAGGTTTTGATTGATTGATTTGTATTTACTTCTTTCGTCAGCAGTGAGACTACAGAACGTGACCTGCAGCTTAATGTAAGATCTACAGTGCATTCGATGCCTTCCCACCGGGAATCGAATGCGGAATCTCGAGCACCAAAGACATATGTGTGCTAACCATGAGATAAGCAAGCTGGACTACTTATTAATGGTTTAATTGACAGAAAACTATTTCTTCTCCGTGAAAACAGCAAGAGTAGAAATTTTGTTTATTCTGATAATTGACAGGCTATCTTTAAAAATGAGCAGGCTTAATAGACTTAATTCTATCGGCATACCATTCCCGAGTTCGGAGACAATAAATAATACTGAAAGGAGGCTCGTTCACATGACCTATATTGGCAAAGAGTTCCCCAATTAGAATGATCTGGGAGTGAAGCAAACGATAAAATAATTTGAAAATTTAGTCATTTTATTCCTAAAATGGCCTATCCAGTTGCAATGATGTGAAAAAATTTTGGGAGAGATGGCTGAAATTCAGCTTAAATGTAAAAGAGACTATCGAAATTCTATATTCGAAAAGCAAATTGTCCTAAAATGGATGTAACGTAGTCAAAAAAGCACGAAACATTAACATTAATGTCAATGAAAAAAAAAAAAGTTCCAGTTATCTCAAAAACCAGAAGAGAAAGATGGCTGAAAATCAGCTTAAATATAGAACAGACTATGTAGATTCTAGATTCAAAAAAGAAATTTTCCTAAAATGGATCGAACATGGTCAAAAAAACTCACGAAACATGAACGTTAAGGTCAATGGAATATCAGTGAACAAAAATGAAGTCGTTTACATATCTCAAAAACTATATATAATAAGGAGGCGGCCAATTGAAAGTTTATTGCAAAGACATAATGAAGAGCTTAAAAACTACGTATAGCATGTAAGGTAAATATGTATAGAACATTGTCAAAATTTAAGCTATTTGGGTAAAATCAATACTTGGTAATAATGATATAGTATATGCATCTTCTTCGAATTACCCAGGTCGCGGAAGTTGCGTGTTTGAAATATCTCAATCTTGATTTGGAATCCCCTGACTCGATTTAGCACACAACGTGACTTTTAACCTGATCTCATGAGACAGTCTGGTGCTTATGATTAAAAATAAGTAAGTAAACAAATAAGAAGTTGTGTTTGCACGGAAATTCCAAAAGCAGATACTCTTTCAAGTTACCGGAATAGACTAACCTTTCAATGAATGTCTTTTTTATTTTAATTCTTTTCTTTCCAGCATTCGTTCGTGCTTAAATGCCAGACGAATGCTTCTTAAATAATTCGAGAGCAGAAACCCAATACAAAAGTTCCTTTCTCAAAATATATCTAACAGTTAATGGCAGTCTGACACGCTCAAATGAATGATCACGCAAACTGCAATATGAACCAATGATATGAAGATATTGGGTGGAATCTCATAAACAGTATCTCCTCTCCCTTACTCCAGATGCATTCATTACTGTCAGAACAGAAAATACTAGGCAATTCTACAATTTGGTTTCTATGCATTGTGCAACCTATAACACAGCGTTTCTCAAATCGCACGTCGTGAAAAAAAGTGCCACAGAAGAGAGAGAGAGAGAGAGAGAGAGAGAGAGAGAGAGAGGGAGGGAGGGAGGGAGGGAGGGAATTTCATGAGCTTCTTTTGTTATTTATTTTATATATTAACTAACTCCAACGCCTGCTGACGAAAGGACAAACCGCGAACGAATACCTACACAGAACCAATGACCCAGAAGCAGTTGAAATAGCAACTTTACAATATCCTGCACAATTTAAAAGTTGATTAATGTGCTTCCTACGGCCTCGCACCTCTTAAATCAACAATTCTACCAAATTTCAAGTTTTTTTTCTATTTCAACTATCCAAAGACAAGATTTTGTATCCCAAGAAAACGCCCATTTAAATTACATAGGGATTTCTTCATCCCCCCTTTAGACCCTTAAAAACTAAAGATATTCACTTTTGGCAATTTTCCTGTAGGTTAGTATCGGAAGGCTACAATCATGCGAAATTTCATCAGTCTAATCCTGCTGGAAGTGCCTAAACATTTTGGGGTGTAGAAGATGTCCCATATAAATAACATGGGAAAGATTTTTGAGTTTCCCATAAAACCACTATACAGTTGGAAATTTTTTGTTTCTAGCGATTTCAAGTTTTCATTCCAATTCCATGTACCTAAAATATAAGATTTTAGGTCCAAAAAAAGGCCCATTTAAATAACATGTGGAATTTCTTCATCTTCCCGTTAGACCCCCTAAAAATTAAAAATATTTACTTTTGGCAATTTTTCTGTCAGTCTCGGAAAGCTAGAATTGTGTCAAATTTTAACTTTCCATGTCAACCGGAAGTACCCCTTTAATTTACGTCAGCTCATGTAGTTTTATATATAATTATTAAGATACATTCTCCTAGTTCGCTCCAAGTGAACTTTGTGGTGGACAAACACCATGTACGTGGGTTTCCTCGGACTTCTCCCGTTTCTTCACACTTTATTCATTCCATCATTTCATTCATTTCTCATCATCATAGCTATTCACGGAATAACTGTGGGACGTAATACTTAAAGATTTTATTTTACTTATATATTGTATAAGTCAGCAGCATGTGTCATATTCTACACGACAAGTTTTGTATAATCTATTAAATGTTGACGATTCTTTATAATAGAACATGTAGCTCTTCTTTTCTATTATTTTTACACGTTTATACCGTGATAGACCTTGTAGTTGTCTTTCAGTGTAATGGTTTGACACACACACACACATCAGTGGCGTATTTACGATTTTGTTTCGGGAGGGGCTTTGCTAACTTTCGGGGGGGGGCTTTGCCTGGAAATGTGAAAATTCTGCAAGATATTTCATCTACTTTACTATACTAAGCAAGATTTCGGGGGGGAATGCTTAAGCCCGGAAGCCACCCCCCTAAATACGCCACTGACACACATACACAGACATACACAACAAACGAGAAAGAGCATAGATTATCTAAAACAGAATCGTATTTGTTAGGTAGAATTAAATTATCAGTTTCACACACTTTTCATGTGTATGAGGTTGGAACTTTCTGACACGTTCCATCACTCGTGTTCAACTAGATAAACTGAGGAATAACCTTTTAAAAAAAATGTCAATAAAATATGGTTGCCGCGGGATTCTAACTCGGAACAGCGCGAAATGGTTACACTTGGCAGCTCCTAAGAGAAGCACATCGGTAAAACTTAAACTTTTATGACTATAAACTAAGGAGAAAAAATCTAGTGTCCTATGTTGTAAACAACAATTAGAATATTAAATGAGTACTATTTCTTTACATTGTAGCGTGTTAAAAGCACAGCTACTTTCGATGATTCCCCTCAAGACCCGCTATTTGATGTTTGGAAATTAAGGTAAGATGAGATTAAATTAAAATCTACCCTTCCTTCTTATTAATACCGTTGTTCTATGACGTTTTTATCGTTTATTAAGAAAACTCTTACTGCATAGTGAAAACTTAGTGTTTAGTTTATAAATGAACTGAAACACTTCTTTGTTATTTTGACTTTTTAGGTCAGTGTCCTGAGGGAACTTTCCGTTGCGGAAACAGCTCTATTTGTCTTCCCCGGAAGTTCGTTTGCAACATGATTGAGGACTGTCCGGGAGGAGAAGATGAGGATCCTTTTCGGTGCAGTAAGTAACAAAAGTTTGTTTCCTATCAATTCCCAACAGAGTAAAGACCGATGTTTACATTGTCTGTCCGTGTGTCTCTTCAGGAAGCATGAAATCTCAAGAACTACTTGACAGATCACCAATTTTGGCCAGAATGAACAGAGTAAAAAGTTAAGAGTTCGTTTATGGTGATGTTCCATCTAGTTCATCCTAAAATAGAGAGAATCAAAAACGTATCTCATGTATTTTTATGGCAATAATTATTGCTTCCCCCCTTGCCTGATAGACTGTCCGCAGTGCTGTTGAAATAAGTGTGTAAGTATAATTTTCATGATGTGATATACCCATCTGTCCTTGAAATACAATGTTAAAGGATCATTCCATGTCAACTCACCTAGAGCAATGTGCTTCAGTGTCTCAGATTCTCCTCAAAATTTTATCATACTTAAATACCAATGAATTTATGCTAAATTATTTTTTAAAAAGTTTTTTTGGATGAGAAATGGGCCGGGGAGAAATTTTAAAAAAATGTGAATTTGGCGCCAATTTCACTTTCCGGCACCCAGCATCATGGAACTAAAATAAGGATTTTTCGAGTTATTGGGCTCATCCAGGTCTCAAATGAAAGTTTAATTTTTGTTCTTTTAGTAGAGTCTAAGAAACCTTGCAAACGGTTAAACGGTCAAACATTAATGGGCATGCAAAGCAAATTTTATGGGTTATTACAAATTGTGCTATTGCTCAAAAGTTACAACTATGAAACTTTTGAAAGTTTTTCTGTACATTTATCTTAACACGTACTTGGTATAGTTAACAAATAAAATAGTTTTTTTTTTGTATTTTTGTAATTATTATTAATTTGTATTTTACATGTACGGAAATATAGTTTTAAATTTTGTTACAAATTGTCATTGATCGTAAATTACAACTATGAAACTTGTGAAACTATTTTTATAGAGTCATTGTAGCATATACATGATACGGTTAAAATATAAAAAGGGTGCTTTTGGTATTTTTGTAATTATTATTTTGTACATGAGAGTGCACTTCATGAATCGCTCTGGGCCTTCTATATTCTACTGGCCAAAAAATGAACACTTTTGTTGGATACCTTTTGAAAATATCATCTGGGAAGTTTCTGTTCCGTCTCTTACAAGCCAATCAGCCCGGACTTACTCAACAGAAAGCAAAATTATATATAATGATCAGTGAAACAATGAGCTTTGGAATATAGGACACAACATTTTGTATGTAAATCTATGTAATTCTGAAAAGTGTTACGGGTATGTACACGGCCGGATTTAGGGAAGGGGGTGCAAAGGTGCACATGCACCCCCTTTCGTTGTAAATATACACTACCTAAAGTGAAAAGCTAGCAGTGACTTTTGCAAAATCAACAGTTTTTGTCAATTTTCTGAAGGTTGAAGGAAGAGGATTCATCGAGAGCAGACACTGAGCATTTTCAGGACAATTCCTAAAGGCATTTAAAAAACTCAAATTTAATTCAAATGTACTGACTGTTATTTAGTGCACCCCCCTAAGAAAATCTTGGATCCGACCCCGGGTATGTATGTTTATTGTTTTCATCTATGTACACTCATGTCCAAAATGATTGTCGCATATCTATAACTGTCTTCTTGTAAGAATATAATTCGATAATGATTTTACAAGGTACTTTTAATACTGATACTATGTGTGTAATCAGGAAATGTATATTTGTGGTAAATTTCATAGGAAAGGAATTATAAATACGAAAATTAGAGTGAGTAAAACAAAATGTTGCTAAATGCACAAGAAAGTTTTATTTTCGTTTTATTGTTCTTATTTACTGCTCTTTTGACATGAAATTTACCACATACATGTCTTTGCCGATTATACACATACTAACATTATAAGAAATACCGAGCGAATTCGTTATCAAATTATATTCCTAGAACAACATATTTATAGACATGCGACAATAATTTTGGACATGAGTGTACATTAATCTATTATTTCTTATTTTTGTTGATAGGTTTTGAAATAATCGCTCGATCCCTTATATTGGTAGGTCTATATTTTCCATTCACAAAACCACAAAATTATTATTATACAAAAAATGCCTCTCTTTTTGATATTTAATCATACCAAGTAAATGCAAACTAATCCTTTAAAAAGTTACCAAAGTTTGATAGTTGTAAGCAATGGTACAATTGAAAAAAAAAGTCATAGTGAAAGTACAAAAATATATTATGATAATACCAAAACTACATATTACACCAGTTTTATTTTTAGTCATACCAAATATTTTACTAAGATGATTATTTGAAAAAGTTTGAAGTGTGACAGTTGTCACTTCAGAGTAGAGAGGGCCAAAAATTTCCGGATTTCTGAAAAATTCCGGATTTTTTCCAAAATCGGAATTTTTCGAATTCCGAAATTTTTCCGGTTTTACTTTCTGGAATTCGGAAAGTAAAGTAAACATTCTGGAATTGGCTATCACTACTTCAGAGGAAAGGCATAATATATTAACAACACTAAAACTGTATATTTCTGTAATTAAAAATACAAATACAAATAATAATAATAATTGCAAAAATTCCAAAAACACCCTTTTTATTTTTTAACCATATCATGTATGTGCTAAAATGATTCTATAAAATAAAGCTTCAAAAGTTTCATAGTTGTAACTTATGAGCAATGACACAATTTGTAACAAAACCTAAAACTGTATATTTCAGTACATGTAAAATAAAATACAAAAAATCAACAGCACCTTTATTTTTTTAACCATATCATGTATGTGCTAACATGATTCTATAAAAAAGTTTCACAACTTTCATAGTTGTAATTTACAAGCAATGACACAATTTGTAGCAAAACTTAAAACTGTATATTTCCGTACATGTAAAATACAAAAAAAAAAAAAAAAACACTTTTTTTATTTTTATCCATACCAAATACGTGTTAAGATGAATGTACAAAAAAAAAAAAGTTTCATAGTTGTAAGTTTTGAGCAATAACACAATTTGTAAAAACCCATAAAATTTGCTTTTCTTGCCCATTAATGTTTGACAGTGTAACCTTTTTCAGGGTTTCTTAGAATCTACTAAAAGAACAAAAGATAAACTTTCATTTGACACTTGCATGAGCCCAATAACTTGAAAAAATAAGGAAGTTATGATAATTTTAGTTCCATGATGCTGATTGCCGAAAAGTGAAAAGTTAAAAGCCAAATTCACATTTTCAAAAATTTCTTCCCGGCCCATTTCCCATCCAAAAAAATCGGAAAAAATAATTTAGCATAATTTCATTGATATTTATGTATGAAAAATTTTGAAGCGAACCTGAGACATTGAAGCACGGTCATGTTTTAAAATTAGGTGATTTGGCATGGAATGATCCTAAAATGAGACTAAATGACTTTTTATTCGACAGGTCTAAAGATATTTTTTCTATTTCCAAATATTCATTCATCTTAAAGTATACTTAATTTAATTTAAGGTAAAATGCTTTCATTAAGTCTAGGTTTGGCAAAACTTAGGTTGATAAGGAGTTGATCTACTAAAAATCAAACCAAATTCTTTCACGTTGTGTACACTGTGACACTGCTACTTGTTAATGTATACAGCTGTCAGCTGTATAAGCGTTTTTAAATGTGGTATCGCATCAGACCCGTATTCGCGGGGGGGGGGGGGCTAAATTTTTACTGTCCCCTAAAATTTTCACGGTGGGATTTCAAATGAACTATAATATGATTGGATCGGGTCCCCCTAACTTCTATCCCCTCCAATATGTTTGAGTTGGCTGCGGGTCTGTATCGCATTACAGTTTGTTACGTAAAACAACAGAAATCTAATGAAAACAGAAAATTGGATTGCAAAATATCGTGGGTCTATGATCATAATTTAATAACAAAGTGAGCTATTTTTGCAACAGAAACAATATATAATTACTTTTTATTATTATTATTATTATTATTATTATTATTATTATTATTATTATTATTATTATTACAGGTACCGTTTCCGAACCTAGATGTGATTATTATAAAGTTATATATACCCAATAATCCCCCAATATTAATAGGTTTGCATTATCTTCCACCTAATTTGCCACCCAAAGAATTTGTAAATTATTGTGATTGGCTGAATAAGTTATTAATTGAAAAAAGTTTGAAAATGTTGCTTCTTGGGGATTTCAATTCTGCAGGTATTGATTGGCATAATGGAATTGTAAAAACAAAGCATTCTTATTTAAAAACAAAAGCTGAGAAGATGTTAGAGTTAGCGTCTATATTTAGCTTAAAGCAGTATAATCAACCATACGACTCTCAGTTGCCGTATAATGTATTGGATCTTGTTCTAACTGATATTACAGAATGCTCAATATGGTTTGATGTGAGTCCATTAGTCAAGGTAGATAGGTTTCACCCACCTTTTGTATTCGAATGGCAGGTTGACGAAAAGTTAAATTTCTTAAATGCAGATACAGCTCAAGCTCAAGGTGAGTTATATGACTATGTAAGAGCTGACTTTTATCAATTATACGAGGACATTAAAAATGAGATGAAAGTAGATAGGTTTTCAGGAAATGTAAATAACAGTACGGTATTATTGCAAGATTGTTTGGAAAATATACTGAAAGCAAATGTACCGAGAAAGCATATTATACAAAAGAAGAAATACAAAGCTCCTTGGATTACTAAAGAGTTAAAAGCATTAATTAATAAAAAAACAAAATATTTTGTAAAATTTAAGAAAACTGGTAATTTAGTCATTTATGAAAAATTTTCAGTTTTAAGAAAAAATGTTAAAAGAATGTACAATAAACTTAAAAAATGTTATTTTGAGCAATTGGAGAATAGTATTTGTACCAACAAAGTGTATTTTTGGAATAACTTTAAAAAGTCTCAAGACAAAACTGTACCAAATAGAATTTTGTTCAATGGTACCACCATTACAGGGACAAAGCAAATTGCTGAAGTTTTTAAAGATGTATTTTACAATAATTTTAATTTAAAAGTTAATACCCTAGATTGTGCTGTAGTTAGTAATCTGAACAGCAATAATATAACGATTCCAGTAATATGTGAAAATGATGTTACTGAAGTAATAGGCAAACTTCGGCCATTAGCATCTTCAGGACCTGGGAGCTTTCCAAATTATATCCTTAAAGCATGTTCGAAAGAAATAGCCCCAGTCTTGTCAAAAATATACAATACCTCATTAAGAACAGGGTCATTCCCATCTAAATGGAAACATGTACATGTGGTACCGGTTTACAAGAATAATGACAAGTTAAATCCGAACAACTACAGGCCGATAACCTTATTGAACATATTTTCTAAAATTTTTGAAACCATCATTCACAAACACTTGTTTTTTAATGTAAAAAATATATTGCAAAAATCACAGCATGGCTTTTATAAAGGGAAATCAGTTGCAACCAATCTCTGTGAAATAACGGATTTTATCTACTATGCAATGAAAAGTAGATCACAAACTGATGTCATATACATTGACATGAGTAAAGCTTTTGATTCAGTTGACCATAGATTGCTGTTAAAAAAACTGTCAAATACAGGTGTAACACCCTTGTACCTAAAATTTTTTGAAAGCTATTTGACTGGTAGAACATACCAAATTAAAATTGGAAATGTCATGTCAGATTCAGCCAGTATTAGTAACGGTGTTCCTCAAGGTTCTCCTCTGGGCCCATTACTTTTCTCTATTTTTATTAATGACTTACCAACAGTCTTAAATCATTCAAAGGTTTTACTTTATGCTGATGACATTAAGCTTTTTAGTGTAGTAAATAATATTGAGGACAACGATAGGCTACAAGATGACTTAAATAGAATCATTATGTGGTGCAAGGATAACGGTATGAGTATCAATTGTCTGAAAACTAAGTGCATGACCTACAGTAACAAATCGCAATACTATGTAAGTCAATACGAAATACAAGGTACTGTAATACAGAAAGTTGACACAATAAAGGATTTAGGTGTAACATTTGACAGGTCACTAAGCTTTGGTGATCATATACAAAATGTATGTAATGAAGCAAGAAAAATAATTGGTTACCTGTTTAATCAATGGCCTGCTTTCTGTCAATCAAATACATATGTACTCTTATATAAGTTACTGGTAAGGTCGAAACTAGAATATGCATCAGTGACTTGGAACAGCCTAACAAAAACTCTCGTAAACAAACTCGAGATGGTGCAAAAGTGTTTTATTAGAATACTTTGTTTTAAGTTAGGACTTGACTATCATTCTAGCACGTATGAACATTGGATAACGTATTTTAATTTGGAACGACTGGCTGACAGGAGAAAATTGATTGAATCTGTATTTGTAGGAAAGTTACTTGACAACCAATATACCTCAGACTATATTTTTAAAAATGTTGATTTTAAAGTTCCAACATATGGTACAAGGGCAAAAATTTTATTGCAACCGCATAATAGAAAACATATTTTAATCTGTAGGATTTTAGAAAGCTATAATGAATGCATATCTTAAAATATGACTTTATTTTAGAATTTTAAATATACGTAACTTAGTACTTTTTATTTTTATTTTATTTTATTTTATTACTTTTAATTTTTGACACTTCTTTGTTTTAATAATTGACGTACACTACACTGTCAATGTTTTTATTATTAATAATTAATGATATAGATGTAATCATAATTTTATCACTAGTATTATATATTCATTGCTAAAATAATGTAGAATAAGACAAAGTGCTGTATTTTTGTTGTATTTTAGCTGTTCTCAGCACGTAAAATAAAGTTTATTATTATTATTTATTATTATTATTATTATTATTATTATTATTATTATTATTATTATTATTACACTTCTCTACAATGATTTTGCTGTTTGGAAACTATTAAGATTTTCTTAATGTTTTTGACCTGAGAAATCCAAAAATGTAGTTAGTTTTGCTCTGTCACGTACAGCTTACTTAAAATAGAGGGGAGGGGGAGAGGAAAATAACCGTATAAATGTATATTTCGGAAGAAGTACTGATTATAATTACAAATATAAAAATGTACTTTCGATACCATAGCCTTCTGATTATCTTTGAATTTGTAATAAAAGACGTGCAGTTACTTATTCTGCTAACATTGAAAAAATATGTACTGTATCTGGTAGCACTGAATGATATCACAACGCGTTACACGTTGGGAACCCAATAACAGCGCTGTGTAAGCTGTGATTGCAAGAACTATAATGCAGAGGAATGGAGGCTATTCATTGATTCCAACAAGAGAAGTTTGAACGGTCTGCTTCTTCACAACAGCAACCAACAACCCTCTGTATACCCATTATTCATTCTGTACATTTAAAGGTGATTTACGAAAATATGGAAATGTTTAAAAAAATAAAATAAAATAGGAGGATCATCATTGGTTATTGTCCTGCGATCTGAAGGTGATATGTACAGCAGTAAGGGTACATCAAATATCCATGCCAGATTTTGCGAATGGAACAGCAGAGAACGCAATAAACACTGGACTCAAACTGATTGTCAGCGAAAGCCGCAATATAGGAAGTAAAAATTTGAAAAACATCTGCCTCGTAGACCCTTCACAAGTCATATTACCACATTTGCATATTAAACTGGGCCTAATGGAACAATTTGTTAAAGCTCTGAATAAAGATGGCCAATGCTACCAGTATCTAGTGACAAAATTCCCACAACTTTCAAGTGCTAAGTTAAAAGATTCTTTGGTCCTCAGATCAGAAAGTTGTTTAAGGACTCAGACTTTGAACATTGTATGACAAGTGTTGAAAAGTAAGCATGGAGTGCATTCGGGGATGTGTGTCATAATTTTCTCGGGAACAACAGAGAAGAAAATTACAAGTACATTGTTTTTAATATGCTCCAGAAGTTTAAAAGCTTAGGGTACAAAATGAGTCTTAAGATTTATTTTTTGTATTCACATTTAGACAGTTTTCCTTCTAACTTCGGTGATTAAAGTGAAGAGCATTATGAAAGATTTCACCAGAACATCAAAGCAATTGAATTCCATTATCAGGGACGTTAGAGAACAACAATGTTGGCGGATTACTGTTTGGAACGTCGGTACGTGAAGATTCACAAACTACTCACAAAAGGAAGTCTAGTTTTAGGAGCTTCCAAGTGAAAAAACAGAGACAAAAATTAGGTAAATTGTTTATCAATGACCTTCAGCGACGTAAATACGCTAGTTGTCGCCTGGGGCAAAAACGTGCCTTAGCGTCCCCCTGACCAACCAAACCAAAACGCTCCCCCAAATATTTGCCCAATTTAGGCCCTTCCAATCCGGCGCCCGGGGCAAGAGCCCCGTTTGCCCCCTAGTTACGCCACTGATGACCTTAATTATTTAGAATATCGATGTTCAGACTAGTTCTGACGCAAAATAATGTTTCTTTGTTAGAAATATATAGTCATAATGTTACTCTATATTAGCAGCGTTGCTGTGTAAATAGCACAACTTACGCAATCATGTTTTCCGATTTGTGAAAAAACCTGACGTGATGGGGGAAAACTAATTTCATTTTCGTAATTAGCAATCTCAAATTATATAAAATCACGTGTCAAATCAAAAACAGCTTTCAAAAAGTTTCATTTTGTACAGCAGTGTTATTATTATGAGAGAGTGGTTACATCGCCTGCGAAATAAAACTTTTTTCTCCGGCAAGAGCTTGAAGAGGTGATTTAACCTAATTTAGGTCTGCTGATTTCAAATATCGAAACCGTTTTTGCCTATCATGTACACTTTTTAATTTGCTATTTACAATTGAATTTTTTTTATATTGTAATTTCGATAGAAAATACTACAGGGTGTCCGAGAAGTCCTTCCCTGATTACAGAAATTGATAACTCAGGCTAGAAATAAGATAGATATATGAAACTGGTGTTGAATTGTTTACAAACTATAAAAGTTTAGGTCACATCAGTACACTTCCACATGAGCACCCTTGGTAGCACGTAGCACAGCACGTAGCACGCACAGCCTCCACCGTGTCTGCTGAGGTTCTTGGTCGACCAGACCTCGGAAGGTCAGCAACCGACCCTGTGTTCTTGAACTTCTCATACCTGGCTTTAATGCTCTTGACATCAGGTGGAGTCCTCCCAAATGTTGTCTGGAACTGTCTCTGCACCGTGGTTGGTGATCGTGTCTCATGGTACCACAGGACACACTGTGCCTTCTCCTGGTTGGTTGGCATGGCTTCTTGGGCTTCTTACTTACGTACTACAAACCTAAAACAAACAAAAAAATTGAGACTTGGTAAAACAGAACAAACCTAACACAGACAAAAACTTTTATAATTTGTAAACAATTCAACACCAGTTTCATATTTCTATCTTATTTCTAGCCTGAGTTATCAATTTCTGTAATCAGGGAAGGACTTCTCGGACACCCTGTATAATAGAGAGTAAGTGTACGTAGTTTGAATGGGACATGATCAAATTGCAACGAATATACAAAACAATACTTTATGTAACAGGTTCATTTGTAAAAGGTATAAATCTCACCACAAGAATACTATATTTTTTCTATCACGTACACTTTGCTACTATATGAAATCATTTTTTTAAAATACTATTTTAATTTCTACACAGAGTTCACCATAATAGACAATATTTTCATTGTGAATTGAACATGATCAAATTGTAACGAATATACAAAAAAAAAAAACCTACTTAATGTAACATGTTCGTTGCTAGAATATATGAATCTCAGTACAAGAACACTATTTTTTGTTGCGCTTTGATCTGAATGAACGCTGTGTTGATTTGTGTTTGTGTTCCTGAGTAGTGTTGCCACGAGACGAGACGAGACGAGACTTCAGGCTGTCTCGTCTCGAAAAAATGTGCTCGTCTCGTCTCGAGAGATTCTGTCCCGTCTCGTCTCGTCTTGTTTGTCTCGTTTTGTCTCGTCTTGTCTCGTAAAAGATATAGCAGCATACCATGGGAACGAAAGTAAAATATAGCAGGCTGCACCATGCTAATTAAGATACAACTAAGTTACAAGTATTACCCAGAACACACAAGACAAGAAATGTCACGCCGTGAAGCCTTCAACTCTGGTGTATGTGGTAGTCGTTCGATCTCGGTTAGTGCCATGTGAGCTTAGTGGTGGACAAACACCGTGTTTGGGGCTTTTCTCGGGGTTCTCCCGTTTCCTCCCACTTTCTTCATTCCACCATTTCATTCATTACTCATCATCACCGTCTCCTTTAGCCTAACCGGCATAACCGTGGGACGTAAAACTCAAATATTTCATTTCATTTTCTTTCATTTTTCGAATGTGTGTTTTTTCTCGAAGTTGTCTAGTATCCTACCACTTTCTTCATTCCACTAATTTTCCCATCATCATCCATTTGGGGTGGGCCAAAGTTGCCTAAAGGTCTTAAAAATAAATTCAAATAAGCTCACAAGGCAAGGACAAATAGTTTATAAGATAATATATCTCTGCTGTTAGTTGTCTGAGGCTTCTCGACCCTGGCTTTTTTTTTTTTTTTTTTTTTTACGTTCTGAAACATTGAAATTTGTTTCACCAGTTTCAATACACGAATACACCGTATACAGTAAATTGCTCATAGGTACGTCGAAGATGAAGACACTAATGTCAAATAATGTTTATACGACAAGCAAAGTTCGATGTAAAGGTGTCATCATCCCCAACACTATCGTATACTATCAGGCCACCACTTGCTTTATAGTGTCTGTGTGTATATATCTATATCTATCTATCTATGTATGTATATATATATATGTATATATATATATATATATATATATATATATATATATATATATATATATAGAGAGAGAGAGAGAGAGAGAGAGAGAGAGATATGGAACGATATATAGATAAATAGAAAGATAGATATGTGTGTACACTTTGGTTTCATATATTCCAGCCTTTAGGTTTCACAGTGTTAACCCATACCAATCCAAAAACTACTTTCCATTTTAGCATGTTTAGATTTGTTGCATTTTTTTTTTTAAAAAAAAGGCTCGGAACCAAATAATTTTATTGAGTAATGGAAAGTATTTGATTGAAATTTTATATGTTACTGCACAGTAAGCTCTACTTACACAGTGCCATAGTAATGGGAGCTGAACGACACATCGGACGAAAGAATGCTTAGGACCAGTCTTCACCTCCATGGTACAAATCTGTTCCCATAACCGCGGGGTGTGTGCCACTATATGGTGGTTGCCCCGTTTGTGTAACAAACTCATGACAGTACACCCAGATCAGCTAATAGTCTAAAAAGAAGTTGATTTTTAGGTGGCCATTTTGGATTAAAGTTTCTTATATTGTTGTGACCTATTCGCAATCATACAACGTACATCTTTATACCAAGCCAAGGAATCTGCGACGATAGACCATCGGCTTAAAGGCCCAAGGGTCCCGGAAGGGTCATGTGTACGGATTTTAACAGCATTTGTTTTTTCGTATTGTTTCAGGGGGCGAAATCGTACGGGATAAAAGGATTTCAGTCTGAAAAAATTGGAGAGAATATCCTCCCCAGGATACTTTCATGGGAGTAAGGAATTAGTAAAAACATAGGATATACATTTTATAGCAGCTTTAAAATTATGGTTTGGGTATCCTATTTCTTTTCTGTTAATTATGTTCTTCAATGTTCGAATTTTGATCATTCTCATAATATTTTCTGCTTTCAACGGAGTTCCATGAATATTATACCAAATGTTCTTTACACTCTGTAAGAAACCATTTTTGAAGATAATTCAGGTCCTAATGAATATTATTCACTAGGAAAGGGAAATATTCCCCTCATCTCAACATAGAAGCAGAGGGCAATTTCGCACTCTGGTCAGATCAAACATTTCCGCGTAACAAAACGAAGGTCCCCCTGTAAAACCTCTTCACTTAAAGTGTTATTGTTAGTATCATAAATTTGCTGAAAGCAAACAATTTGAAGGGTTCGTCGATAATATCTTTGCTTTCTTTGTCCTTCGCCCGCCTTCCAAACGAAGAGGTGAATTTTAGAACATGACTGCTGTATAATAAGCGAGCGATTGGTAAAATGGTAAAAATGTGTTTTTATGTGTATGTGTGTGTGTGTGTGTGTGTGTGTGAGAGAGAGAGAGAGAGAGAGAGAGAAAGGACAAAATTTTAGTTGCAAGATGACATATGCCTACTTCAATTGCCGTTTTCGGTTAATTTCGGTTCATATAGCAAAAAGAACACCACCACCAGAGAATAAAGACAAGTGTAGTCTGTTCTGTTCTCTTCCGCCATCTCAGCCAGAACTTTCAACTAGCCCTACATCCTGTAATGAGTGTAGACCTTAACCAGTTTTCAAATTGAATAGATGGTGGTGGTAGTTCGGTTTCTTGACCTTGTAAAAATCTTCCGTCTTTGATTTTGTTTGTAAGAAAAATGAGAATTCCTCAGTTTACAGCAAGGGGAATTGGGGACAAGACATTATGGATGATATTCCTGGAAGCTCATGTATCACGATTGTTTCATTCAATAGACAGAGGACACTTTTCTATGAAGGCTTTTCAACATGTTTTCTCAGAAAGGGGATTTTCCTTTTGCAATCTGTATGACCACTGGCAATTTCAATCTTGACCATTCCCGCCAGCGTTTTCATTTTCGAGACACGAGACGAGACAAGTAGTCTGTCTCGTCTAAAAGAGTTCTGTCTCGTCTCGTTTGCGAGACGAGACGAGACGAGATACGAGAAATGTCTCGTCTCGTGGCAACACTATTCCTGAGTAGGGTTATTTCACACTAGACACCAACAATAATCTGATATAATGGAGACGTCCCATAGCCTCTGATATCTTCGTTCAATTTCTTTTATGTGTTGATGGAACTGGTCGCCATGTTCCTAGCTAAATGCTCCTAAATTTACAGGAAAATAGTCCAGATGACTATGCAGGAAATGTAATTTTAAGCCCATGTAGCAACTTAATTTCTGGAAGTTGTATAGCGTGGTTTCGACAATCTGTTGGTAGTTGTTATCTTTAACGTTGCCCAGGAAGTTGCTGAAAACATCCTTGAATGATTCCTATACCTGAAGCTGTGTTTCGTTCATCGTCGTAGTGAATGTAGGATCCTCCTCACCTTCCGATTTTGGGAACCATCAGAAACTCCTTCCTTAATTTTGGCATCCGACAGCCCTGGAAATTTCTGACAGAGGTACCGAAAGCAGGGACTACTTCTATCCAAACTCTTAACGCACTGCTTCAAAGGTCTAAAGGGGGCAATAACACATTTTGAGGATCAATTAATGAACGATTTACAATGTGTTTTGCTCCTGGCACGACTGTTTCCTTTTGGGTCACTCAGAAACTAACCAGTGTCTATCCTTGTCCCAAGAGACCCACTCACACAGAAAACACGGGAACTTTGTATAACATGTTTGCTGTCCCAATATCATACCGCACTTTTAAATCATAGCACAGTAACCATCTGTGTTCATTGTATTTCAGTTTCTGCAAAACCATAGAAAAATTGTGATAGTTTTCACGAAGAGAAGTTGAATGGGCGACTGGCACTGAAAGAAGTTTATTCCCATTGTGCAGAGAACACCTTTGAGACTTATTTTACTCGAATCAATAAATATACGCGAGTCCTTTGCTTGGTAAACTATTCCGAGACGACGAATCAAGCAGGGATATCACAGCAAAACACAAGTTATTCTTCTTGAACAAAAATATGCCTAAATTCTTCCGATTTCTGTAGCAATATGAATTTGTCCCAGAAAGTAAAAGATTTCTGTCTTTTAATCTTGATCATAAAAGTTTACTCTTTTCTTTGGTGAGGTCTAGGTCACGGTGGAGTTTTATCTTCAACATCCAGTATAAAGGTATCATCATCATCATCATCCTCCGCAGTTGAAGATGATGGTAACTGTATTGGTGGTTTCGGGACACGAATATCGGGTTCATGTGGTACCAGGGTTATGGCTGATGGAAGGCTCGGGTACACAATGTGCTTTTCGTTTTTCATATGGAAACCGGACACTTTACATACACAAAAATAACAGTCGTCAACATGATTCCTTCGTTCCCGTCAAACCATTGGGATTCCGAATGACATTGATGGCAACAACCTTTTGTATTATTGCCGAAAGTTTTCTACATACGTTTTACACACAATATAAGGTGCGAAATTTTTGTCCTGATCACCTAACTTCCAAGCCAAGTACAAGCTTTCTATAAATGGCGTAATATTTCGCTTCTGCCCTTTAATTGTATAATAGTCACATATATAACAGAAAGAGTTTGAATTATTCACACATTTTCGCCTCCGAACATCACTGCCACTTTCTATTTTTAACACAAACTCACCGATCGACTTCAAGTGTATTTTGTAACTTTTAGACAAAGGCGTGGTACACGTTCCCAGAATCCCCTCTCAGACAAAAGAATTTGGCGTATTGACCTTAAGCGCTGCACATGCACGAACTACAACTGTTATCAGTAGCGGATTTAAAGGGGGCTTTGGGGCTGAAGCCCCCCCCCCAAATCAGAGCTAGAGAAATTTGAGGTCATTCATACTAAAAATGTTGCGCCTTGTGCTGAAGCGATAAATAAGTGTTCACCTGAATTATTGAAATGGACGATCAAGGCTTCCTCTTGTGTTTGGCTTTGGATATTAACTGCTGGTGTTTTCAATTATGAGTGCCGATGGCCTTAACAGCCAAATCGCGAACTAAGTTGTAAACAGACACCCACAGATTAGTAGTGGAAAACTTTTGTTTGGTGATCCTAACTGAAGAAATTTGTACTAATGTCTCGAAGTACATCAGATGATTCTGCGAACTTTCTTTCTGTACTAGGAATGGCCATATCCTAACATCCGAAACTCCCATGCATAATGGTTTGGCCAGTGGCAACCGATTGGTACCAAAAATATGTTCACTATCTTCTTACTAGATGGTATTGATCAACACCAATATCATCTCTCTATGACTTACGGTTCCCGAGATATTGCTCCTTAAATCTCCCGAAATTGGAATTTTTCCAATATCTCTGAAACGGTAAGCCATAGAGAGATGATACCGATGTTGATTAATACCGAAGAGGATGGTGAACATTTTGGTAGCAAATAGTAACCGGTGGCCACTGGTTATATCTGAATTTTCAGTATATACAATGATAAAAAGTGAGAGCTCAATATAGCTGATTCAATAGATCCTCTAATACGCAGGTTCCAAATATGTAAATGAATTATCTGTTGAATTTAATCAAATAAATATATTATACACTTTCATATAAATTTCAATAATATTATTTCTTTTTAAGGTCACTGAAGAGTAACCGTGTGACAAGAGAGAATTAATGTGATCTTGACACTTCATTGCATATGAAAATAAACCCTGTCTGTGTGCTTCTGAGGTGCGGAAATTAGGTTTAAGCTTTCGGCATCTATGGCTAGTTTAGTCCATCACGTATGAGGGATGACCTCCCCTCGGTGATCATACTATCCCAGGAAAGGGAAGGAAGGAAGTGGACCTATTAAGTACAATCCCAACATTTGCCTGGGGTGAATGAGGAAAACCTTACTCAGGTTGGCTGATCTGAAAAATCTTTGGTACTGGTACTTTTTTTTGTCTGAGTGTCTCCACGAGGAATCGAACCCAAGACCGTTCACACCAAAGACGAGTTCGTTAACGGACACAAAATGAGGTGCAACAACCCAGTTTTATTTTCGGAAACTAGATATATTACAAGAAACATCCTTTTTTGTGCCTTTCTGTCTCTTAATAATTTCGAGCTTTGGTTAGGAACTCATAAATCTATTTATTATTATTATTATTAAAGCATTGTCCGAGAAATAGGCTGAATGCCGAAAACAAAGTAGTGGTCAGTTTAAAACATTTAAAAGAAACAAAAACGAACTGGATTCTATTGCCTACATGTGAGTTGCGAAATGAACATTGCTGTGAAATGAAGTTATTGTGGTTTTGTCATAAAAATACAAGTTTACATCGTGGACTGAATAATTGAAATTTCTCGTGTCTTCACGACATTTTCTCGAAACATTCAAAATCAGCCACAAGTTTAGACAGACTGGATGAGTAAAATTTAAAAAGTTAGTAATTTTTATTTCTTTATTATACGTAATTGTCATTAATCTCGAACTACTTTGGTTACCCTTTTATATGATATAAAAATGTATTATTTCACTAGCAGAAGTCCCCTTCTTCACACGGGAAAAATAATGTTTGATAAATATTACATTTAGTGGCTATTCGTGAGACTATAGACGGAAGCGTACAAATAAGAGACTACGCGATCGTGGTATAAAAATATACCATGAACCTACAAAATCCATTGCGGTGGAGTCATGTTGTATCAAACGAATTTTGGCACTAGTGAACGTATTCTTCGTTACAAAAGCATCATTCACCACTCTTTAAAACAAAATATTGTATTATTTCATATACACTGTTTTAGGGGTCTTGGGTTTTGAAAACATCTTTGGTAGACGAGTGCTTCTTCTTGGCATACTCGCATTTCCATGCCTAGGTAAAAGCATTAGAACTCGAATAGATCGTTTAAAAAATATTCATAATTTTATACGGCCTCTCTCTCTCTCGTTTTTTCAACTAGGCCGAATAGTTTTGAGCCTGATAGTCGAGAGTCTGTAGTACTTCATGTCTGGAAACAGTGCAAACAGCAATCTTGATAGATTAATTTAGTAATAGGACCAGTGTCGGCCTATGTCTAAAATCTAGCATGACTCGCGAGGTGCAAAATGAAGTATCTCCTGCATTCTTCCAAGCATATAATATTCTGGTGGACTTCAGTATATAACAATGTCCTATTTGTTGGGTTGCGCAAAATTAATGTAGGAATTCGGGTACTTTGACACATACCAGTGGCCATAAAATATGCTGTCTGCATTTTCCATTGTACAGTCCGCGGCATAAAACCTGCAACATGAGCATATAAATTTATTGTGAAATGACGAAGTCTTTTGTTCCAAAATAAGTGTGCACTGAAGGAGGCCGAAGTTTATACTGACGTGATTCGTTCCACTTAGACGTTATGTTCATTCCCTGTGCTGTTAGGCGTAGTTTCACAATAAGCTTACATCCTCATGTTGCAGGTTTTTTTTTTTTTTTTTTTTTTTTTTTTTGCCGTGAGTTGTACAAGCTTTTCTTTAGTAGACTTAAATCCGATTTTAATACTCGCTGAGCAAAAAGTCTGATGAAACAAAGTGCATAGTTGGCGAATCTGTAACACGTTAATAATTTTTTACAATAAACGCATTGCTTTGCTCAGCTAGCACCCACATAATTATGTTTCGAAATTCTAGTCGCAAACAAATGCAAAACGAGGCAAAACTGCTTGTAATAGGGAAGTTACATTCACCGCTTTATTTGTAACCAAAAATTAGAGTTATGACCATCTCTCTATAGTCATGAAACTAGGGAAAACTAATTCAAAAACAAAACAACTCAGTTCAGAACGAATGAAACAACGATTGTAACTCCAATGTGGTGTCAGTAGTGCCCATAGTGTGAACTAAAATACACTTCAAAAGAAATACAAAATAAACGAGTGAAGCGAAAGATAAAACAAAACCTTTTTGATAAACAATTAAATTACTGTAATATCTTTCTCATTTAGGGAATTGAGTGTAAAGTTTTAAAAAATACATTGGACAGCCTCTAAGGTACCGTAGACGTGGACCACGGAGAAATGCAGCAGATAAAATGCTTGATAGCCAACAACTATGATTAGCACAATACGCCCCACCTAATTGCACTAACACAATCTTCCAAGCAACTTTCCACGAGTCGAGGAAACGTTTAAGACAAAAGATTGATGGTTTATCGCAAATTTATTTTGGAATTGGCTCGAAATTGAAGAAACCTTAGTTAAACTAGTTTTCAGTGATTACAATGTAATCAATGACTAATCGACAAAAATGTTTCGAATAAAATTTACTTGTGTTCAAAACATGAAAAAGATGTTCAAAATGTTTTAAACGTGTTTTAAAACACATACACGAAAAAACACGTTTTAAACCCTTTTAACAGATTAAAACATGAGTTTAAACATATATTTCAAAATCGTGTAATAACTTTGCTGTTTATTTGCATCGTCTATTTTATCCTGGTTAAGAGTGCACTGTGTTGGGTACAGGATATTTCAGTATAGATAAGTAATTCTCAACTTATTTCATATCACGATCCCCTTTTATTACACTCTCTTTTCAATGTTCTCGTAAGTACTTTTTTGGTTGTAATAAGCTTTTTAGGTAGATTTTAAAATCTACCTACTATGAAGCTTTCACACCATCTATTAATATACATGGTGAAACAAAAGTCCTCACCACCCTTGTGTATTGAGAATAGATTGAGGGAGAATGATGAAAGTTGGAAGTGGTCTGGCACATCAGATGGTATTATCAGGCATCATGGCGGCTATCTTTGATTAGTCGTCGAAATTTAAAATGAAAAGGGGGTCATGTTTCATGATTTAAGGCGAGAATTTTACCAGAAATACACTTGTTCGGTAATTTTAGCCCTAAAACAAGCCATTTCGGAGTTACTGTTTCTGAAAGTTTCTTAATTATGCTCTTAGGGGCTAATCTCGCGTTTCGTGTTACATAATGCAAGGCATTTCTTTCAGTTCTCATGGACCCTTACTAATACGGCAGGTGACACAGAGGAATATACATTCATAATTCGCAGTGTAAGATGTGTGAAATCTGTGATTGTCTTTTCATATCGAGGATCTGGAATTTCGGGTAAGATCTTCAATGACGGATTTAGTGACCTAGGAAGTGATAATCGAAATACTGTCGGACACATATAGTGTAGTGCAAAGGTACGCCATCTTGTTTAGAAACATGCCGGAAATTTCTCCTCCTGGATTTAACAGTGAAGGGGTCCTGAAGCATAGCTTGATAGTTCTCCCCATTCATGGTCCCACAGATAAAAAGAAGGTCCCATATGCGAGTGCATCATAGACCCTATACCACACCACACCACATCAAACCATTACTACAAACCAAATATTCTTCGAAATTCCCAATTTTAAATATTCTGTAAAATATTGGGCACTTGGTCGCCACTTAATGGTTATATCTGGGCTTCCACAAGAATGGTGTCGCTTAAACTTACCGGCTAAATAATGCAGCTGAAAGGAGGATAACATTAACTCAAAACCTTATTAAATAAAGATAGGAAAAGCTCCAAACCATGGAAAGACTTGGGGAAACATCTCCCAAGTTTAAGAAAATTGATACAGTGACAGCAGAATTCGTGAAAATGACAGTAAGAATAGATTTGAAAGGGCACAAAAAAATACCTTGATCTAAAGATGAACTTTTTTTTATTTGCGCATTATCTTTTGTAATACAACTAAATAAACAAATAGGCTAAATTTAATTCTTCTATTGACGAACTGTTCATAGTGTATACTTGCAAATTTCCTTCAATTTTTTTCTTTTGTAATATAAGCATCATCTCAAATATAAAAATAATGTAACACATGTAAAAAAAAATCATGCGTACAACTAAAAATAAGCGACTCTGTGGAACCTCCAAATATTGAACCATTTAAAAATAATCTGCACACTTATTCTATATACATATTGAAAAAAAATATGAGATGAATGTTCATATAGATATAACATTGATTTCTACTGACACGCTAATATTACAGTAGTCAAGTTTGCTCTTTAGTTTTACAAAGTTTGATTATCTCTAAACGGACGCCCCTATCTAGCGGCAATCATAATAAACCTCTAGATTACACCTTCTCACATAATTTTTCTTTCCTTCATTTCGGATTCATGGTTGCGAAGATATGACGTTTTCCGTCGGTGTATTCTTTTTCACACACCCTGCACTTATTTAACGTAGTTATGCATCACTGACTATGGCATTCGGAGATTGACTTGTTAATTGTTCCCACTCTGCAACGTACACAATATTATGTTAATATCTTAAATTTATGAGCAGGGAGGAAGAAATTGGCCCTCCTGTTCCTCCGTTCCGTCAATTCCCTTGCCTAGGTAACCCACACCTTTTTCAGGGCTGGATTAACCCACCTGAAGGCCTGGGACTAGAAAAAAAATGTGGCCCCTGCTGACTTCACGTAATACATTTCTGTGAAAATACAGTAGGAAAGTTAAGGATATATGTTTTATATTTTATTTTATGATGATGATGATGATGATTGTGTTTTCATGATTCCTTTTAGATAGCCAGTTGAGATTTTGATCAGAGTGGAGGCCACTGTCCACCTGGAGGCCCCGGGCTATTATATTCCATCTATTCTAAACTTTCCTTAATCCGGCCCTGGCCCTTTCACGTGGTTTTTGTTTAATTTATTTCGGATTCTTGTCTACAAAAATACTACGTTTGCTGAGGAAAACTGAACCTTTTGGAAAATGGACTTTGATCCCTTGTGTTCTGAATGGCCCATATCTATATAACTATTTAAATAAAACCGTAAGTTGGAGTCAAATTTATCCTGCAACCCAAGTTTGTTCGAAACGCATAAAAGTAGTTTGTTTGGTTTTATTGATTACAGCTTCGCATCAGTAGCAAGGCTGTATGAGATAGGTCTTAGTATTTAAAGTGGGATCCGAACCACTAATTTTGAAATTTTTCGTCGGGTCTCACTCCAAATCTATATAGCGAATTCTGGACGTCTCGTGCCTCTACTCTCAAAATTTAATGTTAAAAGATCAAAAATTGTGCACTGTAGGTGATACATACGTAAAGACAGACGAACAAATGTAGATCAAGTCGTCGTAGGAGTCTCACTGACTTTCGGCGATGATGTAATAAGTATCACGCTTTAAGCGATAGTTACGCGAATGACTGCCATACTTTGCGCTTTCTGGCCTGATCCCTTCAATACAAGCTATGCCAGGGTGTAAATTTTTTAAGAAAATTTAGAACGAAGGTGGGGGGGGGGGATGAAATACAATTTTCATAATGTAATGAAAAAAAATTGATGATACAAAATTAATTCTTACTTGAAGGTCCCGGTTGCATCTCAACCTCATCACTGACGTTAGAATCATCAAAAGCAATTTTCGAATCAATACTTCTACCATCTGTTTGGGTTTGCAGTTTTTTCACAGCATTGCATTTTTCATAATGATTCTTCATTCTTTGAACTAAACCAATCATTTCTTTCTTACACGTTTTATGAGCTCGTATGGTCGTTTTCTTATCTGATGGGGTTTCAGTTCAATAAATTTGCTCCAAGTGATGCCCTTTCTTCCTGTAAAACTCATGTTAAGTGATTCCAAGCTGTACGGAGACAGAGCCAACATGTCCTATATCAAGGAATGCCTGCGATATGCGTATTTTAATTTCAGAACCTCAATTTAAGAAAGATCCCTTTTGTTTTCTGAATACAGCACAAAAACTTGTTTCCATGATAATTCTTTTATTTAGTTTTTAATATCGGTTCTACAAGTAGTCCAACCTTCGACTACGACACTTTCTCGCAAATTAACTGATAAGCATTTAAAAACAATAAACGCTGAAAACAAGGAAAAAAAAATCTAGATCACCACATTGACCTGCTGTAGCCACGAAAAATCGAAACATTCACACAGGGAGAAAGTAGTCTTCTGAATAGGTAGCATTTCTTAACACTTTTTTTCTTTCTCTGGCAATGTTTTTACAAAAATAAATAAAATAAACACATGCTTAAAACAAGCCTTAAAATACATGTATTTAAAACAAAATGTTTCAAACATATAAAATTTTGTTTAAACAAAATCAATTGTTTAAAACAAGTTTTATTCATTTGTTTTAAACAAAACAACCCTGACACACAGTAGTAAAAAATATCCTTTATTTGATAACTTTACGTTTAACTTAGGAGCGAACGGACTTCATTGCACACTATAATATTCTACAGGCTTGTATAGCAGATCGGGGTCTATCGCTGTACCAAGTTTGATTATGTTCGGTTGAACTACGATATATAGTTTACTTGACATCAATTTTTCAGGTAAAACTCAAATGAAGGACGAAAATAAAATGACACACTTATTCATAATAGTCGAATTATTTTATTTGTCGGTAAGTGCTAACGTAGGAAAACTCATTATTCTCTAGACAACATAATAGTTATATTTGATAAGTTATCAGGGACGTCATTTAGGGAGGGCAGGAGGGGGCAATTGCCCCCCAAGAGTTTGAGGAATACATATACTTTAATCGATTATCTACTAATATATTAGTACAAAACGTGAAAGTCTTATGTCGGTGGTGCTCTTGCCCCCCGCCCCCAAGCGAAATCTGAAATGACGCCCCTGTAAGTTGATTGAAGCTCTTTTTACATGAAAGTTGCATTTATAGTCTTAATAATTAATATGAGTTTGTGTTTTGATCTCTTTCAGATGATCTTTACGGAGGGCTACCCAATCCTTTCCGAGAAATCGATCTATCGAACGTGTACTATTGCAGTAAGTAGTCTCCCAGTGGACATTCATGGCATGTAATTTGATAAGGTGATTGTGTTATAATAAAAATAAACACACTGAGAATGCTAATTTTTAAGGTGTGTTGTATATAATGGTCCAAAAGATATTCTAAATATGCAAGAAGGTTTACCCATTTAATGCAGGGATCAAATCTTAATTTCAATACACTTAGAATGATTTGATGGACTGGAGCATATACGTTTTATGCTGAAGACTACCAGAAGTACCCGTAGTGAATGTCTAGAATAAAGAAAGTGTGGACAGCCTGAGTTTATTATAAATCAGTGGTTCTCAGATTGGAGTCTTGAACTTGTTGAGTTCATAGTTCCAATTCAGGATGTTTGGTTCTTTTAGAGTTTTTTGTGTATTGATATTAAATTGCTTGTAAAATTAAACCTGTAGTGGTCTTTCAATAGTAGTTCTCCCTTCTACCATTATTATGAAATGTACTTTCAGTTGCCTCTCTCCTCTCAGAATAAAATTTAAAAAAATGACGTGTCACTTTGGTAATCATTTTAACAAACTGATTATTTTAATCATTTTCAAATTAGTACATACTGCAAATAGACTTCTAATTTTTCGCAATTAGTGTTGCCACTAAACATCAATGAATAATAGCGGTCGAGGTTGTTATTGACGTTATTCGTTACATTGTAAGTACTTTTTTCTCTACACCCATTTTGCTTATGAGGTCACGCACTACAGTTTCCATATGAACACTCTCATTCTCTCTATATCAAACGTTAGCTACAAACATTGTTTCCGTAGTTCGAAAAGTCTATCTTCATATCTACTAACTATCGTCAATTAAGGAGGCTAGGACATGTAGCAGTTTTTTACGTACCTTTTGTTCAGGTACCTAATCCTTGAATCTCAATATGAGACTCAAATTTAAGAGAAACTTTTCAGGGAAATTTCCAGAAAATTTTCCGATTTTACTAATCGTGACATATGAGTATAGTATCATTGGAAAGTCTGCTTTATTCTAAATATAATGACGTATGAACCATAAACTTAAGATAATTAGTGTACAGGCAGTAACTTCTTTAGTGAATTTAAATTTTTCTTCGTTTTCTAAAGTCGTAGTGGAGTTTCGTCTTACGTACTGAACACATTTCAATGAAACTTTGTCTAGACGTATATAGCCTAGGGTATGTGGTATTTTCTGAAGTGCATTTCCTGTGGGTACCTGAATTTAGGACATCCACAGTAGAGACCTGCACGGGCCGGGCCTGGCCCGAGGCCCAAAGCCCTGCCCGGCCCGCGGGCCGGGCTAGGGCGGGCCGACTCTGTTATTTCTTTGGGCCGGGCCGGGCTTGGGCGGGCCGACACTGATTTATCTTCAGGTCGGGCCGGGCTGGGGTCGATTAATTGCAATTCTTTAATAATTATTGACATTCGTTAAACGATAATTAGAATAAAGGCAAACGTTGAAAAAGTGTGCCCGTGAAAAATGTTACAAAATGAAACTTCGAAAATTTATCGGGCCCGGGCCGGGCTTGGGCCAAGAATTTTTAAAAACTTATCGGGCCGGGCCGGGCTCGGGCCGAAAATCTTCAATTTTTTTCGGGCCCGGGCTGGGCCGGGCCTACGTACATCCGGGCTGGATTGGGCTCGGGCCGAAAAATTCGGCCCGTGCAGGTCTCTAATCCACAGTGTTACTCAAATGAAGAAAAGCCTTCTTTCGGAGACAATTTACGAAAGAAAAAACATTTTTTTCCTATTTTATAGGCCAGTTAGACATTTGTATGGTATAATTCGAGAGACTATTCATTCTGAAGACAGCAACGTACGACTCATGAGACTGAATTAATTAAGGTACGAATAAGAGCTTCCTAAGTTTTTTTTTTTTTGTTTTTTAAGTGTGGCATTTGACATACAAAAATAGAGACTTGGTCGGAAACAAAACGAAAAATCTTACCCTCAGTGACCAAAAAATAAATAAATAAAATAAAAAAATAAAAAAAATAAAAAATAAAAAAGGAAACGGGTACACAAATGTACCATTTCAGAGTTACAGCCTAGCGAAAATTGGTTGGAGCGATAGAAAAGAGTTATAACTCGAAAAGGGTCATAAATGCCTGCCACGTGATGTTTTCTTCATCTGCGGAAGGTGGAAAAAGTCACTGCCTGACATGTCTGGAGAATAGGGAGGTTGGAATAAGCAAAATGTGATAACCCAAAGATTTTGACACGCTGGTTTTGAGCTCAAGGGCCTCCACTTCTCATGTGATTCCCGGTTCTTCAGAGAAAAATGGTCTGTCTCTTCGTTATTTAGAATTGTCTGAGCACACTGGAAGCGGAAGCGTCTGCGCCACCTAACCACTGTGCCATATGATGGTATATTGTTGCCATATACGTCCGTCAACTCAGCGTGGATGGTTGCAGCTTTCTTCCACTTCAAATGCGGGGAACGAATTACCGCACAATACTCCACTATACTAGAGGGCTGCGCCATCTTGTTTTGACTCCTCCGTCGGCGCGCCATGGTACTGTGACGGGGAGATTTCAAAGTGTATCAGGTCTACATATAGTGATGTCAAATTACCAAAAAATAAGGAACAAATTCGTAACATGCTGAAAATTGGTATAGATGTTGGGAATGATATTTTAAACAACATACTAAAGTCCCCTGAAATCCCACATGACCTTCGCCGCCATATTGGAAAATGGCCGCTGAAAGTGTCAAATGAACAATACTCAGTTAAAAATAGCAATATCTTCGTTATGCTTGAACATAAAGAGATACATTTAGTGTCGTTTTATAGAACACAGATAACACAATATGTTTATAGAGAAATAATTTTTCATAAAACGCATACTTTTAAAAATATTTAGCACTAAATTCTAAAATTACGAAAACTACTGACGTATTGATTTAAAAGTTTGTTGAATTTAGGAAATAATTATTAAGTTGAAATTTGACAGATGCTGTTAAAGATTATTTAAATGACGTACTAAAATTCGAAACCTTTGTTCGCCATATTGGAAAATGTCCAAATATCCGAAGTAATTGAAATATATTTGTTTTAAGTGAAATACTAAATGTGGACCGGGCTAAATATTTGAGAAACTGTAAATGCAGTCGATCTGAAGTCAATTGCGATCAATGTTGGTGGGAGAGGAGAAACATTATGACGTGGTTGAGGTTGTCGTCCGCCATCTAGGTGGCCGTCATCTTGGAATCAACTTGTTTATTTTAAATGGCAACATGATCATGTGACATATTAAACATCATACTCGTTCGAAGAGAAACCCAGCGGAAGGGTTATTTTTCATAAACCTGCAACGGTATTGAAGTTGTGAATAGATTTAGAATATGTCTGAAATGCTATGCGATGTTTCGAATTGAAGGATATGGTAAAGTGAAAAACAAGCTTTGTAACATCTCGCATTACGTATTCTTTAGTGACCAGGAAAAGAGAAGTATAATGAAACAAATGCAATCACATAAAACAAATAGAATTACATGATATGTTCAACATATCCATCGTTCTGTTGTATGAACACCCTTAACCGTGCGACCCAGTGCCTGCGCATTCTGTGAAGCATTGTCGATGATATTTGTTCGTAGGTCGTAATGATTCTCCTTTTCAGGTGGCTAATGTCATTAGTTTTACATTGGTAGACAATAGCTTTAAGGTGCTCCGAAAGATCCAACGGAGATAGGACGGGGGACCTTGCTGGCCACTCAATTGGTCCGTGCCGACCTATCCAGCAACTGGAAAAGTTTCATTGAGCCGTCGATTACATTACGACTGTAATGCGGCGGTGGCCCATCTTGTTGCCAATAGTGAGGATATCTCCCTCGTTCAACAAAGTGGCATAATAGTGTTTTCAAGCATATCTTTATATTGTGCAGCATCCAAGTCCCCATCAATGAAAACATGTCGAATAACTTTTTCGCCCCACATTCCACACTACACTATTACCTTACCTGCACCTTGCATCTTTGATGCATCTATCCAAATAAGATTTGTATTAGCCCAATACCGAACATTTTGGCCAGTACCGAGAAATCCTAAGTTAATATTTTTTTCGAAATCTGCAATGGTTTTGAGGTTGTGAATAGATTTAGGATGGATTATGTTATCTTTTAGATTTAAATTTTGTTATGTGTGGAACATTGTATGGGTGGAAACTGATTCGCTCTTTATTTTAATTCTTGTAAATAGGCCGGGTGTTAACTCGAGAGGAAATAATCGAAATTATCCTTTCCGCTGGAGGATACAGGTCAGCAATAATAGCAGCCGTCTGCAATGAACAAAATCCTAATCGCGAGACGGTGACAGTTAGTGCTGTACGAAAAATAATCCACAAATTCATGGCAACGGGAAATGTTGATGATTTACCTCGATCAGAACGACCAAGAAGTGCAATTAATCCAGATACATCAGCAGCTGTCTTGGGTGTATTGGTGAAAAGTCAACGAAGAGTGTGTGGCGTCTATCAAGTAAACATATTGTTAGTGTCAAAAATGTTCAAAGAATTTTAAAAAGAGAAAGGTGGCACCCTTACAAATTACAGTTGAAACCTAAACTGTCAGAGGAAGATCCTGATAGACCAATTGAGCTTTGTGAGTAGGCGTTGGCCCTGATAACTTGTGACCCAGTGTTTTCTCATACCCGACCAAACTCCGTTGGATTTTTATCTTTGGGGCACCTTAAAGCTATTGTCTACCAGTGTAAAATTAGTAATGACGTTAGCCACCTGAAAAGGAGAATCACTACGGCCTGTGGACAAATATCGCCGACAATGCTTCGCAGAATGCACAAGCACTAGGTCGCACGGTTAAGGATGTGCGTACAAAGAACAATGGACATGTTTAACATATCATGTAATTGTATTTGTTTTATTGTATTTCTCTCTTTCCCTGGTCATTAAAGAATGCGTAATGCGAGATGTTACAAAGCTTGTTTTTTCCTTTACCATATCCTTCAATTCGAAACATCGCTCAGCACATTTCGCAGCATTTCAGACATAACATATCCTAAATCTATTTACAAATTCAAAAGCGTTGCAGGTTTATGAAAAATAATCTTTCCGTTGGGTTTCTCTTCGAACAAGGATTTTGTTTAATATGTCACACGACCATGTTGCCATTTAAAATATACAAGTTAATTCCAAGATGACGGCCACTTAGATGGCGGACGACAACCTCAACCACGTCATAATGTTTCTCCTCTCCCACCAACATTGATCGCAATTGACTTCGGATCGACTGCATTTACAGTTTCTCAAATATTTAGCCCGATCCACACTTTCACAAAAAAAAAGTATTTTACTTAAAAAAAATATATTTCAATTACTTCGGACAATTGGACATTTTCCAATATGGCGAACGAAGAAGGTTTGGGCTTTTGAAATAGGGTTATTTCCTCAACTGTCTATTTCCCCAACTTTCCAGAAAGGTGTCATTTCCTCAAGTGCTTATCTTTCTTCTTAATCTGATGATCATTAACCAAAAGAAGGAGGACAACTGCTGAAATTCTTAACTAATACAAGAAAGAAGAGGGGTGGTACTTCGCTGCTGGCTATTTGAGCTGTTGCTGATAACTAGGGTTGCAGGGTGTCAAATAAAATCATACTTTATCGAACAAAATTGCATATAATGTTACTTGTTTTATAATATTAATCCAACTAAAAATGAACATAGGGTATATCTGCAGAGTATGAAATGTATGTTTTACAATGAATTCATTGAACTGTTCTTTAGAAACAAATCTCAAGGCAGAATCACTACACGGATTTATTCTTTAAATCCCTTAAATCTAAAAGTGCTGGGTAAAGTATTGTGATATGGAACAAGTCACACAGACAATGAGAAGTTACATTAATCAATTGCCGAGTTTCTATTGACACTGTTGGAACCATGTTCCTCCAATATTTGTTGAATAAATTATACATTATTATCACTTTTGAAGGAAATTATCTATTTTAATTCAAACTTTAGTTCATTGGTCAAACTTTCTGTTGACACGTGAGCTTACTAGTAGTTCTGTATAAGATCAAGCTAAAAGAGAGTGAGATAAACTTTTTGCGCTGCTCTTTTCAATCGTGAGATCTTGGATTCAAATTTCAAGTCTGTATATCCTGATTAGGCAGGCTAATTTTCTCAGTCTTAACACGATGATACCTTCCTGGCTGGCTTTTCCCCAAATTTCCTTTTACTTGTTAATCTTTCAAAGTGAAAAGACTTTCCGGTTGTATCTTGAACTGAAAGTAAAGAAGTTTCCTTGAGCGCTTAAAACCTTGCACTTAAAAGAAACATTATTTTTATTATTAAAATCGCTTATGTCTTCAGTGATTTGAAGCTGTAACTGTCGGGAACTTACAGTTGTGTCGTACTCCAAAAGTTCTATAATACCTATTTATTTATTTAAATTTATTTTCATCATTTGAAAACACGAAAAATTCTAATGAGATTAACAGTTTTCTTTTAAAAGCCATTCGACGTAGAATTGATGATATTCTACATTTTTAAATAAATCTAAAATAAGCAAAAGGCATTATTATGCTGTATAGAACATAGTGATCCAAAACAGTGCTATTCAACCTTTTATCTCGGGTACCCCTAGACACAATTCGCCATTCAATTGTGTACTCCTGAAGCTGTTTAAGAGAAATTAAATCAAAATGAACTTATTAATCTTAATACACGTTTTGTTGATCAGAAAAAATTAACATGAGAAATTTAAAAATATATGGGGGACATCCAGTTATACTGAGGAGGATTTTCGCCTCATCCTCCCTGATAATTCGTACACTGAAGACAATGTTAAAAATTCAAAAACTAAAAGTAACTTTAGACCTAACCTGTTAATGAGATAACTGAGCTTGTTTCCGGAACGCCAACTACTCTATTCTTGGTCGGATCTTCGAGAGTGCGAGAATCAGAGCTGATTCTGGATTCAAGCAATTTCTGTGTTTCGTTTTTATTGATGTCAATGCAGAGAAACACTGTTCACACATATATGTTGATGGAATGGAAGAAGTTGTGAAATAGCACTGTCACTAATTTCATTTTACTCTTTTCGAGCATAAATACAAAAGTCACAAATTGACAAGTTATCCAATTTCATTTGCAATGAACTGTCAACGGACATTTCCAGCAGACCCCCAGAGGCAGCATTACGTACCCCCAGAAACATCCTCGCGTATCCCCAGGGGTACACGCACCCCCGGTTAAATAGCACTAATCTAGAACATGGGAAGCACTAAGAAATAGAATAGTAAGAGTTTTGATATGGTATATTTAGGTGCTAAGCATAACACGATAAATTTATGAGGTCATAACATTATTATTAAACATATAATAATAAATAATTTATGGGTAGCAATCCTAGGGTTTTATTTACAGGAAATCTATCCTGTATCTCATTCTGTCAACTAGACCAAAAGATCTTGTGATGCATGTACATTATTTGGTCAAAACAATGATAAATGCTTTTAAAAATAATAGTGTGACTCAGTTTTATCGAGATCTGTATTACCAGTGTTCGAAGTGGGGAAAAAAAGGAGGTATGTTTTATTATGATTTTGACTCAACATACCTGTTGAGTCCCAAACCGCCTCTGGTCATTTAAATATTGTCTTGATCACTGAAAAACCAGAGACGGTATGTCCTCATTACTGAAAAACCAGAGGCGGTACGGCATACCACCGTATATCGTCTCACCTAGACCACTGTGTATTACCATATTGTTTTGTTTTCAATACTGGAGAATTTACTATAGTTATCTTCAATCAGCTAATTCGAATTATATTATACACAATCCAAGAAACTAATATGATTTACTGAGGCAATCGTGCGTATAGGACAATTTATTTAAAACAATATCGCCTGTAATTATTTATTGAGTATTTAAAGAAACCTTTTGTTTTGAATGGTTCAGATGTAGAATTTTGCCTTCGTAATTCAAATGGGATACTGAAAACGTGGAAACTGCTATGATTTAATTCTAAATTGAAAGCTTGTGTAGTCTATATAGTTTAGGAATATTCAGATGTCCTTTGATATAAAAGACCTTCATTCTTAAAATTTAATAGTAAAATTTTATCTAACCAGTGGCAATATTGTATTTATTTTATCACGCATAGAAATCATATCCCCCCATTCTGGCTGTTGGCCAAGATTTGTATCTCTGTCTTGGATTTCTAGTTCATGATCAATATCAAGATAAGGCACTTGAGGAAATGTCCCACATTTTCTGGACTTGAGGAAAACGCACTTGAGGAAATAACCCGATACCGGGCTTTTAGTACGTCATTTAAATAATCTTTAACAGCATCTGTCAAATTTCAACTTTTTAATAATTATTTCCTAAATTCAATTTTTAAATCAATTCGTCGGTAGGTTTCGTAATTTTAGAATTTAGTGCTAAATATTTTTAAAAGTATGCGTTTTATGAAAAATTATTTCTCTATAAAAATATTGTGTTCTCTGTGTTCTATAAAACGACACTAAATTTATCTCTGTATGTTCAAGCATAACGAAGATATTGCTATTTTTATCTGGGCATCGTTCATTTGACACTTTCAGTGTCCATTTTCCAATATGGCGGCGAAGGTCATGTGGGATTTCAGGGGACTTTTAGTATGTTGTTTAAAACATCATTCCCAACATCTGTACCAATTTTCAGCTTCTAACTAGCTGGTTCCATTCTTTATTAAAATTTGAACTTCATTTCACTAATACATGTACCTGCAAAGAAACAAAAAAAAAAAAAAAAAAGTTAAGTGACTATTCCTTCGATGTGAAAAGTAATACTTTGAGTGGATATATATATATATATAATGTGTGTGTGTTCATTTATTATGTAACCAAAATCCACTGGTGAAATCCTCACACCGAAGCAATAAAAAAAGCCGATATGAACATAAGGGTAAAAGCGCGTTGTTTCAAAATTACGAGATGCCGAAATCGAGAAAACTGTAACTTTGAGACTGCCTAGCTCGAAAACTATGAGAGGTATCAACGGTGGTTAAAGACCTATTAGAGGAAATAGTACGTTGTCTATCTAAATAATCATGTTTCAGAGTTGGGTTGTACCGGTGCATATGATTTTATATAGAGGGGAAGAAGAGCGGAATCTATACCGCAGCTCCCTCTATAAAATGCATTGCGGCGGTACGTCCCAACTCTGAAACATGGTTATTTAGATATACAGCGTACTATTTCCTGTAATAGTTCTTTAACCACCGTTGACATATCTCATAGTTTTTGACCTAGGCAGCCTCAAAGTTACAAGTTTCTAGATTTCGGCATCTCATAACTATGAAATAACGGGTTTTTCGCCTTATCCTCATACCGACTTTTTTATTGTTTAGGTGTGAGGATTTCATCAATGAATTTTGGCTACGTAATAAATGAACACCCAGTATATCTCCGAAATGGTAGAAATCTACTACTAGCACCAACCACAGGGCTCAAAGCAACACTGACAACATTTGAGAGGTAATTCCTGACACCAAGATAAGACAAAAAAGTATAGACCAACCTGGGTGCACAGATGCTTTCTTTCAGTGTTATTGGCTGCCGAAAACATGATGAAATGTACTTCTATAGCTCCAATATTACGGGACCTACCATAATCGGCTCAAGACTTCACTTAGGAACTACTATGTGCCTTATACAAATATCCATGTTTCAGAATCCTGCGGTACTTCCGCAACAATTTTTGGAGAGGTAGTTAGTGAGTACTTCAAAAAATATGCCCGTAGCCAAACTCCCTCTACGAGTATAAAATTGTTGCGTGAGTACCGTAGGATTCTGAAACATGTATTTTCGGATAGGGCATATATTAGTTCCTAAGTGAAATCTTGACCCGACTACAATCGGTTCCATGTTTTTGGAGCTATTTAAATTAAAAATTCATTTTCTATCGTGTTTTCGGCAGTCTATAACTCCGAAATAACCATTTGTGCACCCAGGTTGGTCTATACTCTTTGGCTTAACTTGGTATCAGGAATCACCTCCCAAACGTTGTTTTTGTTGGTTTGAAACACCCTGCATACTCGTATGGGGTTAAAGAGCTGAGCCCTCAAGAACTTTGACTCCATGGAAGCGTTGCATCCAAAGAACTTACCTGTACAGCTTGGTCCCAAGGAACTAGCAAACTTATTGGTCAAGGATGCTAATGGGCCATTAGGGATGCGCACGTATCGAGACATGTCTCGAATTCAAGTCGAGACACACTTCGTAAAACTGGAAACGAGTCGAGACAAACGCATTTCTTGACTCAAATTTTCGAGTCGAGAGACAAGTCAAGTCGAGACTGCTCTTAAAAATTTCGACTCGACTCAACTCGAATGTCTCGAAAATCTTTCTATAATTTTAAATATTATTTTCAAGAAAGTATTCACTCAGAAACAGCCTTGAAACCAATTCTAGCATTTATTACTTTAGAAAGGTACAGAACGCATAAATTTAATACTTAATCTTTCGAGGTCAAGATTTAATTTTCAGCTCAATTCACTTAATTAGTAAAGTACTGGCCGTGTGTAGAATGGGGAAGACGCGCGATTTATCTGAGTTTGACCTTGGCCAGGTTGTAATGGCCCGGAGACTCGGCACGAGAATTTCGGAAACTGCAGGCCTTATCGGGTGTTCGAGTGCTGTGGTGAGTGTCTTCAACAAGTGGAGAAACCAAAGGGAAATGACTTCCAAACTTCGAGGTGTTGGGCTCCCCCCCCCCTCATTACAGATGTCGGACGTCGTAAGCTGGGTAGACTGGCAAAACAGGACAGACAGCGAACTGTGGCGGAACTAACATCAGACTTGAATCATGGGCAAAGTACAAGTGAGTCTGAACACATACTGCACCGAACACTCCTAACGATTGGCCTCCGCAGCCGCCGACCCATCCATGTGTGAATGTTAACACCACGACATCGGCCACTACGACTGAAATGATCACGTGACCATCGCCACTGGACTTTGGCGCAGTGACAGAGCGTTGCATTGTCTGATGAATCCCGATACCTTCTTCATAATGACGATGGGAGAGTGCGAATCCGTCGTGTTCCAAAGAACAGCTCCTTGACACGTGCACTACGGGACGGAGACAACCTGGCGGCGGCTTAATTATGCTCTTGGGAACATACACGTGAGTCTAGTGGAGTCTAGTTTGTGTCTAGTGGAGCTCGAGAAAGGGACCATGATGGCCGAGGAGTATCGCACACTGCTTGCAGATTACCTACACCACTTCATGACGACCATGTTTCCCAACGGTAGTGTCATTTTTCGACAAGATAATGCACCATGTCACAAGGCCAGAAGTGTGATGGAGTGGTTCGAGGAACATAAGGACGAGTTACAAGTGATGTGCTGGCCCCCAACTCATCTGGATCTGAACCCAATCGAACACATCTGGGATGTGATTGAACGTGACGTCAGAGCGTATCTCCCCTCTCCACGGAATTGACGGGAATTAAGTGACCTGTGTGTGCACATGTGGTGCCAACTCTCCAGCGACCTACCAAGGATTATTGTGTCCATGCCAAGACGCGTCGCCGTTGTTATCCGTGCGAAAGATGGACATACTGACAATTAGGTAGGTAGTCATAATGTTCTGGCTGATGTGTGCATATATTTTAACTTGTATATTTTGTCTCGACTCCAATTTCGAGACGTCTCGTGTCGAATTCAAGTCGAGTCGATACAGAAATATATTTTCGAGTCGAGACAACATTTTCTTGAGACAGGCTTAAATCTCGAGTCGACTCGTGCACGTCCCTATGGGCCACGCAACATTCGCACTTTAGGCTCTATTTATCGGTCATATTACCTATTTATACAGGCATACACAGATGCGCATGTGCGTGCACACATGCGTACGCCCACATAAACTGGTCGTACTGTTAATGTCAGCGCCATCAATGTAATTTGGAGAATTCGGCGCCAGTGAAAGCTACTGTCATTTCCGGTTTCACTATTGATTTTCCTGGAGCCAAAGCGGTAAGAGGAGATAACAAACGGTTTCTTTGGTATGGATTTAGGATCTCAAAAATATATTTCCTCTCAGCTCCTATTTTTCTACTGAAACCTGAAGAAGTAAAAAGAACCGATTTCCATAGTGATTCCTAATAATAATGTTGTTGTTATGACTAATATTGAGAAACCGTTTTGATATGAATTTAGTATCCAAACAACTAGTTCCATCTCTGACCGTATCCCTTTACTAGAACCGGAAATTATACATCTACTACTTTAGGTTTCAGTGTTGAGTTCGCATGGTTTGAAAGTCTACCGTCGTTTCTTAATCCGTCTGCCGATTGACAGGCATCAAGGGTAAAAAGTGATTATGGTATTTGTGATATCAATTTTATATGCAGAAAGCATAGAAAACTAATCCCTAATCCTAATCTCATTTTCTACTACTGAAACAAAGACAGTAGAAGTACCATATCACGCCATTAGATGACAGCACATTATCATCTAGCATTTGACATTTAGTGGTCGAAATTTAAACTTCAAGCGCTTGAGTCTTTTTACTGTCTGCCAGTGATGTTCTCTGTATTAAAACCGCAAATGCCACATCTGCCACTTTTCATCGTTAATATTGGATCTTCATAGCTCGGAAGTCAATCATAGTTTCATATTGTAAAAAAAAAATAAATAAATAAATAAAAAAATAAAAAAATAAAATTAAATTAAAAAAAATAAATAAATAAACTGGTAATGTACGATTGCAAAGTTTAAACTTTTAAGTGAAAGTCAGAAAACACTTTTAAGATATTGTACATTTTCAAAATTTAGAAGAAAAAGAAACCTACAATACTAATATCTAGAATATTTAAAAAAAAAAAGTCCTTCCGCTGTCGCTAACGAACTTTCATTCTCAAAATGCTTCTTAAATAACCTTTAAATTCATGACAATTCTATTGCTTTATTTTGCGTATTAAATTAATTAGGCTCCTAGTAAAATGACTTAAAGGAACACATTTAATAAAGGAAAATGTACAAAGCCTCAATGAAAGCAAACAGTTTTGAGGAGAAAATAGCGAAGTTCTGTGGGTTAATTGTACGTATTCTATTCGTTCTTCCATGAATGTAATAGGATGCCACAATGAAAGAGGATAAGAAGTTAAAACACTGGACTGTTGTTTAATTCGAAGATACTTTTTTTTTTTGGTCATTTTGAAATTTTCTATTTTTAATCATTATTCTGGTTTTGCAATTCTCTACTGAAAGCTGAGCTTTATCGTGGCTATGTGGATAATATACGCGCCTTCGGCGTGGGAGACCCAGGTTTGATTCCCGGTGGTAACTCGTTTGGTTCGGGTCCCTCGTTAAGCTTTAGGTCAATGTCTCATATACTTTCGCTGCTGAAAGGGATGGTAAACTGAAATCTAACCAACCTCTACTAAGAGCTTATCGTGTACTCCAACCCTGAAAGTTGCCAATATAACCTACCTCTACAGATTCTCGTACCACAGATTGAGAATGACTGGTCTAGTCTCTGTTATATATCCAAAGGTATATTAATTTAAAATTTTGTTGTATCATCACGTCTCGAAGCCATCAGCACGGCAAAATCTCTTGGGTTACTTATTCTTCCTCGCTATACATAAATAATGAATCTGGGATAATCCACATTTTCTGAGTAAATTAATCACGAAATTTATTCCGAGAAGAAATGAAAATATTAGGCAGATGAATATAATCTTATTTCGTCTCTACATTTCACCTGAGATTTTATTTAAATACAATATACGATTCTGATGGAAAATCTAAATAAAGTTACCACGGCAGCAATAAAAACAAATAGATGCATTTTCCAATTTTATAGCGTTTTTCTTTTCTTTTTTCCATCTTTTTCCCAGCCCCGTTCCGCCAACAATATGTTTCTTATCTGGTTGAACCAGTAATTTCCTTTCAAAATGAAAATTTACGAACTTATAATAGAACCAGCCAAAATGATATAAAAAGAGTTGATTTTCTCATAAGCTATTTGCTTAGCCAGTAAAGAAGGCATGAATATTTTAAGCTTCTTCCTTCTCGTCCATTTGTCCTTCGTTCCAAATTTGTGTTGCCAACCTTTAGAATATTTTCTCAAGATCTAAATAATTAAGCCGTCTGTAGTTACGGTTTATAAATTTCTAATATAACTTTCTCACCTAAAAGAAAGATGCCTTATAGAAACATTACGAAACTAAATAAGGAACTAAATAAGGAAATAAAGAAAGTAAATTGACCAGAAAGAAAATAAAGTATTTATCACAGACAGCAAAATTACACACTCGTACTGGGATTTGAAGCCAAATGATCGAAAGGCATTGTCGAAATTTCTAGAAACAGCCAGTGCCTTTTTTTCTGGCGACACGCAACAGTAGGCATCTGGAGCTTTAAAAAATGCGACTTCTTTGGTCATTTTTTTTTTCAAAAAGAAAGAAAAATCTTTTGTTATAGAAATTTGATAAAAGCTGTTTAAAAACGTCTGTTAGGAGGACACAATTCTGATTTGATTTCATGTGCCTCAAAGATTTTACATGCCGAGTGTTGGCCAAAAAATAAGAAAAAACTGGGATGACGTTTGATGAAGCCAAAATTAAAATGTTAACACGTAAATTCCGGTTAAATGAAAGATAACCAGTTCATGATTTTAGCATCTTAAAGAAAATGAAGTTCCGAACACGTTACTTCCTCTAACGTAAGTTACACTTTGGGCTGAATTACAATATTTTCCAGCCCTGAAAGTACCTACTGTACACTGTAAAAAGTAAAAACCATTTAAATATTTTTAGTACAGATGTTGAGGGGGGCGGAAATTGAGGAAATAGTGTTTATAAAGTGTGTTTCGCGTGTCCAAAAGCGTTAATTCTCAAAAACAGTATCTAGTATGACGTATTTTATTTATTTATTTAACAATCACCAGATACAGCTCAGAGGCCATTTTACACTGGATATCCAACAACAACAATAACAATGGAAAGGATTTGGGAAGGTATCGGCCAGGGCCTGTTTAGTAGGCACCATCCCGGCATTTTCCTGGTACGACTGAGGGGAAACCCTGGAAAACCTCAGTCAGGATGGTCGGCAGCGGGATTCGAACCCACGATCTCCCGAATGCGAAACCAACGCTCTACCACTTGAGCTACTTCGCTCGGTAAAGTACATATCTCTGTAAACAGTTTGAAAAGAAAGTGATAACACATTTTGGAAATAGATCTGTGATATACTTAAAAAAAAAAAAGCTGTATCAAACAGGGGTGAATATTTGTATTCTGGATGTGCTCAAAGAGTTTCAGTAATGTGTAAAGTGTCCTACTGTGTCTAAAAGTAATTCCTTTATTATTTACAGTGTATTGTTTCTGCATATGCGTAGCTCTCTGAAGCGGTGTGAAGTTTTCTTCACTCACTTTGTAGCGATAAAACTTAAATTCTTACCAATGTAACGTCTCTTAAGAGCTGCAACTGCTTCTAGCAAATGCGAAAAAGTTTCTCTCAGATTAATCTTACAGTAACTTCAGTTACTCATCTCTACTTGTACTGACACTCTACAGTATTGTTCAGCAAGAGAATAGAACCACCTCTTACAGTTTATCCTAATGCATATGTGGACTCTTGGTTGCAGCGAGGATATATCGCAGAATACGTTAAAACTATGGAAATTGCTGTAACCACAAATCATTATGAATATGGGCACCATTTTCATTATTAAAAGAAACCAAGCAGTGCCAATATAAAGGTAACCAAGCAAATTCTGTTGCTTTTTCACCCACCAACTTCGAACATCGATATATCACCTAAGGCGTACCTGGAAGATCAAAAATAGTCCCCTCAGCAACGACGATCATCTGCCAACGTTCTGGAAGGCCATGGATTCCTATGCGGTAGAACTTGGTGGGCGGTGAAGCGAAGAAGGTATGAGGTGCATTTTGCACCTCTATAAAGATTCGAACTGGCGTTCTCTAAGGCGAATGTCCAAGAAATGGAAACAGATGATAATCGGACGATGCAATATCAGGGGAGTATGGCGGATGCAATAGTGTTTCCCATCCAAGGCGTAGAATGATGTCTCAGGTCATCCTAGTCACGTTGGGTTTATTGTAATGTAACAGGAGGAAACCTTTGCGATTCAGAAGTGCTGTCTGCAGAGTTTTGAGTTTTTCTTGAACATGGTTCAACTGCTGACAGTACACAGTTGCATTGATGCTCCGACCAGCTGATAGCAGGTTCGATGCACGATGCCGCGAGCAATCCACCAAACACACAGGAGGACCTTTTTTCTGGAGCAGTGCTGGTTTCGGCTATTTTGGAACCATTTCATGGGATGCTAATCAATGATGATGGCGCTATGGAGCTTCGTACAGGACTCACTTCTAATCACATGTCAACCCTCTGTCCAGAAATGGCTCCTTCCTCAGACGAGACAGCAAAGAAACACAAGTGTCTGTTCGCGTTGCCTTCTGGCCTGAAGTCAAACCATGTTGGACGCATTGATCCAACTTGTAATGCTTTCCAAGTTGGTGGAGGTGCTGGTGAATGGTTTCTTCACTCACACTAAATTGTAGTCCCAGTTTCTCACATGTTTGGCCACTGTTCTTCTCAATTGATCCCTGAAGATCTTCATTTTTGACATGCATTGGTCTTTCGGCACATGGTGCGTCTTCAAGTGTTTCGTCACTGTCCTTAAACTTGTTAAATCACCGGTGCACTGTCTGCGTAGTCACGACACACTCACCAAAGGCCTGGCATATCTTCCGCCTCGCTGCAGCGGCGTTTGAGCCCAGTTTGAAGTCGTACAGCATATACGCCCTTATGACGTTCTGTGGAGGTCCCATGTTCACTCTTCCTTACGCAAGTTCACGGTGTAACTGAAATGCCAAAACCAGGTTGTGTGGTAGATATACCCACACTAAGAACTGACCTTCGTCATATCTCCATTCGAATTCAACTCACGATGTGAGGGCCAATTAAGTACAGACCTCTACAAAAAGTGACAGAACTTTCTTAGTTACCTTTATAACTAGGTCTATCAATACCACATGCTAGACTATTTGCATTAGTAACGCGTGTTAACAACATGAATGTTCGCAAGTGTTGTGGAGAATCAATCTCTTCCAAAGCGGGTCAGTTTACAGCAGTATAGTACATGTGTACAGATCTCGTTCTAGAAAATTTTTTTCTGAAAGGGGGAAAGAAATCAAAGTGTGAGAGAGCCGCATAAGACACAATTTGCTAAAGGACGTACCTTGCACAACAGTAACGCGTAAACACAATTATCACGCGTAAATTTATTTTAACTCCGGTTTAGGAAGGACGGGAACAAAGGCCCCGGAAGTATGCCGTAAAGATACACTGACTGTATTTGTAGGGTATTCTACGTGTGGTAAAGAGGTACATAAGGCACGAATGATCAACATAAGGGAATGCCGAATTTGAGAACGCAAACGGATATTTCTGAAAAAAAAAAAAAAAATAGAAATGCATTAACAAATTTCAGCCTGCCTTATTGATTTGGTTGGATCATCTTTAGGCGCTTCATAGTTAAACTTTAACGATGGTAAATGCTTTTCTAGGACACTTCTGAAAAATATCGCCAAATACGCATACAAGACACGTACATTTGAGACTTTCCGAATAGATTGAGCGTCTCAAGAAAAATGTACAATCTTCAGCCACATATCTTAACTATATATAAAACTACATGAATTGACATAAATTATAGAGGTACCTCTGGTTGACGTAAACATTTGAAATTCAACATGGTTGTACCTTTCCGGAATTAACAGACAGGAAAATTATCAAAAGTGAATACTTTTAACTTTTAGGGGGTCTGAAGGGGGGATTAAGAATTTCCCCATATTATTTAAATGGGTCTTTTTGGGACTTATAATCTCATGTTTTAGGTACTTTTAATTAGAATAAAAACTTGAAATTCAGTGTGCTTGTATGTTTTTATTAGTGGTTTGGGTACAAAACCTCGCGGACCAAAACCTCGCCTCCCAAAACCCCGCGGCCCAAAATCTCGCCAGACCGAAACCTCGCCTGGCCAAAACCTCGCCGTCCAAAACCTCGCGGGACAAAATCTCGCCAGGCCAAAACCCCGCCTGGCCAAAACCCCGCCTGGCCAAAACCTCGCCGCCCAAAACGTCGCGGGCCAAAATTTCGCGGGGCCAAAAGCTCGCCACTCAAAACCTCGCGGGCCAAAATCTCGCCAGGCCAAAACCTCGCGCTCCAAAATATCGCCATACCCAAAATCTCTCCTGACCAAAATGTAAATGTTCCAACAGATGATAAGGATGACGTTATAAAAGACGCTGTTTCAGAAGAAGTATCACGGGTATTTGACCAAGTCCCGCGATACCATATGAAAATTGTATTTCTGTATTAGAGGATTTCAATGTAAAGGTAGGGCGACAGGATATTTTTAAACTGGTTGTAGGGAAAGAAAGTCTGCATAAGGAAAGTAATGACAACTAACGAGGTTAGTTTCGTGAACTTTGGAACATCCAAAAACTTAAAATTTTAACAAAAATCTAATAATATTTATGAAAGTATGAAATAATATATGAGTTTTTACGACGTCCCTTGATTATGTCCTATAGGTTAAAGGAGACGTAGATGACCAGGATGAAGGAAATGATCGAATAAAGAAAGTGGGAGGAAACGGGAATAACCCGAGAAAGCCCACGCACACGATGTTTTGTATCTTCTTCTTCTTCTTCTTCTTCTTCTTCTTCTTCTTATTATTATTATTATTATTATTATTATTATTATTATTATTATTATTATTATTATTATTATTATTATTTGTAATGTGGAATTCCATATTAAGAAACACATTGGGTAAATTTTAAAGAAAAGTTTCATTCGCGGCGATGTTTTGCCCCGGCGAGATTTTGGGCGGCGAGGTTTTGGCCCGGCGAGATTTTGTCCCGCGAGGTTTTGGGCGGCGAGATTTTGACCACGCGAGGTTTTGGGCGGCGAGGTTTTGGCCCGGCGAGATTTTGTCCGGCAAGGTTTTGGACACGCGAGGTTTTGGCCGGCGAGTTTTTGGGCGGCGATGTTTCGGCCGCGAGATTTTGTCCGTATCTCTTTATTAGTATTACATAAGTAAATCATTAAAAATAAAAATTTCCAACATTAGAGTGGTTGTATGGGGAACTGAAAAATCTTTCCCATGTTATTTATATGGAACGTCTTTTACATCCCAAAATGTTTGGGCATTTCGGGCAGGATTAGAATGATGAAATTTGGCGTGATTGTAGCCTTCCGGGATTAACCGACAGAAAAATTGTCAAAAGTGAAAAAATTTAATTTTTAAGGGGCCTAAAGGAGGATGAAGAAATTCCCATATTACTTAAATGGACGTTTTCTTGGGATACATACATAGTTGAAATAGGAAAAGGAATAGGAATAGGAAATAGGAAAGTTGAAGTTCGGTAGAATTTTGGGCTTAAGAAGTGCGAGGCCGTAGGACGAGCAAAGACAGAGCTGCTCAAATTCGGGAAATATGAAGAGCAAATGCACAAAATTCACTGTTGATGGAAAGAATGATACATAAGAGATACGAGGCCGTAGACCGAGCAAACGCGGGGGTCTGGAGGCGGAGCCCGCAGCTAGCCAAAGGCTAGTCTGTACTAAAACCACAACTGGTACAAGTTCACTGCTGCTTTCGGTTCCAGTATTGATCCCCATTGAGCAGAAATGGTAAGAAATAGCAAGAAATGGTTTATGGTATGTATTGAGAGTCCCGAGAAGAACAATCATCTTGACGTTTCTTCCTCTATGCAAATCTAGTTTTCCAGTTTCAGCACTGATCTCTATAATGTGAGACGGTAATAGATGGAGAGAAATAGTTCTTTTGAATTGCATTTAGCAAGAATAGGTTTCACTTCCGTCTTTGTTTCTTTATTTCAACAAAAAATGGCAAAAACAAGCTATCATTTTCAGCATAAACAATAATAAGAGGTAACAAACCGTTTTTAGTGTGGATTCCGAATCCAAAGCATTTTTCTACTGAATCAGAAGTAGCAAAAACTAGATATTCCGGTCTCAATATTAATTCCTATATAGTAGTAATTGAAAGCAATAGCGGGAAATTGTTTATTGTGAATTCAATATCTAATAAATAAGATTATATTGCATATTATCACTCTATTGTAGCCGGAAATTATAGATGTATTACTTCAGCTTTCAGTACTGAATTCGCATTGTTTCGATTTCTACTGTGGTTCTTACGAAATTTACTTGCTTTAGAATTATCACCATCCTACGAGATATTCTTAAACAATTCCAGACTACCGCCTGCCTAAAGTGTACGCTAAATTACACTAAATTTTGAGATAGAAGCAAAAGCCGCGGATGAAAAAAATTGTAGCACGATGTAAAGCTTTAAGGGATAGAATGAAAAATGTGTTATTAGCATATATATACTCCTATGCTTGTACAGCGTGGTTCGGAAGTGGGCGTACCCTAATTGGTGTTTTCTGATGGTTTTACGTTTTACCCACATTTGTTTGGTAACATTGCTTGGCGTTGTCTGGCTACATTGCTATCCATGTTCCTTTGTTTCCTGCTTGGTAACAGTTATATACAGTCAAGTTGGAGTGTAAATGTGAGATCAAAGTCCATATAGCATTCAACAAAGATTAATTGTTGCGCTTTTGGCTTCACGAAAGGCGTTACACAGGTGACACCATGGAAAGTGTTATAGCGAAATTTACAGACCACTTTGGTATTAACCCACCAAAAAAGGAACAATGTTGGGATGTGAAAAACGTGCATTTGCTGCGGGCAGTGTGAGAGACCTCCGAGGCGGTCGACCGATAAAACGGAGGGAAACGTGCAGTGAAGTGGAAGCATCAGTGCAGCTATCGCCTTCAAAATCAACACGTAAAAGGTCTTTGGAGCTTCGTATTCCTCGACCACCATGATGAGGCACATGAAAGAAGATCTAAAATTGAAGGTTTACCGTTAAATGCATGTGAATGAACTGAGTGACGCCGACATTGATGCAAGGAAAGAGCCATGCAGAACTCTTTTTATGGCGTTCCCTTCGAAACGATCCGTGGTGCAGATTTCTTCACAGACGGGTGTGTTATCTACAGACGTATGCATTCTCGGAACGTTGTAGTGAGGTGTAAGGAAAACCCCCGGTTTTACAAAGAGATGGAGAGAAACCCACCACACGTGATGGTGTGGGCTGGAATGAGTGAAACACACATTTTTGGACCTTATTTCTTCTAAGACAATGTTAATGGACAATCTTACCTGGAGATGCTTAATGAGTGGTTGGTGCCTCAACTGGAAGAAAATGATATCAAAGACACTGTTGTCATACTGCAGGATGGAGCACCAGCGCACTTCGCGATTTACGTGCGCAATTACCTGAATCAGACGTTTCCTGGCCGCTGGATTGGAAGAGGTTGTGCATCTTCACCAGGTCCCTTTGCCTGGCCTCCAAGAAATCCCGATATGACGACACCAGACGATGTTTCATTAAGCAACAAGTAAGAAAGACTCAATATCACACAACGCAGGAATTAAAAGGAGCTGTGGAACACACCTGCTGCTGCTGTACACATTAACTTCCCCTTTGTGACTCCGGAATATCTCCACAAAGCATCTACGATAACTTGGCGCAGAATTCAAGTGTGTTACGACATGGATGGTGATCATACCGATGTTCATGACTCTTAAGACTTCAAGGTAATGTGTACAGACATTCTACCATAACTAATACTATATGGTTGAAACTAAAGGGGGTATGCCCACTTCCGGACCACCCTGTATATGCCATCTTTAGAAGTCTATGATTATTTTATAAAGATTATATTTGCAACAAAATCAGTCGCTTTGCAATGCAGCAAATTAGTAATTCTCGGTACATTCAAAGAATAAGAAAAAGTAGAACGTCTTAAGCGGAGTTTCTTAACCGGAGGGTTGAAAATGACATCTTTCAATTTAACGCCCCACGATTATGTTCTTGAGGCCAAAGGAGACGATGGTTAAGCCAAGGGAATGATAGAACAGCTGTTGGAATGAGAATGTGGGAGAAAACGGGAGTATCTCGAGAAAACCCACGAACACGATTTTCTGGCTTTTCTTATGCAAACTTAATTCGCTGGGGATTGAACCAGGGACTCCACAACTTGAGGATTTGGATCCTTTGGAGGGTCGCGAGAGGAATACATGGGGTCACGAAGGGAGGTCAAAGTGATAAATATAACTAGGTTGTTGTGGCGGAATAATATATTTTTAAAGATTATTTTCTTATTTCGATAGACATAATTTTATTACTATACTTATTGTCACAGACGAACAAGAATATTAAACAAGGGCGCCGATCCCGGGGCCCCAAAGCTTATACGGGCCCCCTGTATTTTTATGAATATGTATTTTTTCTTGCTATATGTACTGTTATATGTATTTTTTTATGAACCTCCCCAAAAGTTACAGCGAAATCGACGCCCTTGTTAAACGACATTTTAAACAAATAAAGAATTTGTTTTTTTAAAAACAATCGGAATAAAAGTCGAATGAAACTAGTAAAAACTGCATATTGAAATAAAAGAAAAAAATACAAATAAACCTATAAGCGACAAGCATAATCGTCATCAATAATAATAATAATAATAATAATGTCATAATTAAAATTACTTATGGAGGGGCTTACATGCAAGCATCTGTTAAAAGGGAGGTCATGATATGAAACAGATTGAGACAGCCTAGTCTAGAGATTTCAATCAGTAATTAGTTGGCAATACTGTTGGAAGTCATCACAATTTCGATTCGTCGTACTTCTTAAGGCAGGGTTTAATTCATTAATATCTTTTACTTCCATCTTTTCGGAATATAATGTTGAGAAAGAAAATAAAATCTTAAGAGTAACGCAAATGAATTTGGCAACGCTTTTTTATTACCACGTCATTTGTCACATTGCCAAGACGCATAAACCTCTCGACATTGACTGAATTAAGACTGTATTAATTTTGGGAAAATTTGGATCTGAAAGAATAAAGATACCCGTAAATTATACTGGAACACTTATCGAGAAAATACGTTTGATTTTATTTCCTGAAATCTTGAAGCATTTATGACTGGCTTACCAACAAATATAGGAAGCCTCCATTAATTTCTTTCTTTTCCTCTTTTTCCATCTCTATCTCCTTCAACTGAGACCAAGAAAGCTTTAATGAAATGGGTTGGGAAACGCCTCGTTTGTAAGGTTCACGGGTGATCTAGTAAAATATTTCCCCTCCCTTTTTTTTATAGCATACTTAACTAATGTGCTGTTTTACCTGTCTGCCGAAGAAAAGTTTGGTATTAAAATTTTCAGCCTATTTTATAGGGAAATAATAATAATCTTAAAAGTCTGTAGGTATCTTTACAACAAATACGTTCAACTATATATATTTTGAAGAGCATGTATTTAGCTATGTATTTAGCAGAGACAAACGTTTTAAGAGTGTGTATTTTAAATAAATTAGTTAAATACATCTTTTTCATAAAGTTTATGTTTTAAAATTATTGTTCAAAGCCTTTGTATTTTAATAAGCCTTCTCCAAAATCAATGCAACTCAACTGTGCTGTCATCTTTGGATTTCTTTTAAACTATATGTTTCTGGATGTTTATATGTTTGTGGCCAATTCTTTCGACAATGAGATCTCGGAAACTACAGGCTCTAGATAGATGACATTTTCATTGATCGATTACAAATTTTGCGTAGATTGTCCAGCTTTAATTGAATATTAAAGAAAAAAACATGGCCATTATTTATTACATTTTTAGGGGTACATTGGAAGTGTTGAAATTAAAAAAGAAAAAAACTAAAGCAGCATATCCTACACATTATGCATTCCAACATCACACGGTTGTATATTGGGGTTGTATGTATCTCAGGCGTTTTTTCATGGTTATATTATAATGAAAAACGAAGGATAACCATTTCTCCAGTCTAAGATGAATCTTTATTTTTGGAATGTTTTGCCCAATGAACACCATATATAACTGACATTATAATTAATTGTATATGTAATGTATTTACTTATTACATACTGCATGCAAGAAGAAAGAATACACTTATCATACATGAATTAGAAATTTCAACCGGAAGTAGGCTCAAATCTTGCAAACGCTCCGAGATATTGATAAGATAATCGAAAAAATCTCCCTTTTATAGTATCCTTTTATCACGACGTCTTTAACTCTTGTCTGTGAAGGGACACGTACATATGTTGTGAGGAATGGCAAGGAGATTCATGCTCATATGCGAATAATGCGCTGTGTAGAGAGTGAAGGTCCAGCTAGTATATATATATATATATATATATATATATATATATATATATATATATATATATATATATATATATATATATATATATATAAAACATTTATTGAAATACACTTAAAATTACAGTTTAAGGGTTATAATAGCTTTCATCTCATTAACTATAGCATGTACTCTCCTCTTGCCAGTGTCATAATGAAGGTTCTTAATCGATATGTGGGGGGAGGTGGGGAATGTGTGTTTTAGTATCAATTTCTCTTTAATTGATGTCTTGTTATTGCGCCTATTACTGTTGGCCATAAATAGTGTTGCGCACAAGACAATAAATAAGGCTTTTCCGCCTCGATTATCGTAATGATAGGCGCGAGACCGCGAGAAATCACATATTCTTGCCATACGAGAAACGAGACGAACCTTGAGTATAGTATCGCGAGAATTCTCCCATTCTCGCAGAATGGAACACCCATGAATACATAAATACAGACGTCATAACTTCTACAATTAGGCCAAGTTGATGTAAGTTGTACATACAGGTACCACACCTACAGTGACCATAATTTGAACACTTAAAATTGGGACAAAAAAAAGCATTATCTTGTTTAAGAAGAAATTTATAATTTCACAATGAAACAATAGTGTAAAACAAAAAAGAGAATAAAACAGTATTTATTGCGTATAAAACTATTTGTATCCATAATAAAGCACTATTACGAAGTGAACATATGATTAAGCTACGATTAAGCTTAAAAGTTTTTCGATGTAACAAAAATGTATGCCAAAAGATGCTATTATGAGCTCGTTAAGGTAGATCATCAGGTGTTCTCGGTGCTATGCTAAATGCTGCTTTATAGTGTGGCGTTGCCAGTTAGTGTTTAGTGTTTACTTATGCCAGATAATAAAGGAAGTTATCATGGAATTCTGCTTGAATACTTACTGGAGAAATTAATTTGAGACCCTTACCGGAATTCACAGCTAAGTTTCGCTTCTCGAATTGCAACGCTAGATTCCAGGAATTAAACGTACAAATTTGGTAACAACGCATTATGGCGTTCTGCGCAAGTTTCTTCTCAAAATCTATTTCCTTAAATGTAAATTAATATTTAAATAAAATGTGAAACATAACACAAGAAACGGTCAAACAATATATTTATTTCATAAGGAGATTGTCACTTTAACATACTTTACATATACAAATAAACATTTCATAAAAATGAGAAATTCTAGTAAGATCTAACAGCAAGTGCCATCTTGTGTGCTCATTGTAAAACGAATCTAATATTTTCTTTTATTTGTTACCTTTTTCGATATCAGAAGACACAACCAAATAAATCAGTGTCCTGTGTTGTAGCTGAAACATAACTCTATCTTCTAGTTTAATATTTATAATATGTAACGTTTCGTTGCGCAGTAGTTAAGGAAATAAGCTAAAATATGTACTGACTTTCGGGTGGTGATCCACCTTAATTACGTTGAATACTGCAATCATGCTTACTTGAAGTTCCTATTGCACTCAATAAGTCAAATATACAAAAGTCAACTGCAACTATAGTTCCTAAAATTGAACCAGCTGAACAAAACATTTACGTTTCTAGTAGTGAAACTATTCCTTTCATCTGTGGCATCGCTTAACGTAATCGCTAACGTTCTCGCCTTTGAAGTGGAGACATTAGGTCGTAAAGGTGTAAAAGCATTTACAGGCCAGTCTTCCTGAGTGAGATTTTCGTCATTCCCACCAGATAAATGGCGGTGTGGTACTTAACAGAATGGTCCGAAGTCGCTTTCTTCCTTTCCCTTTCCCCGGGAAGTATGATCGCCGAGCAACATTATTCCTTATACATGAAGGCAATAGACGTCAAGCACTCAGAAACTTGATTCCTAATCCTGTTCTTCTAATCTATGTACTGTAAAGATATAAGAATGAAAAATTCTCTCTGAAATTGGTATTGTGTGGTGGAAGTAATGTAAAGTTTTGTGCTGTGTAAAAGTATTCTCTAAATTGTTCATAAGCTTTCGGTTATATATGGTTAGCGTATGCATCTCAGGAGTAGGGGAACTGGGTACGATTACCAATTGGGAGCTTGTATGATTTGATGCCACGTTAAACTGTAGGTACACGTCTCATGTTCAAAATGATCAAAAGTGGACTCGATTCTATTGTGTACTAAACGCGAAGGAATGAATCGAGACAAAGGAGTGACATTTTTATGTAATTGTATACACATGCCTTATTTTTTTTATTGATGTAGTTTCGTGGTTTGTATTTCTTACGAGTTATACATATAGTACATGTCTATAACGTGGTGATAATTTCTTAATTTGAAGCTTTCAACTAAACTATTATTATTATTCTTATGTCGTCTACGAGATCGTTGCCAGATGCCAGTAAAAAATATCGTCGTGTCTTGGAAAATGGATAAGAACACACATTTTATTTTTCCTATTTAGCAGAAAAATATATCAACTTTTACTGTTGTTTTAATTTACTTTACCTAGAAGAGCATAACACAACTCGAAAACTTAAAGCGAAATTTTTGTATTTATATGTAATATTAAAAGAATAGGAAATACAACAAGAAAATTCGACCTTGAATTTGCGAAACTGGGAGACCAGTGCGAGAAACCTCGCGCGAGAAACGATCTAAAATAACTTTGCGAGACGTGAACTAAAATAACTTTGCGAGACGAGACAACAAGCAAGACGAGAATTATTGTGAGACTAGACAAGAACTTCTTTTCTCATCTTGCATGGGTCCTTGGGTCCACGATTATTTTCTGTCTCGTCTCGTTTTGTAAAATCTATGTACAAAATTTATGATTTTAAATTTTTAAAAGTTTCATCTAGAAGTTAATCAGAATCTTTCTGTGTCATGTAAATTCCACGAAGATGATGTTATAAGAGTATTTAAATTATATTTATTATTAGAGTATAGCTTAAGTGTAATGACTTGGTGGTCTTTAAACGCCTTGATAAATATTCTTCATTGGGTTCTTAATCACTTTGTTAGTTTATAATTTTCTACACTATGAATCATAGTTTTGATACTATGAATTATGAACACTAAACCAAGTGTTTGAAACCTAAGACTTGAGTGAACTAGTGTCGCCGACGAAACTCGTAAAATTTGTGGTCTCGTCTCGAAAACAAGACGAGGATTGTTGTATTTTTTTGTGTTGAATTGAGAAAGGTGACGAAACGAGAAAGTTATCGCCCTCATAATAAAAGACCTTGATAGGGGATATATATATTTCAGTGTCAGTTTTCATCTTAATCGATAGCATGTTAGTGACTCTGTTTACTGTGGGTCACGAATGCCATGTTTTTTTTAACGCCTCAAAATTTGTTTATATAATCAGAGAATGTATTGTGATTGTAATCACTAAAAGCTATTGACGTATGGAAGCAAAGGAAAGCAATAATAAATTTAAAAATTTTCCGCAAACAGGTCAAAATCAGTTTCTACCCACGTTTTCAGTATCTCCGGAACGATTTGAAGTAAGAAATTGCTGTAAACGTCATTATGAATCTTACGTCTATCGAAAATCATCTACGTGATTAAATGCGATACTTATCAAAGTGGTTTGAAGAAATAGCGCTTTTTGTAAAGAAAAAAATGTAAATGAAACATTTTCATGAGAATTTCGTAAGAAAGTTTTCTGATTTTTGTACAAGATTAATTGTCTGTTTCCATTGAAATTTAATGATTGACTTTGCTTAAGGTAAGACTGACTAGTATAGTTCGGAGATTGAAATTAGTGAGAGGGAAGAAGGGAGGATCGCTCGCTTCAGCTATGCAGAACATTACTATCTATCCTAATGAAATAATGAAAGAAAGATAATTCTTTGCTGTATTTTGTAGCCTGTACCCATACATAACTACGTTCCCATACTAAATAAACTCTGGTGAAGACAGTAAAGAGGATCAGGCGAAAAGTTTCCATGTACGGCACATGGATAAATACCGTTAGTCACCGTTACTCTTTAAGATATTAACGGATTGACTGTATTAACGACCTCGGATAAGTTAATTGCCATAGCTCTCAGTTACAAGAAGAAAATAAAAAAATCGCTTACATATATGGGGTAGCTACGGGCTGTAGATAGCTGCCGTTAAAATCATCGTTATCTGCTAATAGATTGATACCATTAACGAATTCGACCGAGATAATCGCTCCAGGAAACCATAGGAGGAGCTCCAGGAAACCAGAGTACTAAAATAAGCAGCAGATGCACATACTTCTCCTGAGTGACCTTAGATTGGGAGCAGATACTGGTAATGGGATATAGTTAATTATGTTTACTTTTTTCATTAGTGTCGTTGAATTTGTTTGTAGTTGCACAATGTAATAATGTTGATGTAAAACATAGAGGTACACAATTGTAAAAGATAAAAATTGCAAATATTATGGAAAAATTAATAAATAAAAATCAAGATATTACGGTCTGGCCTAAAATTGCAGTATAGTACGCCATAAACGTAGCCCAAACTTTGATCAATCAGACAAGAGATAAGAAGAACACAAGAGAAAAGAGAGACATTAAAAAGATCAGTGGGGAAAGGTCACTACCGATAAGATGCCAGGTAGCGAAATGGAACAGAAGAGTGGAGGGCTTCAAATGAATATGAATATATATATATATATATATATATATATATATATATATATATATATATATATATATGCTACAGAAAAGTATTTAAAAAATCCCCTACATGTATGAGGTATAAGCTGGAGATAGTCGCCGTAATCCAATACATTAACGAATAGAGTTCTTAACGAATTAGATCGAGATAATTTCTCTAGCTAGTTGTTATAAAAAAACAAATTTAAAAAAATCGATTACATGTGAGAGATACGAGGTTACTATTAAATCCGTAAATATGTTAAGGGATTGACTTCACTAACAAACTCAGCCAAGATAATTGCTTGAGCTACTTGCTGCAAAAACCATCATTAACCAGTTGAGAATGCTCCAAGAGCATTGCCAGAACGAACTTAAAAAGAATGGAGAAAAGGAGCGAGAAGGATAACTGTGATTGTTCCTACATGTGAACCTATTTATCCGTACCTTCTGTTTCTCGCAAAAGTTCGCAAAATATAATCTCTCTGTGACTTACAGTTCCCGAGATATGGCTCTTTAAATCTTCCGAAATAGGAACTACTTTTTTGTCCAGTATCACGGGAACGGTAAATCATAGAGAAATGATGTTGATATTTATCAATACCCGAGAGAATGGTAAACATTTTGGTACCGATATTCATTGGTGGTCTCTGGCCAACTGACCATTGGCCAAACCAGTGGCCACCGGTTACTATTTAGTACCAAAATATTTACCATCTTCTTAGACATTGATCAACACCAATATCATCTCTATAATTTATGGTTCCCGAGATATGGCTCCTTAAATCTCTGGAAATTGGCTATTTTTGGCCAATATCTCGGGAACGGTAGGAGTAATGAGAAAAATTCCATCACTTTCTGAGATAGCTTTTGATGCTTTATCGAATGCAGGGCTCAAAATTGAAAAAAAAATCGCTAACAACAGACAGACGAACGGACAGACACACAGACATAGAGAATTCAGTTCGTTGAAAATTTCGCTTACATAATTGGGCTATGGGATATAGATAACAAACCATTGAAGTCGCCCATTTCCATTAATCCGTTAACGGATAATCTCCATTAACGAATTTGGGCGAGATAATTCCTCTAGCTATCTATTGCAGAAATAATAATAATAAAAACGCATCCATTCAAGAGTTACCTTGCGGAGTAATGGATGTACGTACGGATAAGCTAACAACACAATATTATAAATACTACCCGGATTTGTATGTAAAAGCATATTTTATTTTCAAACACTTAAAAGCCCAAAACAAAGTTTAATATTCCAGTTAAGATCCTGCAAGTGTAAATTACAAATTTTGTTTCACATAAAAATATATTTTTTCTGAAAAAGTTATGTAAATAAATATTTTGGACATTTTAATAATAAATACATATTTTAATAATTTTCCGTTATTACATTCTAAATTTCACAACTAATTGATTTTTTCTGTCTCTCGAAAGAAAGTAACATCGGGAAAGAATAGGCTACATAATAACATGGTGATATACCCCAGTATATGGTGAACAATCCCGAACTTTTAAGTTTTCTTACCAAATATACGAACTTCCTCCAGATGAGTCAACTCTTCGGAAACGCTATCTATCTCAGAGCTATGAAGAAACATTAACAAGCATTATGTCCGTATGTGAAAACGAAATAAAATGGGTGAGCATTGATGCAACTAGTGATTCTGTTAGTGTTAGAAAAATGGGAAATGTTATAGTAGGTGAGTAGTATAGACCCACAATCTCACGAACAGTGATGCAAATTCCCTATGATAAAAATGATCTGTTTTATACTATTTTATTAAATTTTTACGAATTTTATCCTATTTTTTGGTACAATTTATGGTGATTACTTACTGTTCTTCCCACGCCTTTAAGAAACTTGTTTCTTCCTTTCTTATTCCTCCCTGCAGTGCTGAAGAATAGCTTAATAAACTTGAGGGGATGCCCAGAGAGGTTTTTGTTAATCTTAAATAGAACTGGTGTTTGTATTCAAGAAACTAATTGGAAATGGTTGAAGGAAGAAGACACATATGGTGAAACAATGTGGGGTCCTAAGGTGAGGTAACCAGTGGGGGAAGGGAGCAGGAAGAGGGGGAAGGAGTAGTCATATAGGGAAATGTGCTCAAAATTTTCCCCAGGGATAACGGAAATAGGGGGTGGGAGATACAGAAGCTTAGAATTCGAAAGAGAGAAGCATTATCTTCCTGTCGCATAAATTTGATCTTTGTGGGTTTAAAAGAATAGAAGTTATAGACATTTGAAATTGACACATTGCTTTGGGACAATGCTGTAGTTGTAGGAAGTCAAAAGACAGCATTATGAACATGTCACATAATTTAGATCTTTGTATTTTGGAAAGAATAGAAATTGACACATTGACACATTGTATGTAAGTGTTTTAAACATGTGTTGATGGGTTGTATAACCTCTTTGATATAATTGTAGGATGTATAGCTTGTACCTTTTAGTTTGTATTGTAGAGTTATATATTGCGACTTTTTATGCATGTAAGGGTTTTAAGTATGCCTTGAATACAATGTTGGGTTGCATAACCTCCAACTTTTGGATTGTATTGTAGGGTTATATATTGTGACTCCTTATGTGTGTGTTTTAACATTACCTTCAATGCAAGGTTGTTATATATATTGTTTTTTACGTATGTGGGTGTTTGTTAGACATGTCCTAGTTGTATTTTAAACACAAATGATATCACTATAGTATAATCCATTTACTTATTGATATATTTTAACTAAAGTCTTCCAATGAAAATATTGGTACGCTTACCTACTTCTAAGATGATTCATTCATCTTGTAGAAGACATTATGACGTCAACATGGTTTCCAACTTAGGATGATTTATTGTAGGAACATAAAATATAATAAATACATATAAATAACCTTATATGAAGCATACGTATTCTTCCTTTATCTTATATAGAATACACATACTTCGTAATATATCAATATTTGTTTGTATATAGGTATAGGAATAAAACATAATATCGTAAATTGTAACGATTTATTGTATTTATATAGTCTACAATATTCTATTTTTAATAATGTCATATATATTTCTATATTTTAAGTAAGATATTTACTATACTTACAATATTCTTTAATAACTTATTCCCATATTTACATTATTTATATACGTAGAAGTACCAACTGACGGGTGTTGTGAAAAAACTTATGAACATATTTGAGGATATTATAACTATGTTACGATACCATATCACCTTTACACAGTTTACTATTTACTTATATACTTATATATACATAATATCAATCATTTAACACACTTAATACTTTGATAACCATATGGCAATGTTCTACAATCAGTAATACTGTTATGATTTAATCGTCGTCTTTTATTTTCAACTTTTTGATGTGTTTTAGTTTCAAACTTGGACACGATGACACCCTGGTTTACGTACAATTTTCCCTGGATTGTTTAACTGTTTTGTCACCTTTATCCCGAACTAATTGATAAAATGATCAAAGTTAATTTCTTGTCGTGTACGATGATTTAAAGTTATTCCTCTAATTTTAAATACATATTCTACTTTTCCCATTTCAACTTCTTTCATTCTATAGGCATAATTTTTTGGCCCTAAGCCAATAAATGCATCAATTTTCCAACCCTCAGAAACTTTATTAGTTAGTTCACCCAAATAGGAACCCAAAGAAAGTGGAGGCTCTTGATTACGTCGTTTTACAAACATAATACTATCAGTATCACAGTACAATACACGATCAGGATGTACAGCTGTTAGTAACTCGTAAAGTTTTAGACGTGCCCACGAGGTGATGTATGCTGCAAGGACATTTGAAAATTTCCATGGTTTGTTTTTGTTTTCAATGTTTTTATATGATACAATGAGATGTTGCTCTCCAATAGGCAATACAGTTTGTACCTCATATTGTGGTGCCCATAGATAACTTAAAAATTTTTCTGGAGTATCTACAATTACGGATTGAGATAAATTGTTCGCTGTCCTCATTTTCCATAAAGTGAATTGAGGAATATTTTAGAAATATATCTTAGACCAGGATTTGATTCAATGTTATTTTCCGTTAACTGAATGCATTCATGGACATAATAGTCTGCAATATATTTCTCTTGGTCTTTTTTAGTTTTTCACCAGCTAGGAAACCATGAAGACTCCTGTTTCATTTTTAAAAAGGAATTGACATAATCTTTAAACAGATTATCTTCTGATCCGGTTAATTTGAATACCCAAATTTCGATAATTTGTAGAATTTTGTATCCGAGATCTAAAGCTATATGAAGTTCAGGAGTACAGTATGTACCAGTAAGTACACGCTCGGTATTATTATGCATGCAATTGTTATTACTTTGTTCCATACTCGTACGACATGACCCAAACAAAAGGCGTCCATTACACGTATATGGTAGAATTGGAAAATATAAGTCGTTTGGAATTAATATGGTGCATTTAACTAATCCATGAATACTTTTAACATGTGGAAAGTTTGGCCCCTTGTATATTTTTGGTTTACCTATAGGCAATGACTTACGTGCCATCACCCAAGGATATAACGAAGTTACATCATAATATGCCACAAACTCTTCGCAGGTACATTCGTACAATGCATTAAAACATTCGGTACGTCCACTATGAAAACTATCTTTAGGTACCAGATGATCGACAAGATCATGACACTGTGTTTGAATAAACTGTTGTAATTTTTTGTCATTTTTTTACCATGTGGTCCCATTCGCAGTCCCACGTTTCAATGACATTAAGATTTATTTTTTTAAGAAATGCAATTTTTGTGGTAGTTTTTTCATACCGATCTTGTAGTGATGTACCTTGCTTAGAGGTGGAATTTAAGGATACGTGTCGTAGTGTAGGATAACAGTTCAAGCACCCGTTATAGTAAGACCCATGAAATTCGTAAACTGCATTTGTTTTACTTTCAAATCCATCGACCTTATACCTCCCAAATCGTTTTTCCAAGCCATTTCCGAAATGGGTGATTTTATTACCAGTAGTACGTTCTAAGTACCGTAGACAGTACATTGCCTTTAGGCTTTGACGATCCTGATGGTCACACCCATAGGGTGGAATAATTGGAATAATTTATTTGGGTAAATATAAGGTACGATACGTCAGTATTGCCAAACTAGCAATAGTTGGCGCGACGATAAAAAATTGGATAACATTTGTTTTGTTTTCAATTAAGTTTGAATATTTAATGACAGCCTCTGCTAAAATTTTTACATCATTTGTACAATATTCTATCAGTTCCTTCTGGAGATTATACTGCTCAACATTGTAGCGCGTTCTTTGTGCCAGATGATACGTTGGTTTCGATCTTCAGTGCTCCTTGAATCAGGATCAAAATGCTTTAGCTCAGGAATTTTGCCAACATAATTTTGGTTGTGTAATGTATTGAACAAGTATGGGAAATCTCCCTTCTTTAAATTTTCTGAAAAACCTAACGTCTTAGGTAATTTAACTCCCATATACAAATGTGTGTCACGGAAGTAAATCTTTTGTCCTAAACGCATTTCAACAATTTTTTGTCCTGACATTATTACTTCAGGTGTAAAATGATGGTTTATTATCAAAGTTTTAGCACATAATTGCATATCATATTTACTGCCATTATGGGAAAGTGCAATGATTTTTTAAACATTGGCCGCGTTAGTAATACATGATTAACAAATCCATCAATGTTGTGGAAATCAACGAACGGAATCCATTTTTGTCTCCGCATACAAACCATGTATTATCAAGTTTCATGTCGTTACACTTGTAACAGGCATGAATACAATTTACGAAATTCACATGATGTTCTTGTTCTCCTTGTTGATTTTTAGGAAGCAACATTGTTTCTACATCAAAGATAATGTACAAAAAGGTATCTACATGTTGCATTGTAGCCGTTTGAATAAAACAATATGGTCATCTCTTACATATGTATAACATGTTTTACAATAACGTTCACCACATTCATGTTCAGACTTACGTGAACGCATGTGAACCATATCACCACATTGGACACAAGTTTTCTTTGTTTCGCATAAACTCCTTCCGCGAACAATTATCGTTTTATGATTGGCAAAACATTCTTTTGAAGAAAACAGTCTATGACAATCAATGCAGTCGAGTTTAATATTATTATCATTAGAAAGCTCATGATACTTTTCACACATTGTACATTTGAAGTTACACTTATGATTTTCTGTATGATGATAACCTTCCAAACAATACTGACAATAACTTTTCTTATTTAATAGCGTTGTAATGTTGGTAATTAATTCGTAGTGTCCTTCAGTGTACAAAATCAAAATTTTCTTTGATGCATGTATCCGCGGATAAATTACAGTGTAGTTTTGAGTCAAACCATTCTTTTCGTAAACAACAATTTGATAATAAGGTGCTGGCTTATTTTGAAGCTTTTTCACATCAATAGTACACACATTACGGATTTCAATTTTAACTTTAGCACTGACACACAAATCCTTTGCTTGTTTCAGCAATCGTTTAGGATGATTTTTCAATTCATATACATAGTTATAACGATGATTAACCCATGGACAATACTCTTAAAGACAATACACATCCTTTTCTATTGAGATAGTACATTGTTGCATGTGTTACAAGATCAACATATTTTGATGAACCCCTGGTTTGTCCCCTACCTTTACGTGAATCAACAATATGAATTTTGAAATTAAATTTATCACCTAATCAATAATTTTCATTACTATTTAACAGATTTTCAATATTACGAAATAGTGTCGCACAGTGCGTCGAGCATATGGGAGTAATGGACAAAAATAAAACAAATAATACTGAAGCTTTTATCACATGTTTATTGTGTCGCAAGGCGCTCTTTGATCACTTAGACTGAAGCAAAGTTGTTCTTGAAGTTATCGAACTTGACAACTGTACTTATATAGAAAATAATATCCCGTTCAGGGACGTCAAAAAACTATGTTAGACATATAAGATTTTATGCAGAGTAGTTCTGACGCGTGATTAGTGTCATACTAAAGAGTTCGACTAACATATGTTTCCTGCACTAGTAAGGCCTTTAGTATGACGCTAAACATACGTCACAACGACTCTGCATAAAGCCCTTACTGTTTACGGCACTCGTAAACACGAACCCATATAACTCAAAACTACACAACACTAAAATATAATGAAAAGCAGTGCATGAAATGACTGAAACAGTTCTAGAGTTTTTTCTTTCTTTCTTTTTTCTTCTTTTTTTTAGATCAGTCAGTACCATCACTGTCTAAGTTATCAAATTCCATAGCGACAGAATTATGAAGCTGGACAGCATCAGTTTTCCAGATCCGTATCTGTCCTTTTCTTTGCGTGAATCTGTATCTTGGAGGGGACAATAGGGTCAGATAGAATAAGCATATGCTTCATCAGTTCTAAATAAGTATTGAAGGGAGATGTTTTCCGTATAAAGTGTAGCCTAGTGTGACGGAAGACTTTATAGAGACTTCTAAAGCTTCTTCCGCATAACCGACAATCCTTTGGACTATTCGTCATTTTTTGGTGTATTTAATTTCGCTGCTGCTTCTTTGGCAGCAAAGGCAAGCTCCTCTGCCGATTTAGTCGGTACAAGAGGATCTAAGCGCCTTTTCTTTGTTTTTACTGAACACTCTGCGGACTGTTTACTGGTTCTACCGTGAGTACATCAAGCTACATCGGTCTTCACGTTAGTGTGATACCGAGCACTTATCACTGTTGAGACATAGTCCGGAAGTGTACATGCACGATCAAACCACTCTTTATTTTTAGCTAGGAAAACCGACCAAACTCTGTGTGACATCCTCCAGTTTTATTGCTCAAGGTCATATTAATAACTTACTAAATTTCTCTAAACTGTTGTAACATCTTCCGTGGCGTATTCAAGTTTATAACGACTACAAATAGCCTGCATAGATTCCGCTTTCTTCCGACTAGCACTGGTGGTTGTTATCCATCTTTCAAAAATTTCCTTGTTTTTCATGGCGTCTTCTTTCGCAATTTCACTAATTACAGGCAATATTGCGGACACTTGCACATACACTATTGCTGAATCCAAAGGAAATCATTGAAGGAAGATATTTCTGCAGAGATCTCAAGACATGTTTAGGCTTTTTTGAGATATTCCAAATATACCAGTGAAAAAATGATTACCAATCGTTCGTCGTAAAGGAAAGAACGTAGTTGTGCTATAACTTCCCACTAGTGACAAAAAGTCTCACCTTTCGCATTGGTCTGAAACACCAGTGCGATCACTATGTAGAAATTGACTCAGGTCGGTCTAATATAGTAGTTTGCATGCTAATAGTTATCTGCAAGAGTGTCATCTCGATTCGGGTCGGTCTAATGTTATAACTTTGCGCGCGCCCTCTGTTGGCTGACAGGTTATCATTTTGTGGCTATGGATTTCTGTCTTTTGAATCATTTGTGCTTCATTCTGTGCTATTTGTAAGTCCGAAGAAAATTGTTTCTTTTCTAATTTTTGTCCATTGGTCGACGCACTGTGTGTCGGAACTTAAATCTGACTTTTGACGCCACGAAATGTATATTGGTTTATTAATCGTGGAAGTAGAACTTTCTATTGTTATACCAACATACATATCATTGTCGGCATCATTTAACACATGGTCCTTTACAAATTCAAATAACAACTGAATATAATTTTCAGGATCATCAATTCCGCTAGTTTGCATACGTTCAATTGCAACTTCCATTCCTGTAAGTCCAAAATAAGTATAATGTTTGGTTGTACTACTAACAATACGAAAATATTTATTTGTTTTACCACTCCCATACATGTTAGGTTGTGATACAGAATTAGTATTAGGAATTGGAAAGTTTATAGAATTTTCCATGAACACGCTAGTCATCTATAGTTAAACCATTAGTTTTTCCTTTAGACACAAGTTCCATAACTTTTCACGAGCTAAATACCTTATATTATCTTGGCGAAAGAAGCCTACATGATATAAATCAATATCTTGCAGACTTGCAATTTTTCCAAACAACATAAGGATCACAGTCAAAATGCATAAACAACGCTTGCAATAGCTTGGAATAAGCTTCTTTGCTTATCCCCGCACCAGTAGCATGGCATTGTGTCAACACTTCCTACGTAAATAAAACTTCATTTGGATTTTCATATCCGCGCGTTTCTTGTGCTGACAACATGGTGGAGATCACAGAGTATCCTTCCATTGTATTACTGTTGCACAAAATATGTAATTGCAGTTTGAATTATTGTTTCTTAAAACAGCAAATATATTACACGACGGTGTACTATAAATAAATAATTAGTGCTATTTACTGTGCACACAGAAATTTTGATAATTCTTTTCGTAGTTTTAAAATGACAAGGTTCCGTAGCTAGACTTTTATGATATCCAGAATGTGTTAAACAAAGATACACTTTTAAGAATTTTTTCATAATTACCAGTAACTATAAATCAGAATGTCCCGTATCTTTTTCAGTTCACGACAGATTTAGTTCTAAGTTTACCAACAATACACTTGAAAACTTATCGATAATTGCACTAATATTTGCCGTTAACTATAATAAAACTTCCCGTAACTTTTTTAGTTTAGCATCCTGCACTAGCACTTGCCACTCACTAACTATATTTTTTAGTTCACCGAAGATATACTTCTAAGTTTATCGGTTAATCCTTCACTACTTTCCGATAATTGTAGTTTACAAAATGTCGTAATGAAATTGTCTTTTGACTAATTACAGCACGCAGTGTACAAGCAGGAAACGTGTTTGAGTTTTTAAATGATTCTTCAATACTGAATTACAATGTATTGTCTTATTATGGACACAGATAATTGGAAATTCCAAGAATTCCCCACGAATGTTTCCAAGATTGCCGAACTTTACCGAAGATAAACATAAGAGTTTATCGATAATTCCTGTACACGTTTGGTAAATGTAACTTTCAAAGACTTTAAAGATCAACAAAGGTATAGTTGAAAGTTTATTGTTAGATGTACGTGTACTTTGCAATAATTGTAACTGTAACAAAATTGTTCTTTCAAATAATTGCAATAACAACACAGAGTATAACGATGAACGGATTTACTTTAACACTACTAGTTGTATAGGATGTGGTGCAGTTTGTTGCGCAAAATTTTTACTTTCAAAATTTAATCTCGTACACAGATACATTTAGCTTGAAGTCTCGTACTCAGGTGTTTGAAAATACATAAAAATATTTTAAATTAGTAACAGTAATATAAAGAAATGTGTTAATTATGTTGTAATAAACACAAACTAATTTCATGAACAATCCGCAACGTTACACAATATGTTGTAACACTTCAAACTCGTAAGAACAGCTACACTGTAAACGTACAAATAATTTCGAAAATACTAAAACTGCAAACTGTTAAATAATCAGAAACACTAAAATTGACAAACAAGTTGAAACATAAGAAAATTATTTTTTAACACTCGTTCAGTGTGAACATATTAAAAAATCTATTGGAATCTGAGCAATCTATGATTGTGAACCTACAAATAATTCCGATAGAAACACAAAGTAGCATAGTTGCAAACTAAAATAATTCGAAACACTAATTGAGAAAACATAAGTTTGAACATAAGAAAGGTATTTATTTAACACAACACTCGTAGGTTAAACTTAAAAATTTATTACATGAAACTCTTTGATTGTTAAATGGAGAAGTAAAATTTAAGTCAGTGTTACAATTCAATGCACAAACTAAAAGTAAAAGGACAAGTTAGGAACTAAAATGTACAAGTCAAAATTAAAAAGCAGAAACAAAACTTAAAACACAATGTTGCAATCCAAATTCCAAAACAAAAACGTAAAACTGAAAATAGGAACTGCAGAAACAAATTTTTAAACACAATGTTGAAATTCAAAATGCAGAAAGAAAAATAAAAATCCACAAAATAAAAATAAAAATGCAGAAACAAAACTACAAGTTAAGGAATAAAAATGTAAAACTGAAAATAAAAAATACTGAAAGAAAATTAAAACAATGTTGCACTCCAAATTGCAAAAAGAAAAATTAAAAGTACAGGTTTAAAAATTGAAACATGCAAAGCTAAGAATAAAAATACAGAACTAAAACTTAAACCATAGTGTTGGAATCCGAATTGCAAAAGAAAATTAAAAGTACAAATTTTAATATTAGAAATGTAAAACTGAAAATAAAAATATGCATACGTAAAATTTTAAGCAATGTTGCAATCCAAATTGCAAAAGAAAATTAAAAGTACAACTTTAAAAATTGAAACATGTAAAACTGAAAATAAAAAATGCAGAAGCAAAGTTAAAACTACACGTTTAAATTTAATATGCAAACTAAAATAAAAAGTGAAGAAACAAATTTTAAAAACGTAAAACTGAAATGAAAACAGAGAAATAAAATTAAAACAACGTTACAATCCAAATTGCAAAGAAAATTGAAAGTACAATTTTAATATTAGAAATGTAAAACTGGAAATAAAAAATACAGAAACAAAATTAAAAAGAATGTGTCAATCGAAAATACAGAAAGTAAAAAATAAAAAATGCAGAAACAAAAATAAAACTATAAGAGAGAATTACAAAACTGAAAATAAAAAATACAGAAATAAAAATTTAACGTACGAAACATTACTTAGTAGTATAGACTGTACTTCTACCGTCATTATTTTAATGACATGAGTTTGCAACGAATTTTAGGGAAATGAAGAGTCTATACTACTACGTAACGTTTTGTATAAGTCCAATGTTTGCATTTTAATTTTTCCTTTCTGTATTTTGGACTGCAACATTGTTTTTAATTTTGTTTCTGCACTTTTTCTTTCAGTTTCCATATTGATTTTAAACTTGTACTTTTAACTTTGCTTCTGCATTTTTTTATTTTCAATTTTGCATTTTTTATTTCTTGTAAATTTATTTTCTTTCGGAATTTGAAATGTAACCTTGTGTTATAAAGTTGTACTTTTAATATTCTTTTTGCAATTTGGATTGCAACATTGTGTTTTAAGCTTTGTTTCTGTACTTTTTATTTTTAGTTTTGCATGTTTCAATTTTTAAACTTGTACTTTTAATTTTTCTTTTTTGCATTTTAAGTTGCAACATTGTTTTTAAATTTTTGTTTATGTATTTTTTAATTTCAGATTTGCATTTTTCTCCCTTGTAGTTTTATTTTTGTTTCTGCATTTTTTATTTTTTACTTTCTGTATTTTCGATTGACACATTCTTTTTAATTTTGTTTCTGTATTTTTTATTTCTAGTTTTACATTTCTAATATTAAAGTTCTACTTTCAATTTTCTTTGCAATTTGGATTGTAACGTTGTTTTAATTTTATTTCTCTGTTTTCATTTCAGTTTTACGTTTTTAAATTTGTTTCTTCACTTTTTATTTTAGTTTGGATATTAATTTTAAACTTGTAGTTTTAACTTTGCTTCTGCATTTTTTATTTTCAGTTTTGCATGTTTCAATTTTTAAAGTTGTACTTTTAATTTTCTTTTGCAATTTGGATTGCAACATTGTTTAAAACTTTACGTATGCATATTTTTATTATTTTTAGTTTTACATTTCTAATATTAAAATTTGTACTTTTAATTTTCTTTTGCAATTCGGATTGCAACACTATGGTTTAAGTTTTAGTTCTGTATTTTTATTCTTGGCTTTGCATGTTTCAATTTTTAAACTTGTACTTTAATTTTTCTTTCTGCAATTTGGAGTGCAACATTGTTTTAATTTTCTTTCAATATTTTTTATTTTCAGTTTTGCATTTTTACTTCTCAACTTATGGTTTTGTTTCTGCTTTTTTATTTTCCTTTTGTGGATTTTTATTTTTCTTTCTGCATTTTGAATTTCAACATTGTGTTTAAAATCTGTATCTGCAGTTCCTATTTTCAGTTTTACGTTTTTGTTTTGGAATTTGGATTGCAACATTGTGTTTTAAGTTTTGTTTCTGCTTTTTAATTTTGATTTGTACATTTCCTAACTTGTCCTTTTACTTTTAGTTTGTGCATTGAATTGTAACACTGACTTAAATTTTACTTCTCCATTTAACAATCAAAGAGTTCCATGTAATAAATTTTTAAGTTTAACCTACGAAATTTAATTTTTCCTTTCTGTATTTGGGATTGCATTTAAAATAAGCATGTATTTGAGCATATTTTTTGTTAATTAACATAGAAGGGAAAGAAAAGAATTGGGGTGGTTCACTAAAATGCCTTTCGAGGTGTTTGAATTTCATGTCAGAGTTTTAGCTGAATCCAGTTCTATATGAGACACAAAAGGAGAACGCGAAATATTTGCATCTGCTATTTCGTGCGAGGCCGTATGTAAAGCAAATTGGGGGTCTGGGGGCGAAGCCCTACCTAGAAGAATGCTAGTAAAATACAGTTTTATTGTTGTAAGCATAGCTATAATTATACTATGTTGTGAAAACTGTAAGAAATAACCTAATAGAGCCAATTTCCAACTCAGTGTTCCTAGTCTGGTCTAATGCTTTTTTCTTTACATATTCAATTATATCACTGCAAGAGCGGTGTAGTCGCACATAATACCCTATACAAAGCATCAGCCGAAAGAACACTTAAAAGGTTGAAGACATGGCTACGATCTCGGATGACTGCATATCGACTTAGCGGCCAGGGACTACTGTATATGCACCGGGACAAACGTAGATTACGATCGTGTCACCGACAGATTTGCCAGTAACAAGAAAGGAAGTAGATTAGAGTTTGTGCTGTAAGTTTGACAGAGATGAACTGCAAAGTGACTAAGGCCGTTGTGTGGTTTCCGCCCGTCGTGGTTTTTGGCGTAATTATTTTCAACTCGTGGGTATTCCCCAAAAGTCATCAGTCTGAGAAAAATGTTGAACTGCTTGGACGTATCTGAATCGCAAAAAATATGAAGATGAACGAACTCGAAAAAGTTTTTAAAATTGCTTTTTAATCTTTAATTGAAACAAAAGGGCACAACTACGATTGTAAAAATGTGTACCGGTATATAGGTTGTATTATATTTTTAATGAACAGTTATACATTATACATGTAATATTTGTTTATTTAACGTTCCACGGTTGTGCCAGGACGGCTAAAGGAGACGTGGACATACTGATTATAATGGACTCCGAACAACTATTTTCGCTTAACTGCCCTCTCACTGGAAACCGAACCCGGGGTCAGGCACACAAAAGGCAAGCGTGTTAGCCATTAGACCAAACGGAATCCATATTATATCTGAAATGAAAGAAAAACAACAAGTTTTACGTACTTTATTCTCTGTCGGTAATTTCCTTTAAAGGTGAGAATTTTTCTAAATTAAATTTTAATTTGCATTTTTTTCAAATATCTGATATCAAATAATGTCGCCAGTCGGTATGTTTTAGGAAAATAGTTTGTGTGCTATGATGAACGGAAACATCACTTTGGTTTTACATTTCTGATTTTTCGTTCATTTTGTTGTAGGCCTTGCTAATCTTTCAGTTTTTTTTCTATTTATACATTATAATGGCTTATATTGCGATTCTATAGAATTTTAATTCATATTTTAATTCAATTAAAATTTATACACAATTCGTGCTAGATCTGACAAAATTTCTGTTGAGTTTGTGTAAGAGAAAGTTTAGTATTGATATTTTTGTTATTACATTATTTGCAGTATTTTATGAATAAATGGTACATTTACCTTCGTAGTGATTTATGTGGTTAAGGAGTACTCCAATATATTATATTTATATAGGATTTATATTCATAAATCATTTCCTTACATGTTACTGCTGTAGTTCAACTTCAAACCGTCGCTCTGGGTTAGTGTTAGTAGTGCAGTATAAGGTTTAAATACAGTGAGGATTAGTATTAAGTATTAGGAAGTGTATCCATTTCATTCTCCTGTACTTGATCTATGACCTTAAGTGCGCAGGTCAGTTCTTTTAAGGCAAAACCCGTAACATTCTTGTTTGGGGAGAAAGGCACGAAAGTTCATGTTCGGGCAATCACTATCACTGGGAATAATCACAGAGCCACTAAACATCCCTGGAGTTCAGTTTGAATATTATATTTTTCTTTTCAATTTTCAATTTTCCGAATTCTGATATAAACAGAAATGAAAGCAATCTGTAAAGATTGCTCTCCCCTATTTTGGACAATTTGGAACACTGTGTGCCATATACTATTAAACATTACTTTATAATTAATTATTGTATTATTTTTACTACCAAGAAATGTACAATCATGTCCAAAATTATAGCCTCATATCTATAAATATGTTGTTGTAGGAATATAATTTCATAACGAATTCGTCCGGTATTTCATATAATGTTAGTATGTGTATAATCGGCAAAGACATGTATGTGACAAATTTTATGTCAAACGAACAGTAAATAAGAACAATAAAACGAAAATAAACTTTCTTGTCCATTTAGCAACATTTTGTTTTACTCATTCTAATTTTCGTATTTATAATTCTTTTCCTATAAAATTTTCCACATATACCCATTTCCCGATTATACGCATGTATCATTCAAACTACTAAGCAGTTCATCCTATTCTGTCATATAATTACAACACAATACTTGTTTCTTTTGTAGGATATATCAAATAGCATCTTCTTGTGTACAATATTACTCCAAAAATAGTAAAGGCTACATGCTTTCAGTTATCTTATCCAGTGCAATGGTGAAAAAGACTATAGCTCCCCATATTGTTGTACAATTTTAATTCAATAAAATATATCACTTTGTAATAAAAAGCTATGTTAGCTGAACAGTTATGAAAAATATATCCTAATAACAGGAACAAATCTTGTCTGTAAGATTTTAGCTCTATATTATCACCCCAACTTCAATAAAAGCACTGCAACTAATTCCACACCCGTTAAATGCGGGTATTATTCAAAGTACTACGCAGTTCGTCCTATTGTTATATAATTACAACACATTGCTATTTCCCTTGTAGGATATATCTGAAAACATCTTCTTGTATACAATATTATTTCCTAAATAGTAAAATTTATCATATATTTCTCGTCGTGTTTTCGTATGTAACATAAAGGACCTATTCCGTAACGTTTTTTCGTGATCATTGATTCTTTCTGAAAATCGTAAGGTCTTTTTTAAGACGCTATAGGGCCTACATTCATATATAGCGATTCTATTTTTGGGCCATTCCACGCGAAAATGAGTCTGAACCCAAATTTTCGAAAACTGTCAAAACCAATGAATTTTTCCCTATATATGAAGTAAATAGAACGAAATTTTCTTTTCCACAAAGAAAAACTTATTTATGCTTGGAATTCACTTAAAATTTTAAGTCTAAATTGTGAATTTGTAACATGTGAGCTGCGATGAATTTTTTTATTCTTGTTATCTGGAACATTTTACGGTATGTTGTGCATGTTTGGCTGAAGTAACTTCGAGTTATTCAAGATGCTTCATTTTGCTACAAACTGCAGTTGAAAAAGTATTTGCAGGATAAAAATTGTTTATAATATCATTAAAGATATAAACGTCAACTTGATTGTCCTGCCCGTGACAGAAAACTACCAAAATTTATTGTACTGAATTACTAAATTTGAGCATGTGGTTCGTACTTAGTAGAAGTAACAATTTGCACGTGTACTTCACATTTACCAAATTTTGGACTAGTGCTAGTAATATACTTTGATTTATTTCAATTTGAAAACTTGTCCTGCCCGTGACAATGGGCATGCCACTGTTGAGAAAGTTTGTATACATTGATTATTCATGATAGAAAATGATTCCATGTGTACTAAAATAAAATTTTCTAAGCATGAAAATTATTTACTTAAATAGAGTATTATCTATTACTGTCAGTATGATGTTTTAATTTAAAATAAGTGTCATATAAATATTATCATTGGCGTCACGTTTTTGTTAGTTTCAAGGGAGAAGTGGATGGGATTGGAGTACGTACAAAAAGACCAGTATGGAACTTTGTGAAACAAAAGAAAGTAATTGTAGAATGTGCTGCTGATTTCGTAGCAGCTTTAAGCTCTTCATTTCAAAATATATCTGTTTTACTACTATCATCAACAGAAATTGAAAAAAGAACGCTTTGAGTAAAAGACGGGAAAATGCTCTTGTCAATTGAATGTCTCCAATCAAAACAGTTTTTTCCTGCAATTTGACAGCGAAAATTTGATAGTTCGTCGAACTTTTAAATCAGAGCTTCATCCGTGTATAATCTTTATATTTCTAACAGACTTTCATTCTGGTTCTGAAAATGATGATTCCGAAAGTCATGAAGCTATCCTGAGCGACGACTTAGGTTTGCATCTTAACATGGCTTGTGTCAGACCAGCTGTTGAAGATATAACACAAGGAACCTTTTTGTTGATGGAATTTTTCTCTAAAGGACAGAAAAAGAAAATATAGACATGCAACTATCGCACAAAGCCCAGTGGAAGAGGACGAAGAAGTCAAGGAAATTCGTATGAAGACCGTAAGTAATTGCCGTAAAATTTTCAAGACTGTTGAAAATGTGTCTTACGTGCATTTTGATCAAATAATACCTGTGATACTAGCAATGCCGTGTCGTGGGGAAAAGAGGCGAGCGGGGTGATTGCCTCGGGCGTCAAAGTAAGGGGGCGCAAAATTCAGGAGGAAAAATAGAAGATATATATAAAATGGAAGGAAAAAGTATTAAAAATTGCTCAAAATCAAGGAAAATAGGGTTTATTTTTGAAAATTTTCTTACACGTCGCGCCAACCATGACGCTTTGCTGCTGGTCTGTCGACCTCACTCATGTTTACGGGTGCGCCGTCGCGACGCGTCGTATACTGTCGACCCGAGCGCTGATTTTTCACGGCACGGGCACTGAATACCAGCACCTATTTTATATACTGTTAGACAGTGTTTTGTACGAATTTCCCCACAAGGTGGGTGTAAATGGGCAAATAAAACCATTTCCTAAAGTGTAGATGGTGAGAAATAAGTTTACGACATATTGTTATTTTTGTGATAAAAGCGAGCCTCAAGTAAAGTAAATAGAATTATTTGTGTACAATGCTGTAACAGAACAGCAGAAATTGACTTATTTTCGATTTTATTTCATTTTGAAATCATTCTTATTGAGATTTTGTGTGTTGATTCACACGGTGTCCTGCCCGTGACAGCCATGTGTCCTGCCCGTGACACAGTAAAGTTTATTTATTAATATAAATATTTGGCAAATTTCTCTTATGTGAAGTTTGTTTAAAAATTTCTTCATTTATACATTTCCGTTTAAATAAAAACAGTTTGAGTTAAGAATTCACAGAGTTTTGTAACATTCACTTGGTGTGTCAGAGTCACTTCTCATTCTTGTCCCCGCCCGTGACAGACGTTTAGGAATTAATATTCTCTACTCTAAACAGAAAAAAGGTATTGAAAACATGAGCTACATATACTCCTAAGTTTGTACTGCTCATATATCATACAATTAGCAGAATTTATGTTGTACTTTAAGAAATATACAACTTTAAAGCATAATAAATGTAGTATAAATGTCCTGCCCGTGACGATGGAATGGCCCTTTTACAATAATAAATATTTTTACTTACATAGAAGCGCTCTGTACACATTTAAATTGTTGTAAATACGTCAAATATCCGGCAATCTATTTAATGTTGTTTCAAAGTTAAAGCAATTCCTGCAGCAAAATCAGTCGTCATATAACGCTTCCCAGCACTTATCGAATATTATAAGGAGTATATTCTTATAATTCAGTACACGATAAATGGTAGCTAATATATTTATCTCTGGTACTTGTTAATTCCATAGTAGCAATTACATATATATTTTCCGCTTCTCAATCATAGCAAATACAATATAGTTAAATATTATGCTTCATATTGAAATCCAATTTAAAATATTTTCAAGCTAGTATTTATCTAATTCTTTCCAAAGGAATTCGTGGCGCCAAACTTCTTTCTATTGCCAATTAGCATAAGGACAACTTTCAAAATGTTCCCAATCTGAGCAACATGTGTATTGATCAACGCAAACTCATACTAACACTTCCCAAGCAAGGTACAAAATTGTAATACTCCGCCCACTCAAAATCCTTCATGTACCGTTCCGCGCATTCAAACGTGCTAACGCAAACCAATACTGAACTGCACCGTTGTACAAAAATAGGTTCATCTATAGAGATAAAATACGAGTATGTTCTATGTTACAATAATTCAATATACTTCTGCGCATCATACTATTAAATAAAAATCCTAAATAAATAATAAAATACGCTACAAAGTATATACATAAACACTTAAAACTGGTTTAATAACCCCATTGTGGACTGATATATTATGCTTAAATGTCGCATCAATTCAATAAGCAATAGTATTTCTCTATTCTCTTCTTTTCCCTGTACATTAAAAAATCAAAGGTCTTTCACCTTAAGTCTCCCTTTCATTCTATATCTATCTCGCATATGCCGTACATGTTAAATGGTGTTGCGGTTATTGCGAATAGATGGCAGCACAGTTGTATAGAGGGTAGTGCTGTGGGGACCCGCTTTCTTTATCAAAAATGTATCATTATATATTATTATTATTATTTCAATTCTATAATAATTAAACATGATTAATGTCTGCAATGCATAACACATCATAGATGTTCTTGCATTTTTTAAAAATATTTCCTTTGTTTTTATAACTATCTGTATGTATTGTCTGTATATATATACACAGCAGTGATGCAATGAATCACGGGTTCCGTGGGGTCACTTGGGCTATGACTTTTCTTCGGGTTGCCCCTACCCGAAAAATATGCAGACAGAGGCCCACATCATTGCTGTAGAATTTATAGTACATTCGTACTGTCCACTACTTGAGTTCAAACGTGCATTTATCTGATTCCTGTCGTGACAATCCTTAATCAAATCACTATTATTATTGAGTATTTTAAACATATTCGTCTTTGCATACTGGTTTTGAACACAGACTACACAACAATATTTAGCAAAATCTGCTGTTTGGACTCAGCTATACCTTTTGTATTCTACATGATACGTTTTAGAAGTTCGCTCGACTGTTAGAAACAAATTTATCTCATATTGTCTTGGCCACCACTATGTCCATAAGGATATGATTTTTCCCTTGCTTCTAGGCATCACTGAAGCTAGTCCCTGATACACCTTAGTGTAAGAGTGTCCCGCGTAACATAGTCGATAACGCTCTCGCCTTTGATTCGGTTTCGGGTTCGACTCCCAATGGGCACACTTGGTCGAAAAAAAGTAACAGCTTATTCAGGCCAGCCATTTTGAGTGAGATTTTCCTGGGTTTTTCTTATTCATACCAGGAAAATGCCGGATGGTATCTGAGATAATTGTTTCAGGCCGCTATCCCAATTCCGCTCTTCCTTTCCAACTTTCTGGACAGTGTGATTATCGAGGGACGTCATATCTCATACGTGATGGGATAACATGGCCATAGATGTCGAAAGCCGAGAAAGAAGCTATTGGAAGTACTCAGGCATCAGAGATATAATTTATTCTGTCTTTGAGTATCACTCTGACCGATCCTTACATAACATTAAGTAAGGATAGTTAAAAACAAAGTTGAGGTGTAGCTTCAACAAATTTGTTATAAACAGGCTCTTCATAGTCCTACCATGGAGTACCATCCGTCCTAAAAAAAAGGGGGGTCTGGGGCCCTCTTTTATATTGTCAGATTCGCTTTCTCTTTTTAAGTTGTGTGATTTTTATTTTCGCTTTAAATATTCTCCCCAAAATTTGGAATATTCCATTCTTGTCGAATATTACATCGGGTCGCTAAGTAAAATGTCCACATAGAAAAAAGCTTGACACGTCAGTAGAAGAAAAGGAAGGGAAATGTAAAAGAAATCTCCAATTTAATTTATGCAGATGTAGACACGAAAATGCAAATAGCCACCTTAAATAACTTAAAATACTTAATTCTAAATCCTATGAATAAATAAATATCTCTGACCAGAACTTACCTTTAATATCACACATATAACCAATTATTTACAGCCCTGATATATATATATATAAAATATAATTCTGGTATTCTGTTATTATTAGAGTTACTGTGTTATTCTCTGTTATTATTGGAGATACAACAAAATGTAAGAGGGGAAACCGTCTCAAAATGTGATTTCAATCTACGGTGAAGGAATTTTTAAAATCGGACGAGCCGTTTGGGTTGTACACTGTTTATGCCCCCAATGTTAAATGAAAATGTTACGTTGCCATTCACCTGGACCCACAACATAAGTGAATAAAGTTATTGTCTTTTACGATAACATCTCGATTGCCAGCCTCCATTTCAATCATGCCCCCATTCACTTTATAGTATTGGTTCACGTAAATGGCAACGTTGCATTTTCATAAAAAGATTGGATGCATGAAGAGGGTACAACTCAAACTGCTCGTCCAATTAAAAAAAAATCCTTCACTTTAGATTAAAACATCATATTTGGAGACGGTTCCCCTCTTTTATTTTGTTTTAACTCTGATAACAACAGTTATCTGTTATCAGGGGACTTTTGAGACACCCTATATATATATATATATATATATATATATATATATAAATAATATCAAATATGTGTGTACGGAATATTTATGTTGAGGGTGCAAGAATTCTTTATCCCTTAGGTTCAAGTTACCTTTATTTTCAATTTTTAAATTTCTTTTAATTTTATTTCATCAATACATTCCACAGCTTTAACTCAAATTATCAATAATCATCTTCATGTTAAGATCAATTCAACAAAGTAAAGACTGCTATATATCCCAACTCAGCAACGAAAACAAGTGAATGTAATTTTGTAATAAAGCGGCGTAGATGTTGAAGTAGTAGTAAATGTTCGAGCCAGAGGAAGAGCGTCGACTACAGTGTCCCTAATCCCAGGTATTAATGCTTGCTGTCCAATGTCCATTGGAATTCATTTTGTACGATTAACAGTGCTCACATCTTGATTGCTGGACTGGAAAGCGAGCCGTGAAATTGCTCCACATTTCTCTTAATCGCTTTTGTGGATAACAACCTTCATTGTTGTGGCAGATAACAATTCAGAACATCTGCAGCCAATTCTTTTAAACTAGTAATGGCCATACTAGAGGTTACATTAGAAGTTTCATGTATTTCGTAGAATACATATGTAGTAACCTTTGTCTACGTAACTCTTTACGATTATCACTTAATATTAGTGCTCTTATTGTCTTGCTCAATAGAGACATTTCCCTGTTTCAGCATTTATGCAGTAAAATATTGCTGTGACGCACTCGAGTATAAGGAAATGTTGAGAATCGCAAAATTGTTTTCAGGCTTCTCTTTTTCCTTTCGAATGAGTTAAACCAGCTAATTTTAACGAATTTCGAACTCTAAGTACATGCTATACAATGGATGTGTTAACACAATAACCTTGTGCTGATTTTATTAAGTTTTAACATATCCTTGATTCTATTTCAACCTTGTCGCATTTTGAAGGAAATTATTAAAATTGTAAAGGTTAAATCAACTTTCTGACAGTACTTTGTAATTAACACACACCCCTTGATGTTATTTTTTGTATAACTGCAAAATAACTATACCCGGGTTCGATTCCCGGCGGGAGCTCATGCGGTTCGGATTTCACGTTAATCAGTAGGTCCACGTCTCATATAGCCTTGCTGCTGAACAGGACACTAAACTAAAATCAACTGCAAAACAACTGTGTATGCGTCATTATCTTGTTTCAAATTATATAGGAATTACTATTATGAGAGATAATAAAAGTGTTTGGCATAAATTATTTATACGTGGCTACAAGGAACGAAATATAGTTCGCGAGGAAGAGGAACATGATGGATTTTAATGTTGAGATTTGGGAACTACAATTTCTGAGTGAAAGAAGAGGATTGGGAAATTACCACCAAAGCAATCAAAACGTGATGCCGAATGTTCTTGGCTTATTCCCATTTTGAAGATTCTTTATAGGTTGGAATACATCGAGAAGAAGCGTAAAAACATCGAAAATAGATGGAAGTACTTCTGCGAATGTAAATTTTGTCAGAAAATGTATACACTCAGAAAACTACTTTTCTGAAAGATTAGGAGAAATGTACTAGGATTGTTTAATATTTGGTGCAAATATAAAATGTAGCACGTAAAGCTTTGACAATAGCTAGAAAGAAAATATAATACAAATTCTCAATATCAGGTGCTTAGATATTTCTGACACCCCTGGAAGACCATACGCATAATTACCAATATCACTGTGTTGTGGCGTCTGATTTGCACTGCATCTTTCATCCCATCATTCATACACAATGACAAATAATGAACATACGTTAAATGATGATTATTAATCAATTGATGAATAAAGATCCCCATATAATGAATAAATAAAGGTATCAAATAAATGAAATAAAACCTCTTTGTCCTTCCACTTTATCCTTAGTTTCCCTATATAATTAACTTCACTCCCAAGAGAAGGTATTCCCTTCTACGGGTTTTGCATGGTAAAAAAAAAAAAAAAAACGCATAATGAAACTTCTATGTCTTATTTCATACAAAAAGTTTTGAGGTGGCTATGGCACCTTGGGTGTGCCATTGTTCTTGACAAAAAAAAAAAAAAAAAAGAAGTTGGATGATCAGTGTCAAATACTGTTACTAATTTTAGTGTCTCAATGTCTGCGTTCAGAATGCGAGGTCGGGTGTTACTAACAACACAGGATATACAGGGTGTTATTGAACTATACCGACAAACTGTAAGAGGTGATTCCTCACATCAAATAAGAGAAAAAGTTCATAGGGACCTATGGCTAAAAGTGCATAGTTTCAGAGATAGGGCTGTCCAAAATCGCGAAAAAGAAAAATTTCAAGATGCTCTATTTCGAGTTCGGGAGACTGTGAATGGTGGTCCTTATCAGCGTTAAGGAAGCCAGGCATACACAATACAAAAGTGCATATTTCATCAATTGTCAATAGGTTTAAAGGATATTCCCTACGGGGTGTAATTCTCAGATATGTTTTCAATAGTTTTCAGATATACCCTGATTTCAAGAATGGTCCAAAGTAGGCTGGAGGTAAACCTTGACAACAATGGACATACAATGCTTTGGAGGGAAGGCAGAAGTGTTAGGAACTGGCAGCTCTATGTTTTTTTGTGTTCGCAATAACGTGTGACGATATGTATTTCGTCACGGTATATTTCACGTTTTCTTCACTTATAAGCGTGAAAGAAAACGTCGCTCCATGCGTTTTCTCTAGTACTGACAATCTTTAACACTTCAGACATCACGTTAAAGGATTCCGTGCTCATGTTATCAATGCTTATTGTTTGCCTACTTTGAACCAACCATAAAATCAGAGCCTATCTCAAAATTCGGTTGATGGCATGTCTGGGAATTTCACCCTGTAGGGAATAATCCTTACACCCATTGAACATTAATCAAATAAGCATTTTTGGATTGCGTATGCGTAACTTCCTTTACGCTTATAAGATTCCCCATCCACAGTTTCTCGAATTCGAAATAGGGCCTGTTGAAATTTGGCTTTTTCGTGATTTTGGACAGGCCTAGCTCTGAAAATATGCACTTTTCCCCACAGGTCCCTATGAACTTTTTCTCTTATTTTGATGTGAGGAATCACCTCTTAAAGTTTGTCGGTCTAGTTCATTAACATCCTGTATATTGAAAGAATACCGTGACGATGTTCTTATTCCCTCGTTCCTTCGTTCATCCACCTACTTCTTTAACACCTCTGTGGGGGCAAAATTATTAAGAGTGTCTGTAATTTAACATCGGTCAAAGCGGCTTTGTATGAAACATGTTACCGTTGGACTATGTTAACTGTAACACTGGAGCTTTTGTTTTGAGGTAAGTAGTGTTGTGAACAAAAGTAGGTTCTTTTGATTTTTAGATAAAACGAAACCAGTTTGTGAAAAGTTTAGAACTGCTTTTTTCTTTTTTTCAAAACCAGTTTGACTTTCTATCACAGACTGATTTCAACTTTTTATCACAACTTTTTCGTCTTCGCTAACTTGTTCCGAAATAAGTACTAAAACAACAAGAGCAGATACCGGCTCAGCGTAAACCACACTGGTTTCAGCGGTTTCTGGAGAAACGATTTCGGTCAAAAAACGAACCTAGTTTTAGGGAAATTTCGGCTTCTGTAAAAACCAGTTTTACGTTTTATAGAATTAAATTGTATTTTCACCCTTATTTTTCTGGGTATAACGAACGAAAACATAGTTTTTAAAAATGTATATATAAGCTTTTTTTAAAAAGTAAATTGAATGAGTTGATTTTGAGTTTAAAGTCCCTTTTATCAGCGAAGCTATATGAGACGTAGACCTACGTATCCGAACCACACGAGCTCCCACCGGAAATCGAACCTGGGCCTCCTACACCAAAGGCGCATACGCTAACCACTTAGCCAGGGAGGAGCTCAAAAATAAATTGAACTGCGTGCGTTTTCTAATATAACGTTTTTATTACATTATTTTATTCTTAGGATTTTTTTTATTTCATAAACGTTTACGGTCGGTAGAGCAGGGCTGAGATTTGGAAGTAACTAATAAGCACTATTTCACTAAATAATATTTGCGACTATCTTGAACGTTTTTTTTTTGTCACAAGGAGTGTTCAGAAAAAGAAAATCATAAAATTTCTCCAAAAAGTAGATATCTCGTATATACCGTATATATATAATTTTCCTTCCGTCTAATAATATTACATTTTTTATCTGTAAATTCATTTGCAGGTAGAGCTCCTTCGTAGCTAAGCGGTTAACGTGCACGCCTTTGGCATGGGAGTTTAGGGTTCGATTCCCGGTGGGCGCCCATGTTGTTCGGATTTCATGTTGATCAGTAGGTCTTGTCTCATATAGCCTCGCTGCTAAAAGGGAGTTAAACTCAAAATCAGCTCAACTCATTTGCAGGTAGACATATCTGTCTATTTGCAGTATTGACAGAGAAAGATATAGTATATAACGGTACGAAAAACATACAAGTGATTTATTTTAATGACTGGTTAATAATCAATTCTGCCATTTAAAAACATTACTAGTTTTTAAAATTCAGTCAAGGGCATGCTGAATATATCAATATTTGGATCAACCACACAAAAAGTTTGTTATAGAGGTCACACATGCTCCAAATAGGTGAGCTTTTCATTATATTGATTTTTAGTCCTCTAGAATGAAATAAGTCAGTTTTGGATGTCTTCTAACGTTGGGAACTTGGAATTTCAGGAGTTTAAGTAATTGTGACACATGTTTTGTCATTTTGTGTGGAAGGTAGCGTAACCTAACTTTTCTTCTGCTGTTGAGGGATACAATGTTCACTTGTTTAATTAAAGACTGTCATGTTTCAAATTTAGGATATGTGCCTGTTTCCTTGGAAATTAAGTACCTTACGAATTTTGATTGTATCGTTTCTATTTTACGGTTATATTTTTTGCTTGTAGGGTTATAGATTTTGGCAGTGTAATCTAGTTTCGATTTAACGATTACGTTATATATCGTTTTAAATGTGTATTTTGTTACTTGAAATCCTTTCCAGTTGTTATCGTATCTGTCCCCAGGTTTCTATAAGCTTCACTTGCAATTTCCTCTTTGGCTCCGCCGCTGATCCGGTGCGTCCGGTAACAATATTTTTCTTGCCAGTGTCTTCCTGTGCTCGTTTCCTACACAGAAGTCGTCTATGCAGATCTTCGTTTGGTACCGGTAACGCTGGATCTGTTTGAACTGTTGATAGGTTTGGTACGTTGCTTGTTTTCCTTCCGAACTGGTTGAATCAGATTCGGAACACGCTTAAAGGTATTCCCATTACTGAACTTGAGATAAAGTAATCTTCAAACAGATTACGAAAGTGAATACGAGGGTCATTACGAAAGTTTTGAGATGTGAAATAACTTACACAGTTAAAATCAATTTAACACCTTTTCTCAAAGTATTCACCATTATACTGTACACACTTTTGCATCCTCGAAAACCACTTTTGGAAGCAGTGTTGCCAGTCTTTTTCTTGAAGTGTTGAAAGTTCATTCTTGTAAGACACTACAGCTTCTTCAGGGCTACAAAATCTCTTCCCACGCATGCTTTCTTTGATCAAGGGGAACAGAAAGAAATCACACGGGGCCAGGTCAGGGCTATACGGCGGAATGGTCATAAGTTTGACCTCCGTAGATTCTAAAAACTGAATTGTGATGTTGGCCGTGTGTGCGGACCCGTTGCCATGATGAAGCAGGATCCCACGCAATCCAGTTCTTGAACGCCGTTCCTGAAGCTTCTGGAACACTTTTGTTAGGCAAACAGTGGTGTACCACTGAGCTGTAACAGTCCTTTGTTCTTCAAGTGGAACAGTTGCAACATGGCCAGATTTGGAGAAGAAAGTTGCGACCATCTTCTTCCCCACACTTCGCGGACGCTTCACTTTCGTGGGTGGATTTTAGTCTGGAAAGATCGAAACTGTAGACAGGCGTTTAATCCGTTTATTTTCAGAGTCAAATTGATAGATCCAAGTCTCCATCACCAGTAACAATGTCAGAGACGCGTCGAGAATTGCTTCCATCAAATTTTGCAAGCATTTCTTCACACCATTCCACACGCATGTGCTTCTGCTGTTCAGTCAAAGTGTGAGGTACCCAACGAGATGAAACCTTTCTGAGCCGAAGATGATCATGAAGAATTTTTGTTACTGTTGGCGATCCAATGTTCACTGTAGATTCAATGTCCTTGAAAGTTGTTCGAGGATTTTCTCGAATCATTTGTTCCACAGCGGCAATGTTTTCATCTGACACAGCAGTTGACGGACGTCGAGCTCTCTCTTCATCTTCAAGCGATGTCCGGCCTCTTCTGAATTCACCAAACCACGGAAAAATTGTAGTACGGTAAGGAGCAAGGTTTCCCAAATGCCCCCTGCAAACGATCAAGTCTTTGTGTCTCGTTCAAACCACTTTTGAAATCGTAAAGGATCATTGCCCGAAAATGTTCCCTTTCGAGCTCCATTCTAGACAGCCGAATACTGCTCACATCAACAAACAAGAAGGTGATACGGCCACGCCGATAAGCGAGGCGAGTTGAAACTTGCTTCGCTTCTTTGCTTCTTCGCTTCTTCACTCTGGATACGACTACCAAATGCAATTGTTGGAATTCAAATACTGTGCCACAACAATGAGTATCTCAAAACTTTCGTAGTGACCCTCGTATGTCAATATTGTCATTATCACAAGAGAATAAACCTTTTGTTTAAGAAAGGAATGTGGCAGCAGCAATAGCAGAATTACAGAACAGAAGATAGCATATGTCAATGATATACAGTATATAAGGTGTAAATAACAGTTGAACGCGATCAAGCACAAATTACATTACTACCAAGTTTAGTTAATACATACGTTCCTTTATCATAACAATTCATAACGCTTCGACGCAGTGATACATCGTTATAATCTTATATATATCGTTTGAAAATGAAATGAAATCTTTCTAAGTTTTACGTTCCACGGTTATGCCGGTTAGGCTAAAGGAGATGGTGATGATGAGAGATGAGTGAAATGGTGGAATGAAGAATGTGGGAGGAAACGGGAGAACCCCGAGAAAACCCACGAGCACGGTGTTTATATATCATTTGAATCAAGCTTAATCAGCATAACAGAACAGTACATGTTTTTCTAATAAACATCGATGAGTCGATAGTAGTAGAAAATGGATCGATCTGGGCCAACCTAGCTCAGCGTTAGCCAACTCACAAGCCCCTGGGAAAATGACCACCGTGCACCGTGAGCCCACGGTCTTTTACGACCTCCATTTTAGGGGTGAATTTGTTCCCTTTTATGACCACTTTTAAGGGGGTGTATTCGTTCTTTTTTACGAGCACATTTTAGGGGGTGATCTCGTTCCCTTTTATGAGCACCTTTTCAACCCCTATGAACAAACAGCAGAACATCAGACTACGTAACATAACGAACATACAGAAGAGCAAATTGAACTCGTTCTCTTTTATGAGCACATTTTAAGGGGTGACCTCGTTCTCTTTTACGACCTCCATTTTAGAGGTTGTACTCGTTCCCTTTTATGAGCACTTTTTCAACCCTTATTTTAACATAGGAGATAACACATAAGATTACGAACACATAGAAGAGAAGATAACACATAACACTACGTAACACAGCACAACAGATAATACATAAGAGTACGTAACATAACAAGGGTGTATTCATTCCATTTTATGAGCATATTTTTCAACCCCTATTTTAACATAGGAGATAACACATAAGATTACGAACACATAGAAGAGAAGATAACACATAACACTATTTTAACATAGCAGATAACATATAAGATTACGAACACATAACATAGCAAGGGTGTACTCGTTCCCTTTTATGAGCATATTTTCCAACCCCTATTCTGAACATAGCAGATAACACATAGAAGAGCAGATAACACATAGCACTATTTTAACATAGTTGGTAACATAAGATTACGAACACATATAAGAGCAGAAGACTACATAACATAGCAGGCCTCCATTTTAGGGGTGAACTCGTTCTCTTTTATGAGCATATTTTTCAACCCCTATTTTAACATAACAGAAATGACATAAGAATACGTAACTCATTCCAACCCTTTTTTTAACATAACGAGCAAAGATTACAATCGAACACCCACGGTCTACAGATAATCATTTTAGAGGGTGTATTCATTCATTCTCTTTGATGACCATTTTTTCCACCCCTAATGAAATTACATAGGAGAGCAGATAATACATAAGATTCGTTCTCTTTTACGACCTCCATTTTAGAGGGTGAACTCGTTCCCTTTTATGATTACTTTTTCAACCCCTATTTGACCATTTTAACATAGCAGAAATGACATAAGCATGTCCTCAAACTACTGACCATCGTGAACAAAGGTCAAACTCGAAAACGAAACAACATATCGAGGTGCTGTTTCCACATTTAGCAATTGGTCATCAAAAAAGTACTGACCATCAAGGTCAAAGGTCAAAACTCGAAAACGGAGCCACATACTCAGGTGCTGTTTCCACATTGAGTAATAGGTCATCAGGTACCACAATTTCCAAAATAGTGGTCATCGAGGTCAAAGGTCAAAATACTTAAAACCCAATAACTCGAAAACGAAGCAACGTATTGAGGTGCTGTTTCCAAATCTAGTAATAGGTCATCAACTAGTGCAAGTTCCAAAATAGTGGTCATCGAGGTCAAAGGTCAAAATACTTAAAACCCAATAACTCGAAAACGAAGCAACGTATTGAGGTGCTGTTTCCAAATCTAGTAATAGGTCATCAACTAGTGCAAGTTCCAAAATAGTGACCATCGAGGTCAAAGGTCAAAATACATAAAACCTGTAGTTATAAAGGGATAATATTAAACAGTAAAGTGAATAAATAAATGTGATGTGTATTGAAATTAGTTTATTCTAGGTCGCCACTTCGTTTTGTAGCGGTAAAATCTGGAACTACCATACTACTTCGAAGATATGTTGGAAAATAAACTTCCTTGTATTTAGCTTTATTAGTATTTACGCAATCTGACACTGTAATAAAATCAAAATAATACCAGATTCTTCCAAATCCTTACTGATGAATTTTATGGCCATTAAATACTAACTATTTCTTATATACAAGCTATAGAATTAATTTCAACACCTAAAGAATTTGCTTTTCAACTTTTATTTTATAATTTGCATGTCAGCAAAAACAGTGATTATGTTTCATAAAATAGTTCTACATCTGCTGATAGATGTCCCTTTTTAATCAACGTAATAGGATGTTTAATATATTTAGTTTCGGTTAATAATATTAAACAAGCAACATGCATGTATCCACCAACACAAATTTACAGATCTCAATTTCCAAATAAGAGAATAAAAATTCATGCTGTTAGTATTCTATCAATTTATACAACATTATACGATTGTGTTACTAATTGTATTACCTATATTTTAGTAGGTATTTTCTACACTTTCTTTATTAGTACAGGTACTTGTACATGCATTGGTAAAGAAACACTACACACATATTCAGATTCTTGTACATGCATTTACTGAAGAAATACTACTAGGACAAGACCTGGAAAATAATTTAATCTAACCTGTAATCGGAATTTCTACATTTTTCTGTACTATATTGAATAAACATGAACAATCGCACTGTAATTTCAAAGTAACATGAGATCAAATATGCAATCCATTTTACCACTTAATTAAAGAAGAATTAGAATAGATTTAGTATAGAGCAGGTTCAGATTTACTATATTTCAACTCAGAAAATGATTTTTGATTATACATCATATTCTACAATAGCCAAGACTTGTTTATTTACGTAAATTAATTTTTATACGCTAGTCAACATTTCTGAACTTTTAAAATTTTTTTGTAGCTAAGACATTTGTGCAGTGAATCTAGGTATCAGCCATCCCCTTTTGAGGGAGGCGAGCTGAAGTTTCTTAAGTACTGATCATTTTGAAGGCTATGTCACTTGTAAAATATATTCCACTGAAGAATTAAATATCACTTGAATGAGCTAATTATATAGCTAAATCTAGTTTACCTTATTCACAGCTACTACACAAATCCAAATTTCCTTTGATCAGTTCGCAGCCAATATATTTGTGTATAATTTACTATTTCCACACAAATTTTTATTTAAATACAATCCAGTTTGAACTAAAATCACTTTGTTTAATCCTTTAAGTAACTATTGATTTCGAAGGCAGCTCAAAACTTGGAAAATTACGTAATTTGCTGCTTACTAAATTATATTGGATCAACCTTTATAAAATTTCCATTTTCTACAAACTCTCGAACCCAACTAACTTTACTTTTGCTTTACTATATATCGGAGTTTGGGGTTTACATAGCCGTATCCATGGAAACGTGTATATTATTTCTATAAATATTAAAATTTACAAGGATAACTAATTGCCTCCATATTCGTACGCTCAAATATGCACTACTTAATGACGTATGACGCAAACTAGTCATATAGCATCATTGCAAAATATTTTAAACTAATAACATATAGCAATCCAATAAATAACAACATATAACAAAAACGAAATAAACTACAAAAATAACGAAAATATATTTTGGTGAATACATTCAAAATTTGATTCGCCACAAGGTTTCCAGCGCTGGGATTTAAAAATAAGTTTTGAAACGAAGTGTAAAAACTTATTTTTAAAATTAATTTTCTATTTTTTTAAAGATATTAAGTATAGAACACGTTCAGTAAACAGCTTTACATATTTGTCCAGCTGAGAACCTAAAAATGACAGTTTATTTTTATAAGTTAATTTAATAAAACTTTAAAGTTTATCAACAGATTATTATACTAATTTTCCTTACTAATATTAAGTTTTTCGTACTTACATTTATTAATCTTTTCTCTAATTGATATGTATAAGCACAATTCTCTTTGCTTTTGAATTCTCACTTACACTTAATATCGTCACGTTTCTTTCTTTTCTTGAGATTATTAGATTTCATTAATTAATGCTCCTTAAAATTTTTCAGTAATTCTTGTTTCTTTTCTTCTGAGCAGTTAAAAAGTTTTAAGTTTGAAAAGTTCTGACTTCCTATGTCATTTCCTTGTAAGTCTTTCAGAATAGCCCTATTTCTTAATACCTTATACACAAGAAATGGACCACAATAGCAAAAGAAATACTTGTGAATCATTTGTTTAATAGCAGAAGATTGATGATGTGTTTTAATCAAGACTAGATCATTCTCCTTATTCTCATTATCGGACTTGCTTTGCTTTGGTATATTGAATTCCGCTTGGAACTGTCTATCTTCTAAATTTGTCTCTTCTAAAGTTTTAGGCCAAGGATACATTCTGCGAAAATGTAAGTCAGCTGAATATGATAGAAATAATTCCAGAGGTGATTTACCAGTAGACTCACATACTGAATAGTTCAAAGAATCTTGTATTAGCTTTAATATTTGGTTCCACTTGGTGTGATCATCATGACACTTTAATCTAATTAGCTGGTTTAAGTTTCTGTGGACTCTTTCTATCAAACCATTTGAAAAAGGAGAATATGGTGATGTTACAATATGTTTAATATTCTTGTTGTTGCAAAAATGTTTCCATCTGTTGGATAAAAACTGAGCTCCACGATCACTTACAAGATAAGTTGGATATGGTAACATATAAAAGTACTTAGTTTCTAAAACGGAAATTATCTCTCTTGAATTTGCCTTTTTCAGAGGAAAGAAAGTTACGAATCGGGAATATACGTCTATAATTGATAATATATAATTATACCCACTACTTTTAGGTAACCTCCCAACTATATCAATACATAATTTCTCGTGAGCTCTATCTGCCTGTATGTGACATGGATCTTTTGCAATTATTTGGTTTGAATATTTTATTTTAGCACATTCTACGCAGTCCTTTATATGCCTCCTAACATCTTGCTTCTGATTTTTCCACTTAAATAATTTCTGAATAAAAGCCATACATTTCTTTATACCAAAATGTGTTTTCCCGTGAATTTTATCTATTATTAATTTAACCATAGTCTTTGGAACTACCAGTAACCAATTTTGTGATATCTTATTCTTAAAGTATAAAGCATTTTGATGAATGCATGTTTTCGAAGGATGAACTTTTATCAACTTTTTACAGTAATCATCCTTTTGTTGTTCCTCCTTTAATTCTTCGAAATCAAACAACGGATAGTCCTCACTCGTTAGAAAATTTATGAAATGATACTCAGTTTCCAAAGGAGGTTCAGGTGGATGTCTACTTAGTATATCTGCTATTCTATTTTCCTTTGTAGAAATATGGCAAAAGGTAAGGTCAAATCTCTGCAGTTTAAGCAAAATTTTGGTCGTTCTTACATCCAAATTTTTCACAGTGAATGCATGTGTTACTGCCATATTATCTGTGTGAACTATTACTGGCCTACCTAGTATGAAACTGGAAAATTGTTCACAACCATATAACACTGAAAGTAATTCCAATTGGTATATGCTCAATGAAAACTCATGGGCTTTTATTCTTCGGCTAGCATAAGCTATGACCTCAGGTTCTTCTTGATTATCTGGAAATTGTGCTAAGTAACTTGCTAGACTTTGGGCACAGGCATCTGAATACAAATGAAACTGTAGATTGTAATTTGGTTGTGCTAATGCTGGAGGATTACTGGCTATAATACGTAAATTTTCGAAAATATCTAACAATTCTTGGGTAAAAACTAATTTTCTGTCTTTCTTTAATAAGTCGAAAAGTGGTGCAGTAAGCTCAGCGAAATCCTTTATGTGCTTCCTTCTAAATGAAATAAGCCCTAAAAATGAGCGCAATTGTTTCTTTGTCTTCGGAAGCGGAAAATATCTAATAGGCTCGTTCATTTTTGGGTTTACCTTGATCGTTTTCCCACTGACTACATGTCCCAAGAATTTTATTTCCTTTCGTATGAAACTACATTTTTTAAAATTTAATGCAAAATTAGCAGAATCAAATATCTGAAAGACTGTTTCTAAGTGTCTAAGATGGTCGTCTATAGAAGTGCTGAAAATCAACTGGTCATCTAGGAAATTTATCACGAATGATTTCAACCGTGTTCCAAAGAATTTATTCATCACTTCTTGGTAAACACTTGTAGCTGAGCGTAGTCCCATCGGAAGTCGACAGAGACAGTATTGTCTGTTTGAATATAAGAAACTCGTACACTCATATGAGTCTGGATGGAGGGGAATTCCATAATACGCTTGTGTAATATCGATACTTGAATATATGTTCGCACCTGCTAGTCTTACTAATAAATCTGCTACAGGCTCAACTTGAATTTTAGGACTTACGACCTTCAGATTTAGTAATCTGAGGTCCAAAACTGGCCTCACAGCTCCATTAGCTTTCTTCACGCAGTGAATTGGGTTTAAATAGGGACTACTCTTCTCAACAGCCACCCCTAATCTCAACCAGTTTTCTAATTCATGTTCAAAAGCTTCACGTAAGGCTTGTGGTATGGGATAAATTTTCCCTACTACTGGCTCATCATCAGTTAGTTTTATTTTGTATGGTTCGACTTTTATCAATCTTGGATCATTTGAAAATAAATGTCTATATCTGAGAAGTAATTCCACTAACTTATCTTTAACAGATGATGACAAATCTTCCCTTCCAATCACAGCGGTTTTGATTTCATCTTCACTAATACTTGAGGTTCTATTTATTTCTGCATTTTGGGATTCAGATGAAACAGAGTCTATATATACAGTCTGTTCATTTTCTAAATTTATTGTCACTTCCTTTTCAAAATTATCCATAATTTTTAAAATTTTGTCCTTACAATTAAGTGTTACTTTATGTCTGATGAAAAACGGATAACCCAATATAAAATCTGGTTTTAAATTCTTTAAAACATACACAGGTACTTCAAATATACTACCTTGAATCTTAATGTTTATTATTTGGAATCCCTTCACAGTAAAACTTTCATTTCCAGCAAATCCCTTCAGAACTAATGAAGTCATTGGTTTCAATTTAGCAGTCGGAAATTTTGCATTAATCCGTTCCCAAACTTTATAATTTAATAAATTTAAGTCACTTCCAGAATCCAAGATGGCCTTTAACTTAATATCGGCAATATGACAATCGAGAGTCGGAGAAGGATATGTCACAATTTCATCTATTTCCTTTTCTTCTTCATTAATAACAAAGCAAATCGATAATTTCAATGGAGGTTCATTTGATTCAAAATTTGTTTTATTCTCAACCGTAACATCTATTCTTTCTTTAATAAGTGTTTCTTCTTCCTCGATAATTTCTTTAACATGTTTCCTATCTGTAATTTTATTTGATGGGGATGATTTCTCTAGGCAGTCGATACCCCCATCACAACCTAACGGCTGCCAGAGACATTTCCCTGATTTGTATTTGAGGTATTAATTTCTTCCGTCTCTCTAGAGGGATTTCGTGACATTGAACTTTGCCTATTTTGATTCGAATTCTGGTAAAATCGAGGAGGATATGAACCTTGAAAATCTCTAACATTACTGGGCAAAAATGGCACAGGAGGAAAGGCATAGTACGGTATATTTTGATTATGAGGAACATTTCTCCAATTCCTAAAATTTCCTCTGTAATTATTCCCAACTCTATTATCACTATCACCATTTCTATTTTCTCTGTACCTTCCATAATTATTAATATTCTGATTACTCAAATTAGTTCCATTATTTCCAAATCTAGAGCTTCTTCTGTTAGAAAATCTATTGTGATTATTTCTATTATTGTCACGTGGGATGTTGTTATTTCGGTACATGTTACTTGAATTTTCTACATAGTTTTCCTCAGTCTGACACGACATTTCAAGAGTTTTAACCTTATTAAATTTCTTAGGTGTTACTTTTACTCTATGAATATTTGCTTTTTTCCTATGTCCACCGTCTATCAATACAGTATTTGATTTATCAGGAGACTGCCACTCCATAAGGGTATATGTAAGTTCATTAATGGATTTAGGTTTTGTTAGTTTCAGTAACCTGGATTCTTCGTATGGGAGACCATCAAGTACCAAATTAATGGCATCAATTTCAGATGGCTTACTAACTATATCGAAATATCGTTCCAATAAATACCACGTATATTCTGTCAAAGATTTGTATTTAGATGGATCATATTTCATAGACTGTAGCTGCTTTAACATTAATCGTTCCATTTGTGGAGAGAAGAACTGTTGAGTGAAGTAGTAAATAAAATCTGGATAAGACCTTAATCTGGACTCGATTGATTTAAACCATGACTGGGCTTGTCCTTCTAAGGTATTTGAAATAGCGTATAACTTCATACTGTCATCTAATTTAAAATAATCTAAGCATTGAGTCAGTTTTCGTAAGTAATTTCTTGCAGATTCCTTTTCTATGTTACCTGAAAACTTAGGTAGTTCTCGGAAATCACTCGATAACCTAACACAAGCTTTACCTTGAGATTCATTGTCTACATTAGTTCTATGACTATTAGGCAACCTGATATTTGATAGATAATTATTAGTTGGAATATTAACATTGGTATAATCTCTCATTGGAGAGTTCAAACCTTCATTCGGATACCTCTCATTACTACTAAACATCAAATCCGGCAAAACATTAACAAAATCAGAAGGTTGACCATTTTGAATGTTGTTGTTGTTAAGAACTTTAGTATGCATAGATGGCGTTACTTTGTTAGTTCTAGCGCACATGGGAATAAATCTAAAGTCTTCATCGTCTCCTTCAGAACCACTACTAGGACCTTCCGAAACAAACAAGTCTTGATTTCGCGTTTCTCTAGAATTTCTGTTGCGCCTAACATGAGTATTAGTGTAAATCACGTGTCTATTTGAATCATTTCTTTCAGAAGCAACCCCTTCCTTAGACATGCTAACCTTATCCTCCAATTTAGAAAGCCTATTTTCTAAACTGTTGAATTGTGACACTTCTGAAACAATTCGCCTTTCATGATCATCCAATCTTGTATTGTGCTTATCTAAAATGGTTTGTACACGTTCTGTAGCTTTTTTCCAGTTCTGATCTATCAGCTTTACATTATTACTAACTTCATTAAATGATTCTACAGTAATTTTCATCTTGTCCAAATCTGAAACGATTTCTTTCACCTTATTTCCATATCTATCTACATCAGATTTCACAGTATTTAACTCTTCATGCAAAGAAATTATTTCGGCACAAACGCTTGATATTTGAGTATTCAAATTACTAACTTGTTCTGATACATCTTTTTTAAGTTCAGTAACCTGACCTACTAAATCTGATCGCACACGAACAACCTCTACTTGTACTTCACCAACCTCAGTACGTATTTTAGATAAATCTGTTTTCATTTCATTTATCTGTTTACTATTATTTCCAGCTTCAGAACGTAGCTTAAAAATCTCAGTATGAACATTGGAAATTTCTGTTTGTACTTTAGCTTGTGCCTGGACAATCTGTGCATTGCTTTCCTCTAACTTTGTAAACTTTTGTACAGATGTATCCTTCAATTCTCTCAACTGTTCAGTATTTTTATTTAACATTTCAAACAACCCCATAGATATAAACCATTCTTTCATCTGTTCCAAACCTCGATCTAAATTTACAATGTCCTTTTCTTTCCCCCCATTTCCATTCTGTGGCAAAGTGCTTATATTATCTACTACGGAATTACCACTAACAGTACTAAACTCGGATTCAGTAGGAGATTCTAGTCCACTTCCAGAAACATCAACTGAATCTGTACCATTTTTCTCGTTATCGCTGATAGTGCTTTGATTTTTACACTGTTTACACAGCCATGTAGCATTACCTAATCGGTATGGTTCATAATCTTCCACAGTCATTGTGGAACAACTAACATGAAATCCCGCTGAACATTTATCACAGATTAGTACAGAATCGTCTTTCTTTTGTACACAGCATTTAACGATCATATTGGTTTTATTTCCTTTGCGAGTACGCACCATCTCACAACAAAAATAATAATCAATAAATATAACGTCACCAGTTAACTTCAGATAATATTTGCTTATTAAGCAATTATATCACAAAAATAGCTCAACCTACCCTACGAAAAAGAGATAAGACTGAACCTGACACACCACACAATGTTTATCTATTATTGTCTTAGCCTTTTAATTTTACAGTTTCTTATCGTTTTATTATCGAAATATTAATCATCACAGGCCTCATCACAAAAGGACAAATAAAATCCTGAAAGCTGGGAAAGCCACTCTTTGTAGTTATAAAGGGATAATATTAAACAGTAAAGTGAATAAATAAATGTGATGTGTATTGAAATTAGTTTATTCTAGGTCGCCACTTCGTTTTGTAGCGGTAAAATCTGGAACTACCATACTACTTCGAAGATATGTTGGAAAATAAACTTCCTTGTATTTAGCTTTATTAGTATTTACGCAATCTGACACTGTAATAAAATCAAAATAATACCAGATTCTTCCAAATCCTTACTGATGAATTTTATGGCCATTAAATACTAACTATTTCTTATATACAAGCTATAGAATTAATTTCAACACCTAAAGAATTTGCTTTTCAACTTTTATTTTATAATTTGCATGTCAGCAAAAACAGTGATTATGTTTCATAAAATAGTTCTACATCTGCTGATAGATGTCCCTTTTTAATCAACGTAATAGGATGTTTAATATATTTAGTTTCGGTTAATAATATTAAACAAGCAACATGCATGTATCCACCAACACAAATTTACAGATCTCAATTTCCAAATAAGAGAATAAAAATTCATGCTGTTAGTATTCTATCAATTTATACAACATTATACGATTGTGTTACTAATTGTATTACCTATATTTTAGTAGGTATTTTCTACACTTTCTTTATTAGTACAGGTACTTGTACATGCATTGGTAAAGAAACACTACACACATATTCAGATTCTTGTACATGCATTTACTGAAGAAATACTACTAGGACAAGACCTGGAAAATAATTTAATCTAACCTGTAATCGGAATTTCTACATTTTTCTGTACTATATTGAATAAACATGAACAATCGCACTGTAATTTCAAAGTAACATGAGATCAAATATGCAATCCATTTTACCACTTAATTAAAGAAGAATTAGAATAGATTTAGTATAGAGCAGGTTCAGATTTACTATATTTCAACTCAGAAAATGATTTTTGATTATACATCATATTCTACAATAGCCAAGACTTGTTTATTTACGTAAATTAATTTTTATACGCTAGTCAACATTTCTGAACTTTTAAAATTTTTTTGTAGCTAAGACATTTGTGCAGTGAATCTAGGTATCAGCCATCCCCTTTTGAGGGAGGCGAGCTGAAGTTTCTTAAGTACTGATCATTTTGAAGGCTATGTCACTTGTAAAATATATTCCACTGAAGAATTAAATATCACTTGAATGAGCTAATTATATAGCTAAATCTAGTTTACCTTATTCACAGCTACTACACAAATCCAAATTTCCTTTGATCAGTTCGCAGCCAATATATTTGTGTATAATTTACTATTTCCACACAAATTTTTATTTAAATACAATCCAGTTTGAACTAAAATCACTTTGTTTAATCCTTTAAGTAACTATTGATTTCGAAGGCAGCTCAAAACTTGGAAAATTACGTAATTTGCTGCTTACTAAATTATATTGGATCAACCTTTATAAAATTTCCATTTTCTACAAACTCTCGAACCCAACTAACTTTACTTTTGCTTTACTATATATCGGAGTTTGGGGTTTACATAGCCGTATCCATGGAAACGTGTATATTATTTCTATAAATATTAAAATTTACAAGGATAACTAATTGCCTCCATATTCGTACGCTCAAATATGCACTACTTAATGACGTATGACGCAAACTAGTCATATAGCATCATTGCAAAATATTTTAAACTAATAACATATAGCAATCCAATAAATAACAACATATAACAAAAACGAAATAAACTACAAAAATAACGAAAATATATTTTGGTGAATACATTCAAAATTTGATTCGCCACAAACCTAATAACTCAGAAACGGATCCACATATTGAGGTGCTGTTTCCAAATCTAGTAATAGGTCATCAACTAGTGCAAGTTCCAAAATAGTGACCATCGAGGTCAAAGGTCAAAATACATAAAACCTAATAACTCAGAAACTGAGCCACATATTGAGGTGCTGTTTCCAAATCTAGTAACTGGTCATCAACTACTAAAAGTTTCAAAATAATGATCATCGAGGTCAAAGGTCAACATACTTAAAACCTAATAACATGAAAACTGAGCCACATATTGAGATGCTGTTTTCAAATCTAGTAACTGGTCATCATCTACTACAAGTTCCAAAAATAATGACCATCGAAGTCAAAGGTCAAAGTACTTAAAACCTAATTACTCGGAAATGGATCCACGTATTGAGGTGCTGTTTCCAAATCTGGTAATTGGTCATCAGGTACTACAAGTTTCAAAATAATGATCATCGAGGTCAAAGGTCAACATACTTAAAACCTAATAACACGAAAACTGAGCCACATATTGAGATGCTGTTTGCACATTTAGTAATTGACCACCAACTACTACAAGTTCCAAAATAATGATCATCGAGGTCAAAGGTCAACATACTTAAAAACTAATGACTCGAAAACTGAGCCAAATATTGAGGTGGTGTTTCCACATTTAGTAATAGTTCATCAATCACTGCAAGTTCCAAAATAATGACCATCGAGAGCTTGTAAACGGAGCAACGGATAAATTTTGTACAAAGCAGAAAAAGTGAAGGAGGAATAAATTTTAGTGACCTATTGAATTTTGTACCAACGAGAAATGTCATTTTTTCTAGACCATGTTCTAATACTTAAACAAACGAAGGGGTGAATTTGAGTGACCTATTCAATTTTGCACCAACGAGAAATAATTGCGTATTTGAAACAAACAATCGGATAAATTTAACCGGCTCAGAAGTTCAATACTATTTTGTACTCTTGAGTGAGCGGCTCAGCAAAAGGCGAAGAAGGACTATTTTATATAATTTTACTACTCAAATAAACAATGGAGTATTTAGTTTTGTACCATTTTGGAGTATTCAAATAAACAAAGTAATGCATTTGAGTGAGCTATTTAATTTGAAAAACCGAAGTTGAGTATTTTATACCATTTTGTATTATTTCAACAAACAAAGGAATAAGCAAAAAAAGGATCATTTTATGTCATTTTAAACTAGTCTAATAAACGAAGGCATAAATATGAGTGAGCTATTTAATTTTGTAGCTGAGTATTTTAACGAAAGAACAAAATTGTACTAACCAGAAAAAACCGAAGAAGACCCATTTTAACTAACTGAGAATTTCTGTACCTTTTTGTACTATTTAAACAAACGATGGGATAAATTTGAGTGACCTGTTTTTCGTACTAACCAGAAAAATCGAAGAAGGTACCTTTGTACTAGCCCAATGAACGAAAGAGCAAATTTGGGTGTTCTACTTTTTTTATACCAAACAAAGAAGAACCATTTTGTACTACTCAAATAAACGAAAGAAAAAGCAAAAAAGACCTTTTTAACTAGCGCAGAATTTATGTAAGAATAATTTCGATGTTCTACTTTTTATACGAACGTGAAAAAATGAACTAGCTGAATATACGAAAGAATAAATTTAAGTGATCTATTCCATTTTGTACCAAGGAGAAATGCCATTTTTATCTAGCTTAGAATTTCTAGTGCATGTTGTATTATTTTAAACAAAACGAAGGGCTAAATTTGAGAAAGCGAACATGAACCATTTTACTCAAATTTGGATGGAGTATTTAGCTTTGTATGAACCAGAAAAAAAAGTAAAGAAGAACCGTTTTAACTAACTCAGATCTTTATACCATTTTGTACTATTTTTTGTACCAATCAGAAGAAAATCAAAGAAGGGTCATTTTAACTAGCCAAGCAAAAAAAAGGAAAGAATAACACTTTGTACTAACCAGAAAAGGAGAAGAAGGATCAGCATTCTATACTTTTCGTGCCATTTATTAGGGTGTCCTATTTCTTTTTTTACCAACAAGAACCATTTTTAACTGACTTAGAATTTTATACCTTTTTGAAAAATTTGTATCAAATCGAAAAAAGCAAGGAAATATTTGTGTTTTTGGTCTACCCAATTTCTTGGCCATGTTGTACTATTTAAACAAACAAAGGAATAAATTTGTGTGACCTATTCACTTTTATAGCAAGCAGAAAAAGGAAAGAATAAATTTGAGTGGCTTAAGCAAAGAAGGTCAATAGTAACTAACGTACTAACCAGAAAAATCGAAGAAGGTCCAATTTAGCTAACTCAGAATTTTATACCATTTTGTACTAATCAAATAAACGAAGGAATAAATTTTTGTGACCTATTCAGTTTTGAAAACAAGCAGGAAAAGAAAAGAATTAACATTTTGTACTAATCAAATAAACCAAGGAATAAATTTAGATTGCCTATTTAGTTTTGTACCAACCACGAAAAAAAAGCGAAGAAGTTCCATTTTAACTAGCTCAATATTTCTGTACCATATTAACTAACTCAAAGAAACGAAAGAATAAATTTTGAGTGGCTTAAGTAAAGAAGGTCAATTTGTACCTTTTGTGCTATTAAAACTGAGTGACCTATTCAATTTTCTACCAAGTAGAAAAAATTTTGTTTGCAATTAAAAAAAACGGAGAAGGTCTATTTTATGTACATTTTGTACTACTCAAATAAACAAAGAAATACCATATTCTGCTACTCAAACAAACGACGGAATAAGCTCAGAATTTCTATACCTTTTTGTGTTATTCAAATAAACGAAGGAATAAATTTGTGTGACCTATTCACTTTTATACCAACCATGAAGGTCCATTATACCATTTTGTAATACTCTATTTCATTTTTGTAACAATCAGAAGAAAACAGCTCAGAATTTTATACCTTTGTGGTGTTACATTTTGTATATTTTTATGTCATCCAGAGAACAATTTAAATTTACTCTCCCGTCACTAAGAAAGGCTTATAAAATATTTCAACGAAAGATTTAACAAACCAGAGTTGAGTCATAATTGTGTAGAACAGACTACATAGCAATTTGCGTAACAGCATACTTGACCATTTTGAATCACAGCAGAAGAAAAGATCATATAAAAGTAAGAAAAGCAGATATTTAAGCAACGTTACGAATGCGTTACCTAACATTTGTATTGCTAAGGTACTGCGTATTGCTCAACGATTCAATTATTTTTAGAACTTTCTTTCCTCGTCTAAGTCCAAAAACACAAATATATATTTTTGCATTTATGTATTTTATTATAATGGAATATAAATTTATGGAGTATATTTGGAAATAATAGGACATACATCATGATGTTATATTGTCTTGAAATATATTATTAAACATGGAGAATGCATAGAACACCTGAAGAAACTATTTATTTGATTTGTTTTTGCTGAAGAGTAGAAAAATGACTAGCATGGAAATTGCTTATGTTTCACCCAGAGAAAAAGAAATTCAGAACGAAAAACCTATACTGTTAATCCAGCCGTCTGACCCCGATTTGCCAGATGAATTACGTGATAAAGTGAGAATCATATATCCAACACAAGAAA
>NC_137456.1:261817119-261983668 GCF_964235325.1 Thermobia domestica
TTAATTTCAACCCAGCGAAGCTTGTAATATATGCTAGTAATACTAATAAAGCTCGGGTACTGTCCTTTCTCTATTTCAAAACCAGCTACAAATCTCTTTCCTATTATATCTGTTACTGCAGCTATCAGTATATCTCTGTTTTTCGCTTTTATACAACACCAATGTTATAAAGGATGGTCTATTTAATGAGAGTTCGGAGCTTGAATCTGATAGGCCGTTTCCAACCATACTATCACGCCTCCAGGAAAACTGGATTACAGGGCAGAGTCTAAAGCAAGAAATTTATATTTCTTTTGCTAAAAAAAATCTTTAGTTTGCATACTAGTCACAGCACATGTTTAGAGTTTTTTTTTCAACGAATCCTAATGGCTGACTACTTTAATGCTCATATTTCATTCTCATGTAAAAATTTAGGGTGAGCCCGGCCCCCTAGACTCCCGTGGATACTGGCCTGTGTGACCCCCACTCTCGAACGCAGTTCTCTGGGAGAAAGCCTCTATTCTTCCTTTTGTTTGTCTAGGTGGGTACCGTTGATGACTTTGTGAGGTTTTCCAGGGATAAAATTCTCCTCGGAGTTATATCTCCTACGGTGCTCAATAAGAGTTGAGTTGATTTTATCGTCCCTTTGAGCAGCGAGGCTATATGAGACGGGACCTACTGATTAATCGTGAAATCCAAACCACATGAGCTCTCGCCTTGAATTGAACCCAGGTCTCTCACGTCAAAGGCGCGTACGCTAATCACTTAGACACGAAGAAGCTCGGTGCTCGTATTAGTAAAGAAGGAAGCACATTATGGGAATTTCAGTGCTGACAACTAAGTACGACGACTGTTAAATGAATATTTTTCATCTTGAATATATTGCGATAATTTTCAATCTTATTTGATAACGTCATTTTTTAAAAAAGTAGCATTCTCTTTTCTGTAACTCACTACAGTATATGAGTTAAATTTCAGACAGTGTGCAAAAGAGGGGAAGTAAGTGACTACAACGCACGATGGACTTTCTTGTAAACCGATGAACAAAACCTTTCTTGTAAAATTCAGCGTTGCAAAGAACCTGTGTGATTGACTGATAGCTACACATAAATTGACAAAATTAAAGTCTTAATGTTCGTACTGAAACTGCCTCAGGCTAAAAGCAAGCTGCCTGCAGGTGTTGTTTTGTGCCTTGTAACGTTGTGTTAAAGAAAAAAAAATCACACACACACAGACACAAGGTCAGTTGTGTTGCTTAGTTCTTTGAAAACAACTGAAGGCTAGTTTTCTGTTATACAAATTATATTTCCCAATTTGTTGTTTCAAGCCTCTTTATTCCTTATATATAAAAAAAAACAATATATCCAGATTCACACAGGAATTGTACTAGAAAGTTGAAAAAATATATTTATCATTCAGATCCTTTATTATTATTATTATTATTATTATTATTATTATTATTTTTACCGCATAATATTTCTGGTTAGTCCTCACAGCAATTAATACTTAGCAGCAGGGGTAAAAGTGGGTGGGAACGCGGAGGAACCCGGCCCCCCACCTCCAAAAAATGTGTACGGTGTCCCACCAGTTCCAAAGAAATTACCATGGGGAAAGATAGGCATGGGAGACGTCGTGACGTCATGCCACTACCTACCGTCCCCCTACCTTTTCAGATGATTCCATCCCATCTCGCCTAATCCTAGCTCGCATAACGATTTATCAGCCAATTATATCTCTAAGATAAAAATGTCCACCATTTTAGGCGAGATGGGAATTCCCATCTTGCCTAATCCCATCTCGCCTAATATGGCGGTAGGATGCAAGGAGGGTATTTCTGTACTAAAGAGGGGATTCCACTACTAGTATTTTAACATATATTTCAATCAATATTGGCAATCTCTGTCAACTACAATATAAATATATAATAATTACTATAAAAGAAAAAAACATAGGGGAAGGCGATTTAGTTAATTTAGTTCACGTTTGGTTTGTTTTGTGTATACTGGAAATTGATTGGCAAACAGGAGCGAATCAGAAATAGGATAGAAATATACAGGGTCTTTTAAAACAACACCGACAACGTTTGGGAGCTAATTCCTGACACCAAGATAAGACAACCTGGGTGCACAAATGCTTCCTTTTGGTGCTATTACCAGCCAAAAACCTGTTGGAAAAATGCCCAAAACAGCCCTAACTCGAGAACAAAATGTCGGATCGAAGTCGAGGGAAAGGAAATGTATATTATTTTTAGACATAGCTTCCGTTAATGCACAATTCGATATGGTACACACTTGTTCACAAAAAGCTGGAAACTCGTTCAGAAACTAAGTCCGAAAAAGTGAGCCTAGATCCGTCACAATTCCCGCAAATCTATACACAGGGAATTGCATTTTCCCTCCGTTCTTTATATAGACACTAGCTGCAAACCGTACTGTCATCCGAGCGATGTGAAAATGTAAAAACAAAATGAAACTACTTATTTCTGAGATTAATATTGATTGCACACTTCATGCACAGTTCCAATATGCAAAAACAATCAGTATCTTAAGTAGAAATTACTGAAAAAGACCGAAAATGATTATTTTAAACTTCAAGTGTCAACCTGCGCTTGGAGCGATACAATTATCAATATTATAACGCATTTCCTACCAAGTGCTTCCGTAGCCAAGCGGGTTTAGTAATGATGATTGAAATTTCTGAAGCGATCGGCCACGATTCGAGCCTCCATGCGGGAAGTTCGTTTTCATTTCTTCCTTTTTTTAAGTATATGGGAACATTGTTATAAATATAAACTTCTACTTTGAAGTGCTTGGAAAAACAATCAGACGAACTGTCACTTTTCAAATCACTGTTACATTTACTAGCCCGCCACTTCCATAATAGACTGAAATAGTGTGACGTCACATCCTTTTTGTTGCTATGGTGATCGCCATTTTATTTTCTATACAAACACGAGCGAAGACTAAGAAAGAACGCAAAAATGGTTGTGTTATGTACCTGATTGTAAACATTATAGCAATAGCGATTTTTTACAATTCCCATGAATGAAGCAGAAAAAAAGGAGATGGAAAAAACAAATAGGTAAGTAATATTTAGTTTCGTAGAGAGAAAATTATAGGCCTATATTGACAAGTATTAAAATGAAATAAGTTCAAGTTTACATTCCCTCGGAAATGTTATTTTTCATATCGTACTTTTGTTTATTTTTTTTTTTCATTTTGATATTTACAATGTCTATCAAAGTGTATCCACCTTATTCACTATAAGTTTAAATTTTTCACTCAGTGGTATCGATATTACATACAGTATTCCAAGCACGAAGAATTACTGTTTTAACAGTTGTTTAAAAATATGTGAAGAACCACTCATGACTAGTTGTTTCTTGTTGTACATTTTGCCACCAACTTCACTTCGTCCTCAAAGTATTTGAACATTCTAATTTCACAGCCGTTGTTCTTATGCACATGAAACTACAAACACCTCATACTTGAACTCACGTTTGTGTAGAAAACAAAATGGTGATCACCATGGTAACGGAGAAGAAATGACGTCACTACTATTTCAGTCTATTTATGTATGAATACGTTAAGCCGTATGAATACCTACAGCCAAACAGCTCAATGGATTAATTAGTCATGGCTCATCGTGGTCAGAATGTTCGCGAGCAGCTTAGTGAATACGGTGGAATAAGTGTGAGACAAGTTAGCGAACGTCTTGGTGTTCCCTGTTCTACAGCATATACTTGGTGGAAGAAATACTCAGAAACAGGTAACGTGTCTAGAAAACCCGGCACTGGCCTTCAAAGGATTTCAAACCCACAACAAGATCGGGCCCTAGGTGATGTAAGCCTTCGCAATCCTTTCATGTCATCCTGGCAGTTAGTGATAGCGTCTCGTTTTCCTGGCTCCTTCACCGCTAGGCGACACCTTAAAGATGCAGGGCTTCACGCATATCGAGCCGCGTATAAAGAGCAATTGACGGATAGTCATAAAGTTGATCGACTACCATTTGCTGAGGCAAATATTTGTCGTAATTGGGATCATGTAATCTTCACAGACGAAAAGATATTCTCTTCAGCAAATGATGGTCCTCGACTTCTGTATAGCCCCAGAGGAAAACGTTACGATCCACAGTACATGCACAGAACACATCGAATGGGGCATGTTACTATTCACTGCTGGGGATGGCTGTGTAAGGATACAGTTGCTGAATTACACCGTATAGAAGGCCGATTGAACAGCCAGAAGAATCTGGATATTGTGCAATATGGCATGCTCCCCGCTGCGAGAAATTTATTTAAAGACGGCATTGTAGAAGTTCAACAAGATTATGGCTCAATACATGATTCTAATATAATTCAAGCCTGGTTTTTGAAGAGGAACCCAATGTTGAGCTAGCCGACTGGGTTCCGACAGGATCTGACTTGAACCCATTGGAAAATCTATGGGCGGAAGTTAAAAAAACTCTACACGAAAATTGGCCTGATCCCCAACCAAGGACAGCTAACGCACTTTGGGAGCTAGTTTCTGACACGTGTGAAGAAATAGCACAGGGACATCAATATGTCGCTAGCATGGTTAACTCATTACCAAGAAGATTAAGATGCGTCATCGAAGCTAACGGCGATTATACGAAATATTAATACCTGAATAAAGATTTGTCTTATTATCCAGGTGACCTTCGAGCTCTTTCAAGAGCTCACTAAGTTTTTCCATTTTTCCTTTAATTTTGCTTTCATTGGGACGTTTGCGTTTCGTCGGAATGTGCAATATATATTTATTTCTGCTCATTTATTTACCCTACAATAGATAGTCCAGTGGTTAGCACGTGTGCCTTTGGTGTACGGGGTACCGGGTTCTATTCCCGCTGGAAGAGGATTGTGTTTTTTACCTATTTGTGATAATTCTGTGTTCGTGCCCCTGTTGTTAAAGAGGTACTGCTAAAACTATAAAACCGAGTAAAACAATTAAAAATAAAAATAAAAAAACAGTTACTGAGGAACGTTCGGTAAGTCAGTTTTGTTTTAATATCTAATGCCTAGCGCGTTCGTTGTTGGGTCTTATAGTCGCGGGTTCAATTCCCGTTAAGGGTCCATTAAAATTTTACTTGAACTAGAATTTATTTGCATGAATCACCCGTCTTCTTTATCCTAAGGACTTAAACGTTGAGAAAAGTATATGGTAAAAATTAAATAAATAATAAGACAGTAATTATGCTATTAATCTGTATCTATCTACATAGGATATAAATGAAAAAGACGTCGTCTATTAGAACAAAAAATGGCTTAACCGTTTGAAATGGTTTTTATTAGTTAACATTTTCAGCTACCTCTGACTCATGGGCACCCAAAAGGGCCAGGGTGGGCCGCCCTTTGACTCACGAAATGTATACAAACAGAAATACCAAACATAATATATAGCAACCATGAAGATAGCCCCTCCTAGAACATTTTAGGTGCCATGCGCGGACTGGCTTGTTGTCACGCCATTTTTATTAAAATGCGTATCCTAACATAAGAAAGGAATTAAAATTTATGCCAAAAATAGAATATCTCACATTTGTAAGATGAAACTTTACCCCATGCCGTTAACGTCGCCAATATCTAATGGCCCACTTGCCAGTAAATGTCGATCATCGATATAGCGACGCATCGAAAGACTGCCGCTAGTGTGTCCCTGGCAGCAGGATTTCGTCGAGTCGAAACAGACATCTAGAATAGGGGTGTTACAGTTACCACCACGTAGCGGCGATGACTTCTTTTCGGTCCGTCTTTCGATTCGTCGCGGAGAATCGGCGAAGGGACCGAAACGACTTATCGCCAGTCATGTGCATACCTTTATTATTATATACTTGTTTTTCCTGACGAATGTTCCTAAAGTGAGCTCCGGGATCAAGAGTAACCCATGCTTCTACATCACAAGGTTGCTGTTTCGCGCCATTCCGGGAGAACTTTATATATACATTTTGTAAGTGCTTTTTAGACTCATCTCAATGTAAATTAATCATGCATATAGGTTATTTAACATATTTTGGTGGAGTAATTTTGTAATTGATTGGCATTTCGTCGCGTTTCTGACAGCGGTGGCCCACTGGTGGTATAATTTTCAAAAGGGAAGTGGGACCGCCGCGGATCGTTGCAGTGGGTTATCAATTTTTGGCGAGAGGTCGCTAGTTACCCATCGATGGTCCACCTACGCTTACGGCAAGGGATAACTCTAAATTACATTTAATTAGGAAATCACTATAGTTGCTATAAGAACTTGTTTTTGAACTTGGACTGTGTAATACTGGTCTTTTGGGGCAATCATTTCCTAAGCTCAACTTCGAGTACCTTCGGGAAACAGTAAACCAAAGACGATAGGTTCGAACCCACAATCCAACGTTCACAATCGAAAATATTCTGTAAATCTGTATATTCCTCTTTTAAGTGTAATAGGATATGTCGATCTGTTATTAACTGTACTGTAGAAACGATTCATCATTGTAATACTTAAGGATAAAGTATTTCGAAATTATGTACACATAGGAGCACATCGTAGTTGCCTCAATCCAGCTCCTTCGTGTAGTTCAAACTAATTTTCCTGCAACCTGTTACACAACGAAAATTAGTGTAGTTGTCTACTTGTCGAACTGATGAGCCAAAGGACGAGGGATCAAATCTCGGAGATGAACATGAAAATTGTTGTTACTTGCAGAATTATACATTTCACCAATAATAAAATGAGCATTAAAACAGTTTGTGTTTCCGTGGAAAAGTAAGAATTTATTTCAAGTTGAACTTGTGAGCAGTGAAGCAAAACGAATTGAGCTCATGGTTGTCCGAATACCTGACGATTTGAATAAGTCATATGACACGCCTTTAGTATGGAGTTAACCCCTTCAGTGCGTAATTTGCAGACGCGAACCGCTGTAGAAAGTGTAAGTTTTTTGTCATTATCACTAAAAGCGCCATCATCACTTTCCTCCGATCTCAAACCTGTTGACTCTAAATCTGTTTCAAAATCTCTTACATCAGAATCACCAATTAATAACTCTTCCTCGATGTCAGCATCGTTGAATATCGTTTTGTCGCCATTATTGTGCTGCCTGCTCTTAAACAAAACATAGAATGAAAACTTTATTTGACGATGCACAAACTATTTTTTTTTATTTTTTTCCTCTTCTTTTAATTAAGCAACAATTGAAACCAACTGAGCGCAAACTCGCTAAATATTGTCGGGGTAAAAGTACTCATACTATGGTCAAGTATATTCGCCATACGCAGTACAAAATAGCCAAAACAAAATGAAAGCGTATATATACGCCATCCGCATAGCAGGTGCGTTTTGAAGACACGAGTTAACTCGCCACCCACACTGAAGGGGTTAAAGAGCCATCTCATACGTATAAAGAAATCTCACTGACCTAAAATCCATTACGAAATAGGACCTACCAGAAGCTTCAACGCGACGTCTGCGTCACTTCGGTGAACACTGTATCGAAACTTCCTATATAAATTTCACTCACTTGACGTCTAGTCAGTCTACCGTACTTGGTTTGTTAGCTAACTATATTAAGGGGTATAGACAAAAAATATGCAAAATCCATTTTTTGATTTTGTCAGGAAAGGAAGAAAATGTGACGCTCTTATGTTTCAGAATTGTTGAACTTTTTTTTGGGGGGGGGGGGGCAGATTTCACTCATCTGCTGTAAGTAGTGACTACTGTTGTTAACCATTGCTTTCTTTCATTTTTCATTTACACATCCTATTATCTTTCAAGTTCGGTTCCACATGCCATTCAATTTAGTTTCATATATTCTGTTCGATTAAATACACATTCCTCAATCTCTTATAATATGTCCAAATTAACAAAACGGTTCTCTTGCTTTCTTTCTAATAATGATGATTTAGATTTCAAGAGAGTCAATTAATAAACTTGCAACCAATTTGTTAATTACTACGAGCATTGAGTTCTTCCTCATTATGTGTTCATATATATTCTTCAGTGTTTACATTCTAAGAATAATAAATATTTATGCCAAAATTAGACATAATTGCCGTATAAAAAGGTTAAGTGGGTAATAAAGCAGTTCAAGCACACATCTTACTTCAATCTGTATCGTAGATTTCAATTACCGTTAAAAGAAATTGAATATTCGCATCCAAAATTGATTTTATCTAGTAGGATGGATAGGGATGCGCAAGAGACAAGATTTGAGGCCGTCTCGTCTCAACAATATGCTGTAAAAGTGATCTCTCGACTCGACAAATGTATATTTTTCTATTGCAAGAGCTGTGTCTCGACTCGAATTGTGTCAGGAAAATTCTATCTCGACTCGACTCTGCGCATCCCTAGGATGGACAGTTTGAAGAGCCCAGTATTCCAAAATGGCGGTGTAAACAATTACACCATTACGCAACATCCATTTCGGATACAACCATTATGCACTTCATTTTCATAAGCTTCTTCTTATAATAACTATTTCGATTTCCTACTTAAATTCAATTATAGATAATTGTTTCCTATGTAGTAGCTAAAATCCATGCTATACAGTATAAAACAAGTACACATTCAATGTAAATAAATAAAAATGTAAGATATTACTGGCATTGCGGTTTAATCCGATTTTAAGCAGTACATATTTTCTAAATAATTGTTCAAATTGCTTTGTAAGAATCCAGATTATGAGGTATCCTAAGTTTTTGTAATGCAAAATAATACAAGCATATATATATATATATATATATATATATATATATATGTATGTGTGTGTGTGTGTGTGTGTGTGTGTGTGTGTGTGTGTGTGTGTGTGTGTGTGTGTGTGCGTGTGTGTATTTTAGGGGACTTCCGGGCTTTAATCCCCCCCTCGAAATTTTATGTTTATTCAAATAAAATATTGTAAAGTGAATGAATTATCTTGTAGAATGTTCACATTTCCAAGAATGAAGTTAGCAAAGCCCCCCGAAATATATATATGAATAATTTTCATTTTGGACGTGTGGTTTTAGGTATTTAACTATGTTCACATTTCTCATTTTAGCGTTTTCGTATATGAATTATGCACATGGTGGGCTAGAAAGTGTGACAGGGATTTGAAAAGTGACAGTTCGTTGGATAATGTGTTTCCAATCACTTCACAGTAGAAATTTATATTTATAAAATTTCTCATATATTTAAAAAAAAAGGAAGAAAAACTCTAACTTTCCGCATGGAAGCTCGAACCGTCACCCTTCGTTTCAGAAATGTCAGTAGCAGTACTAAACCCGCTTGTATTATAATATTGATAATAGAATCGCTCCAAGCACAGGTTCCTACTTGGAGGTTTATATATCCATTTTCTGTCATTTTCAGCAATTTCTGCTTAAGATAATGGTTGATTTTGCATATTGGAACTGTGCATGAGGTGTGCAATCAATATTAATCTCAGAAATAAGTAGTTTGATTTTGTTTTTACATTTTCACATCGCTCGGAAGACAGTACGGTTTGCAGCTAGATCTTCTGTATAGATCTGCGTGAATTGTGACGGCTCACGTTTTTGGGCTTAGTTTCTGAACAAGTTTCCAGCTTTTTGTGAACAGGTCTGTAAAGGGGCAGCACAAAGATCACCCCAAAGAAATTTAAAAAATATTGGGATATTTTATGAAATGTTGACTGAGGCAAGTTAACTACAATTAAATACGATATCTCAACTAACAGGAATCTTGTTAGTAGTACGATGGTATCCACTACAAACTTTTATAGTCTGAGATCGAACGAGGTCTATCCCGCAGCAGAAGTAAGCACTCTATCACTAAGTTACCCTGTCCCTACTTTGGAGGAAACACTATGATTCTGACAGATGTATCGATATGCTAAATATTGTGTGTGATAAACCAGCATACAAGAAGGTCAAACGATCAGAATGTGGGATTCGTGGAGTTTCGTTCGTGCGAAGATGGTAAGTACGTTTTTCTATGTCAGTTATTCTTAACTGGATGCCCGCGTCTCTTAGGGATTGGGGCAGGGTTTGCCCAAGTGGGCCCAGCCCGAAAAAAACCACCGGGTTTTTTCGGGTTGGACCCACCTGAAAAAACCCACCTAAAAACCCACCTGGGTTTTTGAGCTTTTTGTTAATATATTATTGCTACAACTAAGTTGATCACATTGAAAGTGATTTTTATCAAGTTTTGGACTTTCCTCGGGCGAATTAAATGTTTTCACGTTAAGATATACAACAACATTCTACATAAGACCTTTATAAAGTTCTGAATGCACTGAATAAATGAAAAAACCTTACCTTAGCTTGAGATAATTATATAACAAATTAATGTATTGATTATGCTTATAGCCTATTTGACAACAATGCAGTTTTATATTTTAGAAAATACTTTCCGTAAATAGTGTGCTCGCCGACTCGGCTATACCGAGGGACGTTATCCCTCATAGGGGAGACCGGGGCACATTGTCACAATTTTCACGTTTTATTTTCTTGTGATGCTCGTGTAAGGCCGAAAATTATAAATTTTAGTTTACACATACTTTGTTATCTTGTGCACAGCATATATTTCTCTGTCCAATGTAACTCGCTCTGAACTGGACTTATGTACTATGTTTTATGACCAATACAGTTGTGACAATGTACCCCATATGCGGGGTAAGTTGTCACAATATATGGGGCAAATTGTCACATGTTATTCTTGTGGCACTTTCCAGAAATTGGTAGATATTATTAATGCAACTATTACTAATGCAAAAAGACTGTAAATGTTACCAGCATTAAATACTTAGCGTCTGAAAGAGAATCAAAACATAATTAAATGAAAGGGGAAACTATATTAGTTAAATAGGAAAGAAAGTAGGAGGACCTGTAGCTTATATTTTCTCAACCTAAAAGATTTATTGTTACATCAAGCTTTGTAGGAAAACCAAAACTGCCATGAAAACAGAACTAACTCATAGCTAAGGAATCAAAACTACAAACTAAAAGGTCATAACAAAATGACGAAATTATCAAGTCATAGCCTAAATCTCCAATAGGCCAACACAAAATTAGCCAATTGCATTTAAGTTGTTTCTGATTGTAGTTTATGAACTGCAAAGAATTACTCTGATAGGACTACTGTATAGCTAGAAGAGGAGTAAATATTATTACGAAGTTTAGTTGCGTTCTATCAGTACGAACCGCAAACTAGTTTGAAAATGTTTATCCTTTTGCTTCTATAAAGCACCATACCTGGAGGTCATCGTCAGAGTCACAGTTAATATACACGTAAAACAAGTTCTGCTTCCCTCAGTTTTCGTAGGCCGATTCCGTACATCGAATGCACTGAATCTACTTCTCGCTACATGTATTCGCACTGTATGGATCGCCATAAACTAAACAAATGTATCGTCGTCCTCTGAGGAAAAATCGTCATCTTCTTTGGACCTTCGTTGACATTGTTTGTAGGTGCAAAACTATTTGCTTGGGGAATTCTTATAGCAAGATCACCATGTCTTTTCAGAAATACCGGATACCAGTCTGGGCCAGCAATGGCCTTTTCATTCCACGACTCTAGGCACTTCAATCTTAGCGCTTTTGCATAGTTGTAAGCCAAATCGCGAACCTCTTTTGTAGTGAGTCCAAATTATATGTGCGAAGCTTGTTTTGGTATGATACTAGTAATTCTTCCTAGTATTACGAAGAGTAACCTAATATAAATGAGCATTGGCCGAACTGTAGTTCGCCATCTGTAACACGTGCACAAAATCTTGCCAATGTTCTGTAGTGGACATGAAATTCTTTAGCAGCTTTAGGCCTACATATTGATATGGGGTTATTATTTCTTTTCATAGCTCTTGCTGCAACCCGTAGATCTTCCATTGGTGGTGCTTTCCTCTCTGTCTTTCTTTTGTATATTCTCCCTGTCTGAGAAACAGAGATAACCCTATCGTCTGTATTATACAGAACACACAGTGGGGCACATTGTCACAGTGACAACATGCCCCACGCGTCGCCATTACTCTTTTTACAAAATATCTATACCAAACGACAAGATTAGGTGCATTCAAAGTAGCACATTATGAAGCTCTATTTGTAACCTACATAACACACACAAAAATATTTGTTTCTACTGCTTTCACGAACACACAAAATAGCAATTTCAGGACTCGGAAAATTTACATTCCGGCACTGAAAACAAAGTTCAACTGACGCAGCACCGTTGTTGCCGCGTATCTCCAATCGAGTACAGTTAGTAGTGACATCTAGTAAGTAAACAAGAAAGCAGCACCGGCGCGCTAATGTTTTCGCTTTTTTCAGAATTGCTACTTGGACAACATGCCCCTTGTGACAATGTACCCCGGCCTCCCCTACGTTTGACGAGTTTAAAGCCATATGTTCCGGTACTACCAGTAAATATGTAGTGCATTAGTAAAACTATTAGTACTATTTCTTACCTTTGATGGTAGCACAAGTATTCTTCAGTAAAATTTAGTTGTCCAACAATAACAGTTTAGTTCAGTTATTTGTTGGTACTAGAGACCTGCACGGGCCGAATTTTCCGGCCCGAGCCCAATCCGGCCCGAACGTACCTAGGCCCGGCCCAGCCCGGGCCCGAAATGTTTTGGAGATTTTCGGCCCGAGCCCGGCCCGGCCCGATAAGTTTTTTTAAAATTCTTGGCCCAGGCCCGGCCCGGGCCCGATAAATTTTAAAAGTTTTTGGCCCGACCCCGGCCCGATAAATTTTTTTAAAAATTAGCTCGAGTCCCAATCTTTCTCGAAATTTAGTACTAAATTTGACCTAACCCTCAGAAACATTTTCTAAACTCTGGTTCACAACTTGACGCTTGCCTCCAGAATGGTACCATTCCCTCCTAGAACTTTACCTGTCACCGAGAGAACAAAAACTTCATACCCTGTAACAAAAATCTAACTTAATTGATTTTTAGCATAAAGTGAAGATGGCAATATTGTTTGGCGACAGGCAAAACATTCCCACCCCTTCTTGTTATATTTTGAGTTCAGTGAAGGTCAAGGTCAGAGCTCAATTTACTGCATAATTCCTGCAATCCTCTAAAATGAAAGTGAAGCCGCTAAGCAACACAAACTGTAAATAGCTATTTCATTCTTTGTAACATTTTTCACGGACACACTTCTTCAACGTTTGGCTTTATTCCAATTATCATTTAACGAATGTCAATAATTATTAAAGAATTGCAATTGATCGCCCCAGCCCGGCCCGACGTGAAAAGAGATCAGTGTCGGCCAGCCCAAGCCCGGCCCGGCCCAAAGAAATAACAGTGTCGGCCCGCCCAAGCCCGGCCCCGCCCAAAGAAATAGCAGAGTTGGCCCGCCCAAGCACGGCCCGCGGGCCGGGCCGGGCCTCCGGCCAGCCCGGCCCGTGCAGGTCTGTAGTTGGTACTCTTCAAATAAGCGTTCTTTAGAATCAACACCAAAAATAGCGTAAACATTATTGTCAAATTTAAGAAGCTTAATGCTCAGAGTTCCGAAAGCTACGTAACACCTACTACTTCAAGTGCTGAATTCAAACTTCCGTACTAGTGGAAGTTTCGATATACAGTAAAGAAAGCTGCATTTTCGAGGGAAAAAAAGTCGCGAAAGAAATGCTCGGGAAGTTCCCGCAATTGAACGCAGAAAGCATCGGAACTGAATACTTCAACAATAAAACTATTTTATTTTACGCTGGAAGATAAAATATGAATTACATCTTTGTTAATTGTTTAAAATTAATTTTCTGGAAAGAAACGTCTTGCAACAAATGCTCGGGAATTTCACCTAATTGAACGCACAAAATATCGAAAGTGACCTTCAAATAAAACCATTTATTTTACGCTGTTAAATTAATATATTTGGTGTTCATATTTGTCAAACGTCAGTGAGGCTTCTGGAATGATTCGATCGTCTGCCTGTACCACACATACTACAAGGTAGCACCTTCGATGTTTTAAGTTTAAATTTTCAGGGTACAAGCACGAGACACACTAAATTTCCTGTACAGATTTTGGCGGCATACCAACGTACAATTTCAAAATGGTGGCTTTAAAAAAATATAGCGGGTATCCACGCTACAAAGTGCAATTTTCGGTCTTTTAAGTTGAAATTTTTAGAATATAAGCACGAGACACTCTAAATTAGCTGTATATGTTTTGGCGGCGATCCAACGTAAAATTTCAAAATGGCGGCAATTTTTTCAAAACAGCAGTGAATAGAAAATTGTTGCAAGTTGTGACAATGATAATCTTGAAATATAAATCACATTTTAACACTTTTACCCCAAAGACATTGAAATATTTCGAAAAAACCCAATTAAACCCGAAAAAAACCGATTAAACCCGAAAATACCCGAAAAACCCCACATGGGCCCAGGTGGGTTGGGCTTTTTCAAAAAAACCCGGGTTTTTTCAAACCCTGGATTGCGGGAGGACACGGTGACTCAGTGGTAAACACTTGCCTGTGGTACGTGGGGCCTCTGGTTCGATCCTCAGCCAAGAAACTTTGTGGTGGACACCATCGAATCATATGTGGGTTTTCTCGGGATACTCCAATTTCCTTCCACATTCTCATTCCATCATATCTTTCATCAACATTCACTTGCCTTAATCATTGTCTCCCTTAGCCTAAAGAGCATAATCGTGGCTCGTTAAAATGAAATACTTCATTTCATTTTACAGGGGTTGCTTATAGTTTGTTGGTGGGTTACCGTTAAGATACTATTGATACTATTATTTTATAGTTTTTAATAGATAGTATTATTGACACTATTATTTATATGGTAGAAGGAGTCTATGGGGCTTATCATTTTCGAAAGGCTATGAACTACAATTGTACGTTGATTTTAAGAAATGATTAAGGTAGGAACTAAATTTGATCTGTGAGTCTTTTAGCATTATTAATCGTATTATGGACAAGAAATAGCTCACATATCTACAAACAAAGAAAACTATAAAGGGTCTTCAAAAAAGGTTTGCACAGTGGTCTGTATTTCTTTTATTTGTTGCAGGAGGAGAACGAATTTTTTTGTGATCATACTTGAAACACTTAGCTATGCACTGAGCCTACTCAAGTTAGTCTCCATCAACTGTGACGCATCTGGTCCAAAGTTCTTTCCATGATGTAAATGCACTTTGGTAAAATTCTGGGGATTGACTTTTACACCATCGCTTGACACATGAAATAAGGTCTTTCTCACTATCAAATGTTTTACCGCGCAGGTGGGCCCTCAGACGTGTTTTACTTTCAGGTTCGGGCAAAAACAACCATGTTTCAACCTGGGTAATGTTGCCGTCAAAACACTTTTTCCACTCTTCAGTAAAGGTCGTCATGAGACCCTCGCACACATTCTTCTTCATCTTTTTCATTTCTCTTGTCAATAATCTAGGGACCCAACGTGCAGAGATTTTTCTGTACCCTAGTTACAGTACCACTGATACCACACTACCCAATGACAAACCAGTCATTTCAGCAAGCTGTCGTGTCGTCACACGTCTGTCATTTTGGATGATTTGATTAATGGTCGTCTTATTCACATCACTAACTACCGTGAATGGTCTACCGCACCGTGGATTGTCCAGTAGAGAGAAATCACCTTCTTTAAACCTCTGCAACCACCCCTGGATACTGCTATCCAATGTGTCCTCCCCATAAACAGGGAACAACTTCCTGTGAATCCATGTGGTAGAGTCATCGCCGGTCTTGAAGAGGAACTCCATCACTGACCGTTGTCGATATCTGACATCTACTTCACGGTCCATTATGGCTTACCTGTAAATAAAAGAAAACTTTTATATACCAACTTATAGCTAAATGTTCCAAGTATGTTCAGAAAAAAATCATTCTCTTCCTGCAACAAATAAAAAAAATTGAGACCACTGTGCAAAGCTTTTTGAACACCCTTTGTAACAGCGAAATTTGATATTCGACAGTGAAATGTAATAATATACAACTTGGATATCAAATTTCGCGGTTAGTTTTCTTGGCTTTGGATATGTTCAACTTACATGTATTTTCGTGATAATTCAAACTTTCAACATACGAGTATCAGTCTCCTAGATTTTCGTAAATAACTATGAAGATTATTCTAAATCTTCCAAATAAGTACGTGATCTACTCTGCCGTGATCTGCTCTGCCTATTCTTCTTTTATCAATATGTGAAACTACCACCATTTGCATTGTCTATCTTTTACTATTTTTACGATTCAATAGTTTATTTGATATATTTCAATAACATAGTATAGCCCTTCTCCCATCAATTTTGACCCCCTCCGATTCTTATGACGTTCAGCACTTATAACTTTGCACATATACATATTTCCACATCCTCTATCAGTCGCTCTACGTCTCATCCCGCAACTCGATTAATCCATTTGGACCCCTTACTTGTCAGCCATTTTCTTATTGATGGAGGAACAGGGGAGATAATTCTACAATGACTGACAAGTAACACTTCCCAAGTGTAACACTCCAATTTTGATAAAATTTGCCAGGTTGATACTACACATAAAATAAACGAATATGTGTTTTTCTATTTTCTGTGGAAAAACTGTTTTAGAGGGCAAAAGCCCCCACCCCAAATTCCGAAAGTTGACGCCCGAAAGGGAAAAACAAGTGAACCGAAGTGAACGAAATTGAGCACAGATATTGTAGACATAAAATGAGGGAATACGGGTTTCTTATTTTCCTGAAAAAAAAGGAAACCTTTTAGGTGGGACACAGACCCCCAAGACTGATCGTGAAATGTCAAAAGTGTTAGTGACAGTATGTCAGAAGTGCTTGAAAGACATGAAGAACAGGAACGACACATTGTGTAAGAACAATACGCAAAAAATAAACGAATACATTTCTTTACTTTCTGCGGAGAAACGGTTTTAAAGGGGAAAAGCCTCCATCCAAAATTTTTAAATTAAAGGCCCAAATGGCAAGAAGTGCACCAAATTGAACGACATTGTGCACCGATGTAAATGAAATAATTCGGTTTGGTATTTTTCTGAAAAAAGCGGTTGAGTGAGGCACGGACCTTCTAAACCGTTTATTAAAAAAATATAAAAAATGCAATTAAGCATACGTCAGATGTTCGCAAAGAATATGGAGAATTGCAACACAACTTCGTATAGGGACAATTTGAAAAACGATAAATGAAACGTGTTTTAATATTTGCGGAAAAACACTGTTGGGGCCTATACCCCATCCGAAAAGAAGTAAATAATACCGTAATAGCGCAGGAAGGAGTGGACCGAAGCAAATCAAATTGTGTGTAGATATTACATAGACTCTATTTACAGTAAGATCTCAAGTGTCACAGATCAACAGCAAACCAGAAATAAATCAACATGTTTTTGTTTATGCGCAAGAACACTGTAAGGGTTAGAGGTGCCTCCTGAAATACTATAAAATACACTATACTCTTTGTGCTTGTAGTTGATATGCCAAATTTCAAGAAATCGGATGGAGACACGACACTTGTGAAACACGAAAGGCCTTATTTTATATATCCGCTATCTATATACAATTTCCTTCGTTTCGGTCCAATCTTCCTGCCACTCAACTCCTCGGTCCACTCAACAGTTTTTTTCCCTTTAGGAAATCACGAAACACGTATTCCCTCATCTTACCTCTACAATATTTGTGCACATTTAATTCACTTCGGTCCACTTCGTTTAGCCTCCCGGGCGTCGACTTTCAAAATTTTGGATGGAAGCTTTTGCCTCATAAAACCGTTTTTCCGCAGAAAATAAAAAAGGCATTCGTTTATTTTTTGCGCATTGTCCATACACAGCTTCGTTGCAATTCTTTATATCCTTTACACATATCTGACATACTGTTACTTGAACTTTTGATATTCCGTGATCAAAGATTTTGAGGGGTGCGGGCCCCACTCAAACGTTTTTTCCAGACAATACAAAAGCTGTATTTCCTCATTATACGTCTAAAATATCTGCGAAATTTCATTCAGGTCGGTTGACTTCTTCTTACCTTTCGGGCGTCAAGTTTCACAATTTTCGGGTGGGTTCTTTTGCCCCCTTAAACCGTTTCTTCACAGGAAATAAAAAAAAACACATTCCTTAATTTTTTGTGTATTGTCCATACACAAAGTTTCGTTGCATTTCTTCATGTTCTGTACACATCTGACATACTCTTACTAGCACTTTTGGCATTTCGGGATCGAATGTTCGGAGGGGTCCGTACCTCACCCAACCGATTTTCCAGGAAAATTCCAACACCGTATTCTCCCATTTTATGTGTACAATTTCATTAACTTCGGTTTATTTATTATTACTTTTCTGGCGTCAACTTTCAAAATTTTGGGTGTGATCTTTTGCCCCTTAAAACCGTTCCCTCGCAGAAAATAAAAACCCTTATTCATTTAGTTTTTTGGCAAAAGATTGCGCAAAGTTTCGTTGCAATTCATCATGCCCTTTACACACATCTGACATACTGCTACTGACACTTTTGATATTCCGTAATCAAAGATTTGGAGGGGCCCGTGCTCCACCTAACCGTCTTTCCAGACAATACGAAACCCGTATACCCTTGTTTTATGTTTACAATATCTGTGCGAAATTTCATTAATTTCGGTTCACCTTTTCTTACCTTTGGGCTTGAAATTTCTAAATTTATGGGTGTGTTCTTTTGCACCTGAAACCGATTTTCCACAGGAAATAAAACAAACCGTATTCCTTTATTTTTTCGTATTGTCCATATACAAAACTCGTTGCAATTCTTCATGTCCTGTACACATATCTGACATACTGTTACTACCACTTTTAATATTTCATGATCAAATGTTTGGAGGGTTCCGTGTCCCACCCTATCCTTTTTTCAGGAAAATATGAAACCCGTATTTCCTCATTTTATGTTTGCCATATCTGTGTACAATTTCATTCATTTCTTTTCGCTTCTTTTTGCCATTCGGGCATCAACTCTCAAAGCTTTAGGTGGGGGTTTTTGCACCCTAAAACCGTTTCTTCGCAGAAAATAAAAAACAGTATTCGTTTATTTTTTGCGTATTGTCCACACACAAAGCTTAGTTGGAATTCTAATTATCCTTTACACACATCTGACATACTGTTACTAGCTCTTTTGATATTCCGTGATCAAAGGTTTGTAGGGGTCCGTGCCCCATTCAAACATTTTTCCAGGAAAATATGAAACCCGTATTCCCTCATTTTTTGTCTACAATATCTGTACAAAACTTCATTCATTTTGGTTCACTTCTTACCTTTCGGGCGTAAACTTTCAAAATTATGGATGGCGTTCTTTTGCCCATAAAACACATTTTCCCCAGAAAATAAAACAAACCGTTTTCCTTTATTTTTGCGTATTGTCCATGCACAAAGTTTCCTTGCAATTCTTCATGTCCTTTACACACATCTGACATAATGTTACTAGCGTTTTTGATTTTTCGTGATCAAAAGTATGGACGGGTCTGTGCCCCACCCAACCGTTTTATCGAGAAAAATACGAAACCCGTATCCTCCTTTCACGTCTGCAATATCTGTGCACAATTTCATTTCATTCGGTACCCCTCTTCTTGCCTCCTATGCGTCTACTTTCAAAATTTTGGGTGAGTGCTTTTGCCCACTAAAACCGTTTTTTCGAAGAACATAAAAAAACCGTATTCGTTTATATTTGCGTATTGTCCATACACAAAGCTTATTTGCAATTCTTCATATCCTTTATTTATATCTGACATACTGTTAGTAGCTCTTTGGATATTCCGTGATCAAAGGTTTGTAGGTGTTCGTGCCCCACTCAACCTTTCTTTCCAGGAAAATACGAAACGCGTATTCCCTCATTTTATGTTTCCAATATCTGTGCCCAATTTCGTTCACTTCGGTTCAGTTGTTCTTGCTTTTCGGGTGTCAACTTTCTAAATTTTTGTGTGGGTTTTATATTAAAACTTTACATTATGCAATTTTTTTTTCTTTTTTATGAGATTATTTTTTGGGGGAAAGAGAGATGCTTTCCTCTGGTATCTGTTTGTTGCCATTCATTTTTTTTTGAACTGCTTAAGTAGGATCATTTTGTAACTTTTGATGTCATCCAACTCCATCACAATAATAAAATTGTCATTTTTAAGAATTTGTTTTATTCTCTTATTTGCAGTTTGCTACACTGATATATTTGTTACAAAATTGAAGTTTGTTCCAACGCCTTTCGAATTCGCAACCAACCCAACCGCCGAGCTTTTTGGGTTGCCTGCTATTGCAGGAAAAGGAGAATAGCAGGTGGTAATGCACTTTTGGAGTCGTGTATACATGTGTTGGTCTTCTGGTACGTGGTGTTTTTGGCTGTTTCGTCAGCGTCCTTAAACTTGTTAAACCATCGCTGCACTGTCCGTGTCGTCACAACACCCTCACCAAAGGCCTGGCATATCTTCTGTCCCGCTACAGTGGCGTTTGACCTCCATTTGAACTCGTTCAACATACATGCTCTTGTGACGCTCTGTGGATGTCCCATGTTCCCTCTGTCTTTATGTAAGTTCACTGTGTATCTGAATTGCCACAACCAGGTAGTGTGTTGGATATACCCAAACCAACAACTGACGTTCGCCGTATCTCCACTCGCATTTAACTCACGGTATAAGGTCCAATTGAACACAGGCCTCCACGAAAAGGGACAGAACTTTCTTGGTTACTTTTACAGTTATGCACAAAAATATAGCGTTTGGTCCCAGGCAGTAGTTCTTGATTAAACATAATAAAAACTATCTTGAATATAATTTATGGAGAATTATATTAATATTAATATTATTATTAATAATAATAATAGAAGAAGAAGAAGAAGAAGAAGCTAAAATAGTATTTTTAGTTTTCCAGAAGGAAACCAAATTTTCCTTTCTTTCAGGCCTCAAAAACACTAGCAGCAACACTTTTTTTGGCTTTGTACATTGTAGCTGCCCCCCCTCAAAACCGACGGGCCCCTCCTACAGAAACCTGCTGGCTACACCCCTGCCCACACAAAATCTCGAAATAATTCAGTAAATTTCCGTATTGTTGCAAAAATGAGTCCATCATTCTTTTTGTAAATCTATATATATAAAATTGAAAATCACTATGTGACTCTAAATCTCCTGAACAGCCCGGCCGATCTCGATCAAATTTGTAACATGGATGAACTTCGAGGCTGGGCTGATTTTAGGCTGTTCACTTTGTTGGTAGATCTGTGGGTTGAAGGGGGAAGGGGGTATAAAAGATGAATAAAAGTCAATAAACCTTGAACCAACCGACCAGGCTTAATTAAATTTTCAACATAGATAGTGTTCAGGCCTGGGATCGTTTTTGTGATTTAAATTTGACAGAGCAACGTAGGTTGGAGAAACAGAGGGAGATGCATAAAAATCAAATTATATAACACTGAAAGTGACTATGTTTGTTACTTAATAACTTTTGAACTGTCCGACCGATCTCAATCAAATTTTCAAGATTCACGAGGCTCGGACCTGGACACATTTTTCTAATTTCACTTTAACTGTAGATCCTAGGAGAGGGGCAGGGGAGGGGACGTTTAAATAAACACTAATAAAAGTTAGTAACTTTTGAACTACCGAAACAATCTCGATCAAATTTTCAACCTATATGAGGGTCGAGACTTGGGTGCTTTTTATCTTTCCTCTTTGACGAGCCTACCTAAGGGAAGGGGAGGGGTCATATAAAATTAAAATGACTACCTTTGTGACTTCATCACTCTTGAACCACCCGATGGATCTCAATCAAATTTTCAATATACATGAGTTTAGCGGTAGGGATAACTTCGGCTATTCACTTTGACGATGCAACGTAGGGGAGGGGGAGGACGCGAAAAATTTAAAAATCATCAAAAATGACCGGTATTTGTGTTGAATCCATAGTTTCCGGGATCGATGAAAAAACAGTGACACTTCGGATGCTGTTTCAATCCAAGTTCAGCCCTGATAGTTGGGGAGGAGGAGGGTACAACGAAGTAGAGGGAGATAAACATTTAAAAATGATCGAAAATATGAGTGTCGAATCCACAATATTGGGAATAGCTGAGATTAACAGTGACAATTCTGATGCCGCGTGCCGCAGCAAGGAGGAAGGGGAGCTATATATACCGTAGGGGAGGGGAGAGAAATTAAAAAATGATCAAAAGTGACCTGTATTAGTATTGAATCCGTAGTTTTCGGAGTCGATGACAGAAACAGTGACACTTCTGATGTGGTTTCAATCCAAGTTCAGCCCTAATAGTTGGGGAGGGGAAGGGTACAACCAACGGGGGATAAACATTTAAAACTGATCGAAAATGACTAATATTAATTTCGAATCCATAGTTATAGAAGTAGCTGAGATTAACTGTGACAATTGTGTTGAGGTGTGCCGCAGGACGGAGGAGGTGGAGGGGAAGCTATATGTTCATCTGAATGATTCCATAAACTATGCATTAGACGCTGATATTGGTCATTTTTGATTATTGTTACAATGACATTTCCGATCCAGTTTAAATCCAAAATCAACAGCGCCACTTGGTGGAGGCGGAGAAAGAGATATATAAAAGTGATCGAAAATGGCCACTATCAGTGTTGAATTTATAGTTTTTGGGTCGCTTAGATGAACAGTGATACTTTCGCTCCCGTTTAAGTTCGAATTTAACCCCGCAACTTGGGGGCGGAAGATATATTTAAAAATGATCGAAAATGACCGATATTAATGCTGAATCTACAGTTTCTGAACTCGCTGAGATAAATGGTGGCACACCCCCCATGCCATGGCCCGCAACATGAGGGTGGGGGAGCTATGTATACCGTAGGAGAGGGGGAGGATAAAATTAAAATAATCAAAAATGACCGATATTAGTGTTGAATCTATAGTTTTTGTGGTCAATGAGAGAAACAGTTACACTTTTGATTCTGTTTCAATGCAAGTTCAACCCTGATAGTTGGGGAGGGGGAGGGTACGACGTAGAGAAGGAGGGCAAACATTTAAAAATGATCGAAAATGACCAATATTAGTGTCGAATCCAGGCTTTTCGGGGTCGCCGAGATGATCTTCCCGATGCTGTTTAAATCGATGCCATTAAAAACGAAAACCGCATATTTCACGTGTACTAAACACATGTGACACGAAGTTTCTTTTAAGAAATTTCCTTTCCTTTCAAGGAATTTCGTATCCTACACTAAGCAATCATATGTCCATTGACTGGCGTCTCCGAGACAACTAGTTAAGCAAATACATATACCGTCTGGTTTTCAGTGTATTCTACAGTCTTTTATATAATCCAGTGATGTTCGTTCTAGTGTACATTCACATAGTAAATTCAAAAGTTCTTCCAATTTCCAATTCTGCATTGGAGAATAACTCACTTCTGGTGATGTGTAGAGGGTTATTGTCCTATTTCATGATGCACCCATAATACCTCAAATGACGGGAAAATCTCTGTTTCCAGTGGTGGAGGTCGCGGGCTCACCAACGGTTCCGTCGAAACCTCTATCTCCTGTAAAGATGTCAATAAATCGAATTTAAACGAGGTAATCTCTGTTTGTAGTTTTAGAGGTTGGGGCTTACTTCCGGCAAAGTGAAAACTCTCTCCATGTCAGAGATGACGACTCTGTGAGATCACTTTCACCTCTTGTGTTAAGCATCAAACGTTTCAGTGAATCGAAGTTATAAAAAGAAACTGTAACTTTCTTTTACTAATAGCTCTTACGCTAAAATCATGGTTAGTTAGTATGCTTAATCCATCATCTGATATTCCATTCCACACATCCACCTTTCCAACCAGATCTCCACAAAATAAATTATCTTGTTATATGTGTGGTCTACATATTTCATCTTTTCATTTTATGTCACATTCGTCACGAAGTATAATAAGGACGAGGTATAATAAAAGTGCATAATGTTCTTTCTGTACAAATAATAATTCAACCCTATCTCACACAGTTAAACATGCAGAAGATTCTTCATTTCATATGCGCAAGAAGATGCATAATTTATCTGCAAGTATCATACTGCAAAAGACCGCCAGAGAACCCAACCATAATTAGGCAGGAAATATAACAACATATTCCTATATACATCTCTTTAATGTTTACTATCTGGTTAATAATAATGTCTTCCGGCAGGGGAATAAACAGTTGTAAACTGAGCCTGACGCACCTACCATGTAAATTTCTGCTTGTGCAGGCTTTAAAAGGTCATAGGTTGAGCATAAGTAGAGCAAATTACAGACCCACAAAGCTGTTCCCAGTAACAGCGTTTATTACAAAATCTCTCATAAACAGTATATTACAAATATGCTATAATATAAATTCTCTTCCGAAAAAAGAAGTATCACACAAAGACCTAGCTTCCTAGGGAAACGTCTTCAAAGTCCTTCGAAGCAAGTTAGGTGATTGAGGCTAGGAGTCCAACAAAGCTCCGAGAAAACTGAGTAGGAAGAGATGAAGTCTATAGTACCGATCAAACTAGAAATTTTTGGTTTGTTATCTCGTACAGCTCAATGCATGCTAAAGAAATGGTGGTCATTATTAGACTAATACTTGCCCCTGAAATCCTCTCGATTATATACATGCTACGGATAAGGCTGTGGTGCTATCTTCGCAATCATATGACCAGTCGTCTCGCTGTTATCCTCTGGAACTACGGTAATCCGTTCTAAGGTGGACATGGTTCATGTTTGTAAATACAAGTACATGACGGTTGCTTATATATGGAACTACGTGGGATATTTAAATACATTCACTGAAAAATCTGCTCTTCCTCATTTCAGGATCTTACACTTATATGCAGTACTAAACATTTCGTAAATCTTAATGATTTTATATCCAAACTCTAAGGGTTTTTGAATTTCGTAGAACATCCACGTACCTGTCGTCATCGTTATTTGAGTTGCATGGAAAATCTTGGTTTAATTTCTTGGAACATGCAAACCAAAGTGGGAACAACAACTTGTTATTGGTGCAAAAATGGGAGCACGGGATTAAAGATACTTCCTAGTTTTAACAAGTTTCAATTTATCAACCCATTGATATATTTAATTGCATTCATTTCTAGATATTCCTGAAAACAGACTTTTGGATGTGTTGTGGGATATCGTCCGCGTAAATTAGTAACTGGACTTTAATAAATAATGTCCAAGTATTGGACTCCTGTGCCTTTATTTTTATCTGCTACATGATACATTTTAAAACGATCATGTCGATTTAACGGTGCCTTATTTGGGTAGAATGTGTATTTAAATAAGATGGTAATGCTGCACTAAATTTGACTAGATTTCAACAGTTGACAAAATTCACTAGGTTCGCTTCGTATCTTAAGACAATCTTAGTTTCTCTTTACGTTGTGTTCTTTCGTGGTGAAAATTAACAGTCTATAAATTTTTAGGAGTGGGCTAGTTATGACTTGGAAGAAAACTGCCAACATGCATGGAAACATCAACCTTGAATTCCATAAACACTTTCTTCTGGTTCGATAGTACTTATTAAAATCTTCCAGCAAAAATCAACGACAAAGATTATCTTTCCGTTGTGTAATTCGATATCCTAATTTGTTGAACGTAAGCAATCATTAAAATACATTATGCGATTGAATATTTTGATGGCGCTATCTTCTTGCAAAATGGATGTTGATAGTTTTGGGTTTGAAGTAAATTAGAATCTGAAGCGAGATTGTAGGCACTTGTTATTGCTATATTATCAATAGATGGGTTTCCGTGCGTCTGAGCTTCGAAAATGGTCATAAAACATAAACAGAATATTTTGATACTGTACTTTGATCCAGGGGTAGAAATAGAATCTTAGAAGTAAGAGGAAAGTCAACGATAGATAAAGTTTGATTGGGCTATGTCACAAGAATACAAACTCAGAAAGACGGGAGACAGGGACGGACTGGCCAGGGCCGTTTGGCCGCAATCGCAGCCTAGGACCTCAGAAAAAAATAATTAAACAATAAAGAAAGAGAAGGAGAGAAAAGCTAAAACCGAAGAAAGCTAAATAATTCAGTAGATCACTGTTATTATGCTGCCAACACACAGTCCTTTTCCATCCTTCCATCAATCAGTAAGTTATCTTTTTCAATTGGGTACTTTTGTTACTGGATTTGTGACTAGGTCCATCTTTAAGTATGGTCCTTTATTATGAGAAACTGTGATTTAGTTTGTACCTCGGGTCTTGAGCTCTTATTTCAATATATTGCACAGTTGGAGACTTCTTTAATTACATTGACCAGTTGATGTCCTGAGCCCTTTATTCATTATATTGGGCAGTTTAGGACCTTCTTTCATTTCATTTAGAAGTTGGGGTCCTAGGCGCTTTTTTCATTATGTTGAGCTGTTGGGACCTTGAACCTTTTTGCATTATTTTGGACAGTTGGGACCCTTTCATCGTTGAAGACAGGGACCTGGTTTGTAGCTAGGTCCATATTTAACAACAGACTCATTGGTCCTAATGGATGTTAATACATCTTGTAGGTCAATTTTTGATAACTCAATAATGGTAAAACAGCGCATTTTTAAAAATTATTTTCCATCAAAATCGTTTTCAAAATTGCAGTAGAAAACCGTGGAAGACGCCAAGAAAGCGACCATTTTCAGCATAATGGCTGATTCTATCCAAGATGTTTCAGTACTTAATCAGCTGGCAAAAGTAATTATCTACGTTATAAACGGTCAAGTCTTTGAGCGGCTGTTAGCAGTTGTCGTAAACAGTGACACTACAAGACAAGTAACTTACAATGAAATCAAAAAGTACTTTGTGCCAACAATATTTAGATGTTTGATATTGTAATCTGTTTTTTGATGGAGCGTTTAACCTGAGTGGATGGTATAAAGGAATAAAAGCATTACTGGAGAAGGATAATTCTGTAATCATTTACACCCAGTGCATGGCTCATGTTCTTAATTTGGTAATGACAAATTTGACTGACTAGAAGCCTGAAGCTGCAAACTTATTTGGTGTGGTTGAAACCAGTGCCGCATTATTTGTGAATACTACAAAAGAAAGAATGTTTGGAATGAAATGATTGATGCAAGCTACGAGGCACATGACAGACTACGAAAAGTTCAACAAGTTGGTGTAACAGGATGGCGGCGCAGAAACAAGGCACTGAATGCGGTATTCGACACTAACGAGATTCCCTACGAAACATGAAGCCAAGACGAGGACGACTGTGTATCATCATCAAGGTTTCCTCAATGATGATGTACACAACAGAAGTTGTAATGCGAAATAAAAATTTCAAGCTAACTTTGCTGTATAAATGGACAGAATCTAACACTGTAATGATGTGCTCTGTTTCAGGACTTCTTTACAGAAACGGAACATGTTTCAAAATACCTGCAGTCTCGCTGTATTTTGTCTAATGTCGAATTTGTCACACGGTATTTCCTACAAATTGTCTAAAAGTCTCCAAGTTGTAAGAAAGTCCATATCGTACAACCTGGAGACTTGTAGGCAATTTGCAGCAGCAGCTTCATAAGAAAATAGAGGCAAAAAATGTCTGTTTAATGCTTTACGAAAATACAAAATTATTTTGTGTGAAAATAAACAAACATCTGGTGTAGAGATATCAATGGAAAAAGTATTTTCGTCCAAAAGAATCTTAAAGAAGAAGAAATGTCAATAGAGCTTGTGGCATGTGAACTGGGAAAGAACTTAAATATAATTGAATGTGCTTTATTCAGAATAAAAATAACTTCAGTGAAAATTCTGAATACAGCTATTACATGTGTCAGTGATAGATTTCGCAAGCCAAAAGAACTCCAAATGCTGGATACATAAGAAATCAATAAGAATGGTGTGTCTGCAGGAGCTTTCAGAGATCTTGCTATAAAAAATAAATATAACACAGGAGATAATATACAAAGAGCTAATGCAGTTCTCTGTTGTGTATTACACACTGTCGCAAAACGTTCTGGTTTTTGATGATCCTGAAGAGAATGATGCCCCTGAATCCGTAGAAGATAATGATCATGATTATGCATCTGAGCATGCTACGGGAGATGTAACATCTTTGGACGCGATTCACGGCAAGAGTGATAATGATGCTGCAAACACTTTGTGTAAAAATTGTTTGTCATGTGCAGGGAAAATTTTGTATCAATTTCTGTCAGTCTAGTTGTTTTAATAATTACACGTTGTATACAATCATGCGTTGTCTACAATGCACGCAAATGATATGTGAAAGATGTTTCTCAAATTAAAGTTAGAAAGTAAAATCTCAGAGCTAGTTTGTGTGATAACATTTTGGACACATTTTTACTAATCAATATAGAAAGAGAAATGTTAAATTCAGTGTCTGTGAATGAAGTTATTCAGCATCTCTGCAATTCATAATCTAAATTGAAAAAATCTTAACTTTTTAAAATTATTAGTTGTTTAATGGTTGAGCAGTGTTTTTCATTTGCTATAAAACTGTCCTGTTCATTCCACAGTCTAAAGTTATTATTATTTGTTTAGTGTTACAATTATCAGTAAGCTATTTTGTTCATTCCATAGTAAAAAGTTATAGGCTATTATTGTTTAATGTTTCAACTACTATACAGAGTATCTCAAAAGTCCCACGATATACGGCAACTCTCATATTATCAGAGTTACAACAAAATGTAGGAGGGGAAACCGTCTCAAAATATGTTGTTTTCGATCTAAACTAAAAGAATTTTTGAAATCGGCAAGCTGTTCGGGTTGTATACACTATATCCGCCCAATGTTACATGAAAATGCAACGTTATCGTTCACCTCGACGAATAACATAAATGATTGATTTTACTGTCTATTAAAACATATTTGGAGACGGTTTCTCCTCTTACATTTTGTTGTAACTCTGACAATAACAGAGTTATCCTATGCCAGGATACTTTTTAGACAACGGGTGTGGCAATGCAATAATAATTATAAAATATTCTCTTGAAAGTTTACAGCAAGCACAAGATATCCAGAAACATGACATCAAATTTCCAATGACCAATGATAAATCATAGCTTGCAAAAACTATCAAGTAACAACGAATTTACAACTGCATAACGCGATTTACCATCTTTGATGTTAATGGTACGCAATGGCGCAACCAGGATTTTATTTCGGTAGGGTCCAAGAATATCAAGTACAGTACTTTGCAAACGACGTGCTGCACCATTTGATATGGACAAAATTGAAAGTTTGAATTCTCCTCATTTTAAGCAATTTTAGTTACCCTTATTATTAGAATGCCGAAAAATCTTAAAAAGAAAATTCCAATTCACAAATTCCCTATTATTAACGGTTCCAATTTAAAAATTTGCGCTATCATTATTACTTTCTACATCTTTATTTTTGGATAAAATGACGCACTCTTTATTAACATTTATTACTCCAAGAAATTAATGTAGGGGTTTCCACTGGGTATTTATACTATCGTACAGTGCTTTGACTTAATATTCATTTTGCATTGATCTGTTTTGAAATTTCATCAAAATTTGTCTGCAGCGCTGCCATATAAGAAGACGGGGTTCGTTTCGAGGAGGACATAGCCGTCCGAGTTCATAGCTGGTTGCGCCACTGATAGTACGTTATTTTAGAAATTGGTGTTATAGTCTCAGGGCCTTCCATCGTAACCGCGGCCTAGGCCCTAATGCACCAAGTCCGCCTGTGGCAGGAGTGCAAGCAAATTTTCATGGAGAACGACTTAAGCTATAGCGATGGTTGCGAAACAATCAACAAGCAAAACAAACTAATATCACTATTCAAATTTCCTATTTGTTAGTAATAACCACATATATATTTCTTTCTTTTGCACAAACACTTGAACTTACTAAGGGGAAACATTCCCCTTGTGGATGTCTGATCTCCACTCCTGCTTTGATCTCAAACTTTTAACCTTGTAACCATACTTACCGATCCCCTTTACACGCGGGGTCTTTCTGAATTGTGCGTTTTTGGCGCGGTGCTCTTTGGACTCGAATCCAGTTGACGCCTGGCCGTTTTGACCCGTGTCCTTTTGACCAGGGACCGTTTGACGCTATTCCCTGTTGAATCGTGCCCTTTTGTCGCAGAACACCTTTATACCGGACCATTTTGACGCAGCGCCAATTTGATTCGGGCTATTTTCTCGATACGGCCTTTTACCTGGGCCCTTGCGACGCGTGGCGGCTTTGACACGGGCACTTTGTAGCGGGGCCTCTTTTCACCTGGGTCCGTTTGATGCAGGGCCCTTTTGAGTCGGAGCCTTTTGTCGTGGGACCCTTTTTACCCGGCTCCTTATTATGAGGGTTTTTTGATTCGGGCCCCTTTGACTCAGGGCCTTTTGTTGCGGAGACCTAATGACCCGGAACCTTTTGACGCCGGGTCCTTTTGACTCGGGCCTTCTTTGTAGCGAGGCCCTTTTTGACCAGGGCTCGTTTGAGGTAGGTCACTTTTTACTCGGGCTCTTTTGTCATGACACAATTTTGACCCGGCCCTTATGATTAGGGTCGTTTGATTGGGTCCCTTTTTATTTTTGCCATTTTTTTTGCGGAGACTTCTTGAACCGAGCCCTTTTGTCGCGGGGTAATTTTGGTCAGGTCCTCTTTAGCGGGCGCCCTTGTGACTCGGGCCCTTTTGTTGCTGAGACATTTTGACCTGGGCCATTTTGACGTGTGGCCGTTATGACTCGGGGCCTTTTGTAGTGGCATCTTTCAACCCGGTCCCGTTTAACGCTGGGCCCTTTTCACTGCGGCCCTTTTGTCGCGGCCATTTTGACTCGCGCCTTTCTGTTTTTGCCCTTTTTTGTGGTCCTTCTGATATGGAATCATATATATAACGCAGCAGCTGAAATACCTGGAGCCGGGGGCCTGGGGGTGTGAGTAAATCGATGATGATCGATCCAGGGCACAGTAAAATGAAGTACACCATTGTTCATATCTCTTTCTTTCTATTCTCTCGACATCATTTCTGGGGATGAATGTTCTGACTAATAAACTACAACGACGAAAGACGATATACGCTCTCAATGATAAATGTTATGACTTTTAACTTAACATATGTAGGGAATAAAACGAAAAACTTTATATCGGTCATTTGCACCACCACCACGTTGGAAAAGATCCTGCGGACGTTAGTGATTGTGATGTTGCTTATTTACTGTATTATATTGTTCTATATAAGGAATAAATACTTCTGTGTTTAATATAATAATAAGAACCTTATCTACATTTATTACGGTCGTTGCTTTACGACAGCGAAACACATTCACGTTCAGCGTAATCAGTTTCCATTCGCAAATAATTACAGTGAGGCGAATGAAATAATTCACGCAAAGATTTATTACTTAGAAAAGTGACCTGCGAACATGTCGTAGTAAATTCCTGAAGAATGAAAAGCGCTAGTAGCCGTTGTTAGCAGTTATTAACCAATTAATTGAAAAACTGAGAATACGAATCTTTTCAGATAAGACAGTGCGCTGGTGCCTCAATACTAATGCTTTACTGCGTATACCTACGTTATTTCTTTAGTCAAAATAAAAACTCTTCAAAATTAATCACAATTACTTATGCAACCATCCCTTCCTTGGAGTACTGTGCTTTCAAATACCTGTCACAGCGATGTAAAGGCACTTTTGGCGACGAGGATACATTTTATAGTAGTACAATTAGTTGTTTCCCACACAAACACGTATGAGCAACAACTAGTGAAATTGTGACCAATCGTAATGATTATTTTATCTTTCTAAGACTTGCTGATTTTATAAAAAAATTATTAATTTGTAGATTTATGTTTCATTCTAACACAGTGGCCACATTTATGACATAAACCTATTATGAGACCTCGCACTGGAAATCGAACTAGAATTTGTCAAAAGCTGTAAACAAGGGTCAAGGGTACTTTCAATTCTGTTAACGTGGGATCACAGTATTTAACAGAAACTATATGCTTTTATATTGCTACCAAAGTGGAAAATAGGTACTTTATTACCTCCAAAAATTATTTTTGACAATATTGTATCAATAGGAAAGAAATGAAAACTAGATAAATACACAACCTTAGTATGGTCTTCTATTATCCTTACAACGGTACTTTCAAATAAAGTAATCGATTGTGGCTACAAGCTCATCTCGATATTTATGGACGCTACTTTAATTTTATCATATTCTAGGCGTACACCTGTACTTATTCATAATATAAGAATCTAATTAAAAAGGATAGTTCATGAAGGAAATAATCTCACAAATTATGTTTTTAATATTTTTATCTATAAAAAGTAAACGAGATGACTCACGAGTTACATTCTTTAGCTCAATAGTATCACAGCAAAATTTAAAAATTTAAGAATTTCCAAAATTTAATGTCAGTATCCATTACCTGAAGGTTTAAAGGGTACTGTTAATTTACCATATGCTCTAGAGCCTTGTACACACCCATAGCGTAATAAAAAGTTATTAGCTGAGGATCCACGAGATCAGTAATCTACAACTTCGTTTTGGTAATTTTGTATCCACGAAAGGAGACCAAACGAATTACGAGGTACATATCATTGTCCTGCGTTAAGATACCATTTTGTTTAAACTACAACGTTCAAAATATAATGGTAGCCCTATACTTCACTTCACCTCATGTACCTTTAAATTTGGGAGTTTTAATGTACTTCTATTCTGGACCACTATTCTGATTACTAACGTATCAAAAATATCATCAAGAATGGTACATTATATCAGAGGTGTCCCAAATTTACATTTCCGATAAATTTATAACCATGCAGTTGAACGAGATGGGCCTCCAAGCATCTACAAATATAGTCCTGGTCCTATACTCTCCTTCTGTAGAAGGTCGTTGTACTCATTTTTATGACCTTAGCGGTTCTATGCAACCCCTAAAGCATAGGTGAAGAAACGGGAAGTTAGGGACAAAAATTCGCAGAACACATAGAGTACTACTGTTTGTGTATATTTCAAATACAGATTATACAGCAAGCTCGGTGTCGTCAGTAACAGCTGCAGTGTTAATCAGGTTGTGTACTTATCCTCAATTTACTTCGGCTTCATCTTAAATAATTTCAAGTACTTCATTGGAATAATTCAAAAACAAACGCACCACTGCAAGCTGTCGTTTGATTTCCCTTCGATTTATCTGTCAATTTTGACAGGTTATCAATCAGTGTATTAACATCTTTCTAATGATCAATTTGAGAAAAGAAAAGAAAGCAAAAGTATAAATGTACGTTCCGGTTTTGTATCCAGTACAATTAAATTGGAAATTGCAGGAGTGTTGCATTCACTATAATAGCGTGGTGAAGTAAATGCAATTTCGTTTTACGAGTCCTTTCTCTCATTAGGCATTCCCGACGTTGACCAAGACAGACCTACAGATTAGTACGAAATCCGAAAATCGTAAATATAACGGAACCTTAAACAATAAAAGATACATATGGAAATATGTAACGAATTCAATTCTTAGTAATCCAAAATGTGAAATCGAATAAAACTCAATAAGTGGTAGAATGTTGATTGAATAATCAGGTTTTTTTATATATGAATTTGATACTAAACACTATACCACTTATGGGTAGAGCCAAGCGTGGAAGTAACGGAGGAGATAGTGTAGTGCAATTTTCTGCTATTTTCTTTCATTCTCTTCTTAAAACTGACGATTGAATATCTGCTCGATTACAGGAGTTCAGAATGACATCACACTCATTATTTTCCATGAAATACTGTCTTGTTTACCTACTATTTCCATTGATTGTAGGTTTTTCATATTATTTGCTGTTTCATTGCTATTTCCATAGTAACGCTGTCTAACAGTAAAATGTTTAGTGTCTAAATGTCTTACCGATCGGTATAAGTGGAGCTACCATATACACAGCTCCGTCTTGGTTATTACCAGATCTATAAGCAAGGACTCCAAGTACAATTAGAACCACATAGATTATGACTATAATTATCACCTGCAGAATTACCCACGGCATAATCAATCCAGGACGTTCCTGTAATGAAAATTTAAAATGTACCTTCCAAAAACATACTTCTTTCTCGAAATATGTATAGTTTGTAGCTTATGAACTGTATGAGTAATGCTATTTCTTAATATCTAACAGTTAACGTTCCGCTATGTACACTATAACAGTCCAATATCTAACAAATTTTACCTCCAAGCCACACGAAGCGTCCCTTAATAATACATTTAAATAAGGTATAAATACTTTTACATTTTGCGAAGTATTTTTTCAATGTCAGAGTATAATTAAGTAACTGAACGAAGTATATAAACTACAAACAATTGTTTATTTAATAAAGCTTTCTTTTAAACTAGTAATTGATATTATTCTCCTGTCAAAATTAATTATTTTAGTTTACGAAATGTTATATATTTGTTTAGATTTAGTTTCCTTTATAGTGCAAATTGATATTGGATGTATCAATGCAAAACAGTTATACATATGACGCTTTCTCTTCAAATCAGACTACATTAAAAATGATATGCAAGTAGTTATCTCAACGCCACCTTAAGAATACATATATCAGTACAAAACAGTAACACATTTTTGGCATATCCACTATTTTGGTCTTAATGGCTGAAAAAATATTTTATAAGCGACGTTGTATTTCTTGGTGTAATTTTTTATTTATGAGGATCTTAACCACCCTACCTGCAAATATAATTTTCTAGCGTGCCGGTGCTAGACTAAAAGTGTATCAAATTAAAATTATTTTATTGCCTATTCTTCTGTGGTGAGGGCAATGTCATAGATGGACGAGTGCGTTTATTACGTCATAACTCTGTAATACACGAAAAATAAAACATTCAAACGTGGCATACACATGATTTAGAATCTCAAATTTTACCATTCCGTTAACACACCACTATTACCTCCTTAGGTGCTGTAAAACAAGGTACATTAGTGTTAAATGCATAGCTTTTCACTCGATGAGATGAATAGTGAAACACCTAGAGTTATTTCAGTTGACGTCCAGTGTCCACTGAAACAAGGGATAACAATGGAGGAAAATAAATGTCCAGAATTAACAAAGTTAGTGTCGAATCCATAGTTTTGGGGATGGAGGAATGGGTTGATGCGTTTGAAATGACGTTTTGAAAATATCAACTGTCTCAATCTTGGTTATTGTGCTAATTTGATTAAAAGGAGTATTCAAAGTAAATACGGCTTTTCAAATTGTATAGCAAAAATATAATATTTTATTTACTTATATCATTGCACTTTTATTGAAAGTGGTATCTTAAGGAAGAAAAGTTCTCAAATTTTCTACAAACCTATTTTCCCCGTTGGAAGAAAAGAGAAATGAGCTCGTACAAACAGACGGAAATTCAGTAGAGACCAAAGTAAATCAGTGTTGGACTCCTATTCTATGCTCTGTGGGCTGACTTGTTCAATCCAAACTCTCGTGATTTGTGCTTTGTATTAGAACAACATAGAGAGAATTGATTTCTTACTGTTTCCAGCTTCCTTCCACTTTTTATTTGCCATTGATCATCAATATCACCTTAACCTCGGAAAAAAATAGTGGGATATTAACTATAATATTGTAAAACTTTTCAACTTTGAACAGTTTCAAAATTGAATGACAAATGACATCATTCCATAATGTTTAACACCTTTCGACTTAAAATTTCAATTTGATGACATACATGTAGAATATATTACCAAAGCAATATGAAAAACATAAATTGTCACTGCTCAATCTTAACCTTCAGTAAGTAAGATCGTATTTCACTAATATTCACAATAAGTTTGATACTTATAAAAAGTAAAAATTGAAATACTATTAGGAATCTTTTATTTTGGATTCTTTAAATTCGTTGTCCATTATTGGTCACCATCCAGAAGTGACCAATTTGTCACTTCCAGATTTGTTGTATATATCTTGGTACCTTTCTCGCTGAGAAAACTAAACTGGATTCTAGAGACTACATTAAGATAAAATTAGTCTATATCTTCACGAATTCCCTTAGCTCTGATCCATTTTCTACATATTTGATGCTTTCTAAGTTGCAAAATTGAACACTAATGCATACCGTAATATCGCTGGTTCTATGTTACACGATAAAAACATATCTTCTTTACAGGAAAAAGTTTAATTTGAATTGGAATATTTGACAGCTAATTTGTACTTCAAATGTTAAACGACAAATAAAAGGGAGGAAGAGTCTGGAATAGGGGTAATATCAAATTAAGAAAACTATAGTCATTAAGTCTCTGCATTTGTGTTTTTTGAAATGTTTCACTGCTTATCCAATTATCATTACAACTTGCTCTTCCGATTACCTTCGATGGAGGTTAAACTAGCGAGTACTTTCTTAAGATCCTATGGAGATCACAACCTGGCGGGCAACAATATTTTAAAATATCCTACTTTCCGAGAATCATTTAACATATACTATCCACCTGTCCATAGGATTTATTTATTTATTTTCATTTCCTCCAACAACGAGATCTCTTCTAGTATGGGAGGTGAGTATCAATTCCTGCCGCCAGCGGCACAGCAGCAGCAATCCTTTGACGCGTCGCTATAGCGACGATCGACATTTACTGGAAAGGGAACCACTAGGCGTTGGCGGCGTTTACAGCATGAGGTTCTTAGAAGAAGCGAATATCGTATACAGGATTTTAAGTACACTAATGCCCAGAATATCTGTCGCATGTCTTTCAAAATTACATAAATAGAAATAACTATCTTTCTTATGATAGAAAACGTTAAAAGTCATCTTTGAAATATGCCGAAAAAGAGAACACATATTTCCAAAAATATTTGTGTAAAAATTTAAGAAATATACACGTTGTAATTAATAAACGAAATCTCCGAAACTTTCGCCGCCAAGTTCTAAGTTCAACTTCCTAAACATGGCAAACGGGCAGCGAAATTTACAAAGAGGGAAGGCATTTTATACATTATTAGACATACAACGTAAGTCTCACAAAACGTTAGTTACTATATATATTTGATAGTTCTAATAATCATAGGTATTAAATATTGTACACGTAAACTAACAATTTAAAACAAATGAGCCATAAATATGCGCAGCAATCAGGCAGTTTGTGGTAGTGATTTCAAGATACGAGTCTACTAAGGGAACAAACTTTATCATGTCTTCGTAGAGTAGGTTAGCTTGCCCTGCGCAACTGTTTTATTTTTATTCACGATCATCAGTTCGAATCCCATCCCCTACAACAAATGTTAAAGAAAAGCTTAATTTTGTCAATTGGTTAAACAACGTTTTGTTCTAATAGTGTTCTTTAGTATTATCCTCTTCATTCTAGTTTATTGGAATATTTCCAAATAATTCAGATTTAAGTCTTTTAAAAAGTATTACAATTATCAAGGATTTTATAGAAAAGAGGAAACTTCATTTCTAATCATTATCCTAACCGAAAGAGTATCCTTATAAATATTTGAAATGATAATTAGCTATTAAGTAAACATTAATGAGACATTATATCAATGAGACAAATATAAAAAATATACTCAAATATTACAAAAAATACAAATAATGTTTGTTTTGTTTATGTAATGTAGTGACCCTATTTGATGCTTCATTTCTAATTTCATGTTCCTATCGTATATGGAGTAATAAAATTTTGTCTCATAATGGGCCCTCTCGAACGGCGGGGAGCTTCTCTGGGGGCCTTTGCTCCCTGCCCGCACAAGTTATGGCTCTACCAATGGTGTACCCTTAACCGGAAGAACGTTTCGTGACATTTTTCTCATTGAGGAACGTCTATATAACTTGCTTTTGAGTTAAAGAACGAAATGTCGAGTAAGTCACTAAGACATTGACACAAGTTGCTTACATTTTCTTATTTATATTTTTATTTATATTTTGTTTATATTTGTTTATTTTTGTAATATTTGAGTATATTTTTTATATTTTTCTATGAAACTATATTAAGAGGTATTAGTTTTGGGTGGAAATTTAAATGGCGCGGTGGGTGTATGGTTAACACATTGAACTGCTATTTGTTGGACCCGGGTTCGAGTCCCGGCCAGGCTGATTCTTTTTCAAGATTTCTTGTTTCAATTTCAATTTCAATGCATACTCAGTGTGATAAGTAAGATCTTGTCTCCCCCAGAAAGGGGAAGATGTTGCAATGAGGAGAGTTGGAGAAGGTCTCTGAATGGAAGCAATCATCTACAAAGTTATTTCCAGCAGTTGTTCTAGATTTGATATTTTCAGGTACTTTCAAGCATTTTCTGATTCATATGTGATCAGTGTTTTTATTTCTTTGAATATACAGTATATAATGAAAAAAATCATTACATTCACAGCAATAGTGATATTAAGATATGATGTTCATTGGACAACATGGTCTGAACCAGAGAGATTGATCTCAGAATGAAGAGATGTTCCGTGCGTCATCTACTCACAATTTTACTTCCAATACAGACTTGACTCAGTGCTACCAACTGATGTCAGCGCCAAGAAAATTTACGAGTCAATTGGGTTGCATCTGCCTAGGCGTTCTTCACAGCCGCAAATAACATGGACCCTACGCTTTGGAATTAGAGCTCTTAGATGGGAGGGAATTACTTTTGTGGGTGGGTGTACATGCGGTTCCTGGTTCTATTCTCGCTAGAAGAACACAAAAATAGTTACCTTTTTATTTAGTCTCATTAATTATCCGTCATTTTTAACCTGAAGAACAAATACGTGAAAAATTGAACTAAATAATACCATTTCAATAATGTCTAGTGATTTCATTGTATCAATTATCAATAGATGCGATCGTGCTATATACCACCATAATGTATGCAAATGGCTTTTCACAGCTGATTCGATTTTAAATGTGATATTTCTGTGGTTTGTGTTAACGCTTGTTTGTTTTAATTCTTCAGCTTTCAACACGACTATGGAAAACTGATTTTCCTTTAGGGATTTACCTGCGTGACACCACCTGACCAGTAGGTTGTGGATGTGCCTGTATTCGTTATTGTGCTTCAGAGTAGTTTTAATACGAGTAAAGCATTATTTTCCTTTCTACATGAAGTCTATCACACAAATCAACTATAGGTGTATGTCTTTAGAAACCACCGTTTTCATACGTCATTCACTACAGATGAACTTCTGTTATTCAATTTTTATCACAGGCTGAAGCTAGTGTTTTATACTGAAAATTGGCATTCAATGCACAAAGGAGTAAGGTTCAATTTTAGTATCAAACTTTCAAACTGGGCTGTAAAGGCTTATAGAACAGCTTTATCCGTTCGTCCGTCCGTCTGTCGAAATGTTTCAGAGCAAAAGAGGTAATGGATTTTCGCAATCGATTCAGTGTCCCAAGGATATGTTTCATCTCCTCTATTTACCCTCTGTTTAAATCGGAAGTGGTTTAAATTAACATTTCCGGTTTCAACGTTTATATTCATAGCACAAAATGGTTATTAGATAACAACAGGGGTTTCTGCAAACGATTCACCGTTTCAACGCAAAGTATCTTGACAATGGCAAACACTCTAGAAAAACCGAGAATGATTTAAATTTACTACTGCTTCCGGTCTCAATACCGATATTCATAGAACAAAAATGGTAAGAGATATCAAGGTGTAGTTTTATCCAATCGATTTAGCTTCCCAACAATACGTTCCATCTTCTCTTTTAACCGTCCATTCAAGCCGGACGTGACCCAAATTAACGATTTCCAACTTCAATCTTTAGCACCATACAACAAAAATAGTAAGGGTTAGCGAGTAGTGGTTTTTATATATATTCAGCGTCGGAGAAACAGATTCTATCTGATCTTTTTAACCTATTGCAACCACTATTTTTAACTATAGTACTTTGAGTTTGAGTCCCAAATTGCCATAATTTGGAAGTCTACAGTAGTTTCAAACTAAAACGAAATTCACTTGTTTTAGACATACGGATATTTCGCCTTTAAGATTCAACTTTTCATGTCCAGACATAGTAAATAATTATTGTAAAGTGAAGGAGAAAACAGTGTAAACGTTTTTTGTTTTATTCAGCGTTCTCTGTAAATGGTATGTCTATTTGTCTGACAACTTAGGTAAAATTACTTGTTTTCGTTGTGATCTGAACACCCCAGTTGTCTTACTTAATATAGCATTAGAAAAGAAATTAGAAAGGCATGTTTTTACTTTACATTGGAGTGTGCGTGCACTATATTTTCTGAAGGTGATTCAATAACCAGGAACTATTTATGAACTAACAATAGTACGAAATGTTTTCCTACCTCAGTCTAACACAATATCGTCGAAAATACTTATGAATTAGTTGTTGGAAGTTAAACGACGTCTTGCAACACCGAGTCTTTATTAGACTTCGACCTATATCTTATCGTGGGATCCGCAACAAATTCACTTGTACTGGGAATCGAATCCGAATTTGTTGTACTTCTTTCACGAAGATACCAATTAGCCACATGGGCATGCAGTATACACGTAATTTAACAAAAATATATAATTTACTTATACTTGAACCATTCTCAATTTACTTTATAGCAGTAAGGTAGAATTCAATATAAGGAAAACATATAAGACTGATGAAGTAAATACAATTATGATGAATAGTAGAGTCTACATATCAACTACGCATTTCACATTTCTATTTTAAACCTCGTGTGCCTGCTTGAAAGAAATCTTGGAAGTTTCTACATTTATTCATTTATTTATTTATTTATTTATTTATTTATTTATTTATTTAATAGCAGAATTGTCTGCCGCCTTTTGAACGGAAAGAGGTTTACTTCAGAAATATTTCGAAGGCTTATTTAAACATCTTTCCTCCCCTTAGGATGGGTATTTCAATTAAAGTAAACTGATGAAAACTAGCAAAGGGAAAGCATGCTTTGGTAAATGAAGTTCGGGGCCATCTTACGCGACGTAAGAGTGGACATTTAAATGATGTCCAAGTTAGCCAGAGGGGTGCCAGTTGACTATTTCTTACAAAGGGAAAGCACACTTTAATAAATGAACTTCGAGTCTATCCTTCGCGAGGTTGTAGTGCACATTCAAAGTGTTAATATTACAAAATGGGAGAGTACAATAGCCGGAAATAGCGAACAAAAAGAGAGTTAAAGTTTCCTACTCGCCGAATATATGATACGACGCGTTATCAAGTGATGGTGCGTGAAAGAGTGAGGAGCATTTATACCTCACGTGCAAAGGGTCCTGGGTTCAATTCCCACTCGAACTATTGTTTTTATTTTAACCAATAAAGTAGCCATTTGCAACAAGTAAAATATTAGTTCACCATATATTTCTATTGCATAACGCAATAGAAATGATCGAATCAGTTGTAAAACCTGGCAATGATCCATGTTAACTAGCAACAAAATGTAGCCCTTTCTGCAAATATTTTATCACGAGTTATATCATGGTTACCACAGTCCTTGTGTAAAAATGTTTTTGTCATTTCGTATGTATATCTGCGAACAGTGTTCGTACAGCAAGGGAAACGAGGGAGAAATCCTCTTTGGTAACACTGGATGTATGCTATAACCAGCGGCGTCATTTTAGACTTAGTTTGTGACGGAGGGAGGAAGAGCACCAATAGCATAAGACTCACGCTTTGTACTAGTATATTAGTAGACAATCGATTATAATATACGTATTACTCAAACTCTTCAGAGGGGCAATTGCACCCTGTTGCTCCAATAAATGACTTCCCTCACTACAACTATCATACTTCCCATGTTATTGTCATCTGAAATGACGCCCCTGGTTAGAGCATACATTCAGTGTTACCAAAGGGGATTTCCCCATCAGCCCTCGAACGTCAGGAACAGTTTTAAACAACGACTGTGCTAATCATTATATAACTCGTGTTATCAATATACACAGCGGAATAGGTTAGATTCAGCGCCGTAACACAATTTTCTTTTTTTTTGGGGGGGGGGCAAGCATTAACATTTGGAAACCTAGAAAAAGTTCATTGGGTTCCCCGAGAAATTTGAAAATAGGCCCCTTCTTTCTATCTTTCTCTATGTGTTTGTGGGCTGCCGAGTATGTGGGCCCTCCCGCACGCTAAGGTCCGTGCCGCCGTTAGTTACACACATGGGACCGTTCCATACACTACAAATTAAATAAGGGGACACACAAATCTCAAAGCTATACCAATAAATATTACTTCTAGGACCCCTAGTAATACACTTTTTCATTTTCTTTGTTTACCTCTTGTGTGCTATTTTGTTCAAGTAATGTAGTGAGCTTGTTTGTTGGTTCATTTATAAGTTCATGTTATTATAGTATATGGAGTAGTAAAATTTTGTCTTAATGTGCGAACGTCTCGAACTGCGGGAAGCTTCTCTGGGGGATAGTGACCCCTGCCCCCTCAAGTTACGACCCTGAGCAAGTTAATATGCAACATTGTAAGATTTTACAACTGATTTTAACATTATTTTATTGTTTTATGCATTATGACCAGATGGTGAATTAATAATTTATGGCTACTTGATTGGTTAAAGCAAAAAACAAAAAGTTTATTCGAGCAGGAATCCAACCCGGGACCCTTTCCACTGGAGTCGTAAGGGCTCCTACTCTGTCACGCCGTCACTAGATAGCTTTAAGCGTCGTATCATATATGAGAGAGTCGGAACCTTTAAAACGCCTTTTCTCCACTATTTCTGGCTATTGTACTCTCTCAGTTTGTAATATTAACACTTTGAATGTGCACTACAACCTCGCAAAGGACAGACTCGAAGTTCATTTATTAAAGTGTGCTTTCCCTTTGTAAGAAATAGTCAACTGGCGCCCCTCTGGCTAACTTGGACACCATTTAGAGAATCATCAACTGTGCCTGAATGAAAAGAAAATCAGGTGGAAATACAAACGAGAAGAAATTAGGGGTATTGAAGTGAAGTTTAGTAATGAAACTCAATAAGTAACAAATTTTAATGTAACTATAGTCAGTTAGAACTAATTGAGAGCGTAGCTAAACACTTCAGACAAGCGTCAGAAATAGTCGTTCGGTTGGGATAAATAATCTGTTTAACATGTCTTCAAACCTTATAAAAAGTTACAATTTGTCGCTTGCGTGCAATGCTTTTGTCTATGAAAATTCATCCACGACCCACTGACCAACCACCCATCGTGACCAACAACCCACCATGACCCACCACCCACCTTGACCCACTCCAACTCACCATCCACCATGATTCACTCTGACCCATCATCCACAATGAACTACTCAACGCACCACCCACCATGATCCACTCTCACCCTCTGTGACCTACCTTGGCGCACCAAAATCCATAATCATCATCTCTGGCACATGATCCACTCCCTACTCTCCAATGACTAAGCAGTTTACACTTGTAATAAAATATGGCTGTGAAATTATCACTATTCGGAGTTTGCATTTATACGGTCAATCGCTCAAGCTCACTGTGTTATAATAATGGTTGCTTTAACCTTTTTGGTCCGCGCTCCTTCGATTCGTCGCGGGGAATCGCGAAAGGACCAACATGATTCGCGAAAAGACGAAGGGCCAGTCAGTTTCAAGCGGTTATGATATATTATTTTTCCTGACGAATTGTTCCTAAACTGAACTCCGGGGTCAAGAGTAACCTTTGCGTCTACACTATGAAGTGAAAATTGTACGATAAATGCGGATACGGCAAAGTGGGGGAATCGTGCGAGGCGGGAAATTGTGCGCACCTCAATTTCTCATATTTGGAACATTATTTGCGACTCCGGTAAGGTGTTGGTTTCTAGGTGCTCCCAGGCGAAACAACGCCGACACGACTCAGTGCGTTCGGTGTTGATGAGGAGTAAGCTAGAAAATTCCTACGTTTGTTATTTACGACCTGTGGAAAATAATAAGCAGGTAAGCCTATATTTTGCAACTTATTTCATTAAAGTAGGTATAGTGCGAAAGGACGTTCCTCCTTGTAGAACATACTATAATGAGGTTGCCTTCTCGCTCAATCTCCTACTGTTGCGAATAAAATTTAATGCCATGGTACGTATGGGGTAATGGTGTGCGCAAATGCCCACCATTCCCTCAACCTTTCAAATATTGTGGAATAAGTCTTAAGTTCATTCTTTATTAGTTTTCATTACAGATGCCGGGAAGGTGCATCAAGAAAAGAACAAAGAATTCCTATTCTCAAGAAACTTTGCAAAATTCTGTCGATGCAGTACGGAACGATGGCACAAAAAATGAGAGAAGTAGGAAGATGTTACAACTTATCAGAATCAAGACTGAGAAAATACTTGATATTAAACCGACCATCCGTACCAAGATTAGGCAGGCATTTAGTCTTTTCCAAAAAAAAGTAGAATTAGAACTAAGAGACTTAGGGGTGTGGCATTTCGTTGTGCTGACGAAATGAAAATAAGGAATAATTTTAACAATGAGGTAGGGTTAGCAAGTAAGGACTGGCTATATGGGTTTCTATAGTGACCCCTTGATGTTAGAGTGAGGCATCCTTAGGGAATATATTTGAACAGGATTAACGGAAGTTAGTGAAAGCGTTTTGTTAAAAAAAAAAAAGCGTTTTGTTTACTCGACTACTATATCAGACTAATGTTAATAAAGTGTGAATTACAACTGCATTCGTGTTTTCATTAACGTTCGGATCTCTAGATTTGTTGCGCATTATTACCCGGACTTCTGCGCCCAGATACACCAAAACTTGGAACCTTGCGAACACACACATATCGTGTTTTATTGCAGTATAATTTCCCTATGTTTAAATATAGACCTAAAATAATATTACTGTATGACGGTAGAGTGGGGAAAGAACCTGTTCCAATAATTACTATTTCTTCGTCCACATTGTCAACCACATACGAACGTATTTGACTAGGTGCGCACAATTCCCCCATTTTCTCCTAACTTTATTAATTTAAATGACAATGTCGCTGATCGTTAGAGACTGAATATGGCAGAAATATGTAATAAAGTAAATAGATGTGGGTCATTTTGTTATAAAATTAAATGGCGAATGTATTTTATCTGATCCCAAATGGATATAATTGACTATACACCGTTAAAGGGGTACTATGATTGGCCAAATTAAAAATACCTTAATGATTTATTCCTCTAGATATGGGGTTTTCTTCATCGTCTACGTGGCGAAGTAGGAAGAACACATGCCCAGTAACTATAATTTTGGTAGTTCGCGCCTACGCGGTATATATTCATTTAGTGTTTTCAACTCACAATAACATAAACAAATCACTCATATAGGCGATTTAACATATTGTGTCGGAGTAATTTTGTGGTTTAATGGCGTTTGTCGTGTCCCTGCCGTTGGTAGTATAAAATTCAAAACGGAATTGGAGCCGCTAATTTTTTAGCGAGAAGTCGCTAGTCGCCTATCGGTAGTCCACCGACACTTACAGTATGGAGATCATTAAAGCAAGAACAATGATGGAAGAATTGGTGGAATGAGAATGTTGTAATACTCCGACTAAACTAACGGAAAATAAATATCAAATAAATAAATAAATAATAATTATATCTGAAATATAATAGATTACAACTATTATCTGAAATAAGGTACTACTGCCATTCCAAAATTTAATGTTTGGGCATACATATTCACATAATTGAGAACAGATATATGTGCCTACTGAATGCATTGCGAATAAGGATGGAGCTTTCTCCATGTAAAAATTTACCTGTCCGCTACTATCGTCATCCGATGAATGAATAAAACACTGACGAATACCTTTAAGAGTATCTGACAATAACACCTCATAATTATCACTAATTCAAAATTGTGTAGGCAATGAAGTTATAACGTTAAAGTAGTCCTCAAACCCATAGTTTTTAATTAAATAGAGAGAAAAATAGATAATCAAATTTTAAATCTTTATTTTTATTTTAATGAAATTCAAATATATGTTGGTCTAGCATAAGATGATGATGAGGGAGAATTTTCTGCGATTATCACTTAACGTAACGCCAAGTGAACTTTGTGGTGGACAAACACCGTGTGTGTGGGTTTTCTCGGGGTTCTCCCGTTTCCTCCCACTTTCCTCATTCCACCATTTCATTCATCTCTCATCATCACCGTCTCCTTTAGCCTAACCGGCATAACCGTGGGACGTAAAACTCAAAAATTTCATTTCATTTCATTTCACTTAACGTAATTACTATGATTGTATTCGTCTTTCTCCTGACTCGTGGTAGACGTTTCTGTTTACTCTACACGTTTTCATTTATATCCGTATGGAAGCGTGTCAAAGTTTTCTGTTAGTTTTCTTTTATTGGAAGTAACCTGATTTTATGAGCCTCCCGATTTGCAATAAGTTTGTGATCTTTAGTACGTGCAACCTTACGCCCGAGAGGAATGCTAATAGACGGTGAATTATTTAAAACCATACTTTAACTTGATTAAATATAACATATTTTAACATTTTATTAGTCAGTGTGATTCCCTTACGTTTACAAATTGCCTTTGTTTTATTGTTAAAAGCGTTTACAACAGCGTAGCCATAATATTTCGGTCCACCAGCACAAAATTCTTCAATGTATGCATCTGGCTCATATTCTGCTAAATTATTTTTCCAGTCTTCTGAATATAGTCCTTATATTAACCCCGGGTTACCTGGAGATTGTGTGCAAATAATACTGTCGGTGTCATAATATAACACACGCTCGCTGAGTAATTCCTAATGACGGAATAACTTGAGCCGCACGTGTGTACTTGTACTTAGGAATCTTGGTTGGTGAAGAACAAATAATATCTATGAGAATTACCAGGACATTCGAAACACTTCAGTGATCTATGGTATCTACTTTTCTTGTTATTGCTTTCCAAAAGAAACACACCACCATTTGTTAAACAAATTTTAGGTAAAACAATTGGTGGAGTATTGGTATCGCGCTAAACTTCCAAACGGAAAAACTTGGTTTGATTCGCCATCAGGTTGTATAACTTTTTCCACATAATACAATGACGGTATACAGAAATTCAACTGTGGCTGGAGACCTTACGAGGACTCACTAGCGAGAATCCGAGTTAACAATGTGTGCGTTTTTCATAATAATGATAAGTAGGTTTCATGTTTATATTCGTTTCTCTCTCTCTCTCTCTCTCTCTCTCTCTCTCTTTGTCTCTTTTGACATTTCATTATCCTGTCCTTACATCTTTCTCTTCTTTTCCCCCTCTCTGTCTCTGTCACAAACGCTTTATGTACGCGTGTGTGTTCCATAGTTAAAACCAAGAAAGTTTTGATAGACCGATCAACCTGGTCTGGGTTATCTAATTAACTAGGAAATTTGGCATCGTGTTTTTCGTGCTCTGGGGACAATATCTCCAGTTTTTGTCACCTCTGAATGAAATGCTGTGTTAACGCATGGAAATAGGTAAAATAGCTTTTTCATCCTCCGGGTCACCAAGTCTGAATCCAATCACCTTATCAGTAAAGGGTCGAGTTCTCGATCCAATGTTGGTCCATATGCCAACCTTCAACACCCGACAGACGTCATGATCTGTTTTAGATCTAGCGCATTCATTTTATCGGTGTGAGTTACAATGCTATATCCACAATAGGTGAAATCGAGACTAGATATTCGGAACATTTTGTCTTCAGATATTAGTATAAAATGACCCCTTTTGATTATTTCAAAAGATGTTATTTATATTCGTTTGATACAAAATTCGCCCAATGTGTTTTATTCACGTTTGAAATGTGAAACTTTCAAGGTCTTCTACATATATAAGGAACATCCAATTTTCCTTTTGAATATTTGTAACTTTTCATTATGATACAGTTTGGATTTTTTAATATAGTTTGTTTCTGATAGAAATTTAACAGTAAATTAGCACCCATTCAAGTTTTTATTTCTCTTTTTTAGTATGCAATAGAAGTTTGAAATACGGGGTATGACATACACTATCTACTGCGTTTATTGTAATGTACTTTGGATCAGTACATCCAATGAGCACTATTGAATATGCAACAGAGGCACACTAAAAAATCATGTGTGGTAAATTTTTGATATTATCCTAGATGTGTCTCGGAGAACTATTGCTATTCATTTTGAAAGTGACTTATTAAATTGTTCATTCTCTATATATTCTCTTAACGCTGAAAATATATAAAACACGTTACTTCTATATTCCTTCTGGATTTCTGGAAACGGAATTTTATAATGTTAGTTTCTTTTCTTACTACGTTTAAACTCCATATTTTTATGTGTTCTTCCTTTTTGTTTTTCTTCTATCCTGTTCTCTGCCTCTGTATCACTACTAAACCTCTAACAGATATGCATTGGTTTCAAATTTCCATTGTGTGTTGGTTTCTCCCTACATCGACTTGCGAATCTTGTTACGTCTGTTTTATTCTTTCATTTTACCGATACTAATACGTGCATAATTTGAATTTAGAATTTCACTCATGTTTTCTTTGGTTATTTTAGTAATGGAGGGAGGAAAGGAGGGATAGGGGTTGGGTCTCTTTACTAGACACGGTTATGGGATAAGAAACTGTATATTGGGTGAACTAGCTGCACGGTGTTAGCTGTAGTAGTTTGTTGATGAAGAATGTATAATGAAAAATTGCCAGTACTCAATATTTACACAAAAGTGGTTTTGGTTTGTTATTAGTTGAGATGTAATGTGGACCTCACAAGCAAAGGACATGAACCTGTCATTCGGATACCCGAATCAAACCTATTCCATTCGATAGATGTAACAAAGATGTGTTCATGAACAAAAATATAGTTTTAATCCAATGTTCTCGGGATTGCTGCCAGAGTGAGTGTTGCTGTGCTGAGCTTTCGTTACTATACAGCGGCAACATCTTCAGAGCTATGTGTTGGAGTGTGCTGGTCGTACAATTTATATTATGGCCTTTAGGAATTGCTGTGTTTCTATTGGTTGTTTTTGTTGGCCAATGGCGTGCTCTGATTTTGCTGGTGGAAACTACTCTCTGATTGGCTGATGGTTCTTTTTGTACTGAGAAGCTGGATCCAGATGTCAGTAGATGATAACCTTCTTCTCTGTTGATGGATGGCTTGTATGAACGGATGAATAGGTATTCATGTATTTTCCTGTCCCAGAACTGTTTGCATTTCTTTAGTACTTCAATTTGGCCCCACATGGCTGTATGATTGTATTGTATGCAGTGTTCAGCTATTGCAGATTTTTCAGGTTGTTTAAGTTTGGTGTGTCGCTGGTGTTCTTTCATTCTGTCTTCAATGTTCCTTCCCGTTTCACCTATGTAAGTGGCGTTACATTCACAGGTGATCCTATAGATGCCTGGTGTCTTTAATCTTAATGAGTCTTTTGCAGTTGGTAGTAAACTCCTGATCTTCGGTGGAAGGCAGTGAACAGTCTTGATGTTGAATTTCTTCAATAGTCTTGCTAGTTGGTTGGAGGTTTTTCCCATATATGGAATAACTGCAATATTTTCCTTGTCTGCCGTGTTGTCCTCTTTTGTGGTGCAATTTCTGCTACTGTATTTTCTCATGGCTGTCTTGATCTGTTTCGACGAATATCCGTTGAATTTGAATACCGTTTCCAGGTGAGACAGTTCTGTGCTTATATTATCTGGATCTGCTATTTGGTATGCTCTGTGTATTAGAGTATTTAACACCCCCATCTTCTTGCAGGATGATGAAAACTGGTCGCATCGAGGTAGAGATCAGTGTGCGTGGGTTTCCTGTAGATTGAATGGCCTAGACTTCCATCTGGTTTCTTGTATACGAGTACGTCCAGGAACGGGAGTCTTCCTTCTGTTTCTGTTTCCATAGTGAACTGGATGTTGCGGTGTATAGAATTCAGATGCTGCAGGAATTCGTCGAGTTTCTGTCTGCCATGGGGCCATATGACGAATGTGTCGTCTACATATCTGTAGAATACTTTAGGTTTGTATGTTGCTGTTTCTAGCGCCTTGTGTTCAAAATACTCAATATAGAAGTTCGCTATTACTGGAGAGAGAGGAGAGCCCATTACCACACCATCGCTTTGTGCAAAGAAATTGTCTTGGTAACTGAAGTAGGTAGATGTTAGGGTGTGTCTGAAGAGATGTACAATATTCTTGCTGAAGTTCGATTCCAGGAGTTTAATAGAATCTTCTAGTGGTACCCTCGTAAAGAGAGAAACCACATCAAAGCTGACGAGTATGTCATCATCGTTTGTCTTGGCAAAAATATAGTTGCCATGGACAACGGAGTAATTTCCTAGGGCTTATTAACTCTGTTAGTTTAAAGAAAATCGTAGACTCGCAGAGAAATAGCTATTGCGTCAACACTGTTTTTTGGAAATAGTCATGGTTTATAATGCATTCCCTTCAGCATAAAACAAGCTTTGCAGATGTGTATTGGGGCCCATAAGAAACTTCAACACGAAAACTGGGAGAAAGTCTTGAAACTTCCCTCCAGATATCCCTTCCATTAACTTTGGTACCCTCTGGAGTGGCCCCGGGTAAACGCACGTCATCCAAATGTTTCTCGAAAAATACTATAGGGAATAAGAAATATGTATACCAATTTTTTTATTGATAGACGAAATGACGGAATAGATGTGAGGAAAAAAACTTGTATACGAATAAATGCCTAATAGCTGTCTAGCGATACAGAACAGAACTGTATACACATTTCTTATCCCCTATCATATTTCACGAAATACAATTGGATTGTGTTCATCTACCCGGGGCCACTCCGGAAGGGTCCAAAGTTGATGAGAGGGATTTCCGGAGGAAATTTTCGCGATATTCTCCCAATTTTCCCTGTTCAAATACGTTATGGGCCCCAATACATAGCACTCTGGAAAGTTTGTCCCGTGCTGAAGAGAATGGATTATAAACCATGAGCTTCCTATGAACAGTGTTAATGCAAAAGCTATTTCATTGCGAGTGTATGATTTTCTTTATTCTAACAGAGTTAGATGGCGCCAGGGATTTACTCCGTTGTCCATGGCACCTAATGCATTTTGTGCATGAACATATCTTTGTTATGTTTAACGAATGGACTGAGTTTGATTGGGATGTCCGGATGCAGGTTCATATCCATTCCTTGTCAGTATCGAGGTTTTTGTCACAATTAGGATCGAAATGACTGGCGTAAAATAAGAGTTAGGAAAACAGCATAAAAAAACACTGCTGCAAAAGAACAAAATTTGAAAAGAAACGAAAAATAGTAAATATATGAGAATAACAAAATGCAACAATAGCAAGAAAGAGTAATAATACTAACACTAGGGAAATATATAAAACCTAAATACTAATGGTAGCCACAATAAAAAATTGTAACAATAACAATAGTAAAAAGCAATAAAACATAAGAAATCAACGTTTGATCTGAACGTTTCCATGTGGGTCAAGCACCGTCCGCTCAGTTTCCGTCTCTTGATATTTTACCACTTCAGATTTCAACAAAACTGACGATGGTTTACAATAGTGAGGATGTTGATGTTTTCGAGGAAAGAACAGTATCATTGAGTAGGTATATATACTGTCTTAATTATAAGCCAAACATATAAGATGAGTAGCAATTACCTGGTGTTCGCCGAAGAGCACTAAAAATAGAAAAACTTTGGGTTTTGTGAAGTTCTCTAGTCGATACGAATGGGTTCAGAATATGTGGATTTTTGTCGGGAAATTAGTTTGGCTGGAAATGTCAAATTTTTGGTCTGACAGATAGGAAGGGCACAGAAAGGGAGTAGGGAATGTTTTCTTTTAAGCGACGCTTCACATCAACAGCAGACATATCAACAACCATTAGCTCTCGAATACGTTTCTCAAGTTCAAATGCTGGACAGTCCCGAAACCAAGCAAGATACTCGCTCTTACGGTTGGCACAAAATGATTTGGTCGTTGTAAAGTGTTTCACACTCTATAATTCGTACAAAGAGCACCACTATCATTACACGACGTACATGTGGCCGAAGTGTTGATAATTGATTGGTTGATGCTTAATGGGACGTCAAGTCGAGGCTGTTTGTTCCCCTCATGATCAATACGCCAAAAATTTAAAAGCGTCATATCATTTTAATTAGAGAACTGCTGCTATAGAGAAATAGAAATCTAATAGAAGATATAATAAGTGTGTGAATATACCATATATACAATAATCGGTATATACAATAATATACCGGTAGCAGAGATCTTCTCAACAACCATTGCTCTTGGGTACGTTTCCCACGTTGTAAGGCTGGACAGTCTGAAAACAGCAGAATGCTCGATCTTGCAGCTGAAACAAAGAAGCATGGTCGCTGCACATGATATCAGCACCATGACTACCCCAGCTAAAATTTCCACAAAGAGCAGCACTTTCGTTACATTTCGTATGCCAAGAGTATTGATATTTGAAACAGCGTATGGGACTACTAATATAGGAACGGACCTTAAGGCGATAATATTCAGGATTTATGTAGGCCGGAAGTTTAGGCTAACTGTACTAAGTAAAGATCATTGACTTTTGGTTTAAAGTCATGTTCGGACCTCCTAAACGCCACCGCGGAGAAGATTAAATCGAAACTCCCTGACCGTGATGTGAATGTAGCTCGCATCAAAAGTAAGAAGTAACAAACTCGTTGCTACGCAGAGACGTTCAATAAACGAAGAGGTTCTAGATACACGTTCACCGGTCCAATGGTACCCGATTTAAGTAGCAACAAAATTGCTTCTCGTCGACCGTTTCCACTAAGTGTCATCCTGTAACTTCCTGATACCTTTAGCGTGTCCGCCGATATAAGTAATTACTTTATTATTGATGAACGATAACAGGCCGTACATAGCACTGAATATTTTAGCTTCAGCATTTGCAATATCAGCGACTTCTTCTTTAATTACAACATATCAGACTACAGGAGTCGGGATAGTTGCCTTTCCCAGACTACTGAAAACTTGATGTTTTGCCTTGTTAGCGTTTGGTTTGGGCTTCTTACGAGAAGATTCCAATTTTATAGTTTCTGTACTCTGAAATGTTGCTGTTAAATATACAACGATAGCTATAAAATTTGAATGAACGACGGAATTTCACACCGGAGCGCATGCTAGGAGTACTTATGCTACTATGCTGACTTTCTTGTAAGTACCCCTTCACCGTGCGGTCAGCGTGGGGCCGAATGAAAACACGAAAAAAAAACATTTTTGTCAACAAAGACGCATCACCCCGGAAGAAGAAGAATTGGAACTTAAATAAACAAATCGTTGAATCAAGAAATAGACCACAGCAGTCCAAAAGAAAACAAAATATTTGGATTTTTCCCTCCGTTTTGCATTTACTATATTTTTTTGTGTTTTATTAGTCAATTTTTGAATAATTATATATTTTCATAGACTTGAACACCAGACAACACAAGCTCTGGACGACATAACACCAGCCCGAGATGGGTGCAAGTATTCCCCAAATCGACAAAAACATTTAAGAATCATCCAATTTTTAAGATTCCCACCAAACACCTGCGTGTCTGGTAGCGGTATTTGTGGCTGAGAAGGCATGCAAGTACGTGCTCATGTTGGGTGATACATGATTAAGAATCAAAACCACCCCGTCAGCTCCACTCTCTCCCCTAAGATAACGATTTCCTACATGGTGGGGGAAAATTTATGGAATGGAATCACAATGTACAGCAGATAATTGTACGCAAAAATTATATACTTCCAAAATTAATAAAACAATAACTAGAATTTATAATTATTGTAAAATGTACTATTGCTTTGATGGAATAGAAATTCTCGATCCATGTGTCACTTTGAAATGGCAAAATAGTGAAAACGTTTATTGTATAGTACATAATTTTAATCCCTTAGACAATAACTGAGTTTCATGATAAGAGCCAGAGTACGCGGTGCGAAAAAGTTACCTACCTAGTCTTCAAAGAAGTATTTCCTTTCTGTCAATAAGTTATTAAGATTGTATAACAGAATCCCATTTGTGAGATGTCAGGAGAATACGATGTTCCACATACTTAACTGTTTCTTAACTGCTCCTTGCTGACATTTTCATTGCACGAGTTGAGCGTTGTAATGATCAATTATAATGGGCTGACTTGTAATGACATTGATCACACAAAATATACTGTAAACGTCTTCTGCGTATAAGGTGACGTTTCGAATGCCATTATACCCTCTCATCGAAATTTAATAATTATCCTAGTTATTTGCAGCTATAGTTGATCTATTATTCATTAAAAGTTACACTCTCATAAACAAAAGCTTCCCTATTATTCCGTATAACCAGAGATTCACATATCTCCAGACGGTAAACTTTGTTCTCTGGTGTGAACGCACGTGGCACTAACAATTAAATCTTTTAGATTACTGACTCGGTGGAACTGTTGTATTTCTTACCGTGATTTAATGAAACAGCACAAAGCCATTTTAGGGCACCTGAGATTTTATCAAGTGAAGTTAATCAAAATGCGCTCTTGGATAGTAATAGTAGCATGGTTAATTTTCCACCTTTGTGTGATCTACCCGCAATCTCGCAAATCAATGGAATATTCTACGTTCGTCTACTATTGAAGGTAAAATGCAGTTTCTATGCATTCTTGCATCTATATATATATATTTATAATCTCCCACTCTAGACCCGTAATTTAAATCGACTCGCAATTATATTTTCTGTGGTGAGCTGTCACACACGACCATTTTCAGTATCACAATGCCTCGTGACTGATAAGCACTTAAGTCCATTATTTTTTTTGAGTATGTATGAAGCTTTTGATGTTATAGAGTGACAAGTGTGTGTACTCATGAGATGTTTAATAGGATATTTCAATAATACCAATTCAATCCAATCTTAGCAAAAAAAGTTTTTACTATTTAACTTAGTGTCAATTCATGTAATTAGTGTAATTTACAACATATGACACATAAACTCTGCCAAAATTCCATTGTTATTTATACAACAAGTTTAAGAACTCATGCTGCGCTGTTGCGTAAACACTGTTGTAATTAGGTTAGTAAGCATGATTTAAGTTGACTACTTTGCTTCATGTTTAGTATTGTCTTTCCCTTTCTCTTTTTAAAATAAGCGGACAGTTAAAAATGTCTTTCTTACCTGGTACACTCCAATAAGAAGGAGCACAGAGGATACTGCGAGTAATCCACAAAAGGCTAGGACAACGAAGACAGACACTTTTGCTGCTGTATTAGTGTAAAAGAGGGAAATGATTTAGAATATTATATTTATATCAAGAAATACATACAAAAGAAGATAGTAACTAACTGAGATTAGCTTCAATATCCTAATACAATTAACCAAATATAATAATGAAATGGAAGGAGCACTGTAGTTCAATGGTGTACTGTCAACTTCAGATTCGTTTACATATGTTAGAAAATATTTTGTTATTTATTCAATTTGTAATTTTCCGTTATATCGTGATTTGCTCAGTGCAACAAAAATCTGTGTAGTTTGTATCAATGTTCGCACTAAAGCGGGACCTCACTCGAAAACTTAACTTTCCTTGTTAATAGTAGATATATTGGAATGGAATATTGTAATAAAAACGTATTAGTGGCTTGTAAAAACTTTATTAAAATTGAAAATTACTTGCTATGTTATGTGTATGATCCTAAGAATACCTCCGTTATAGATGACTACTAGAAAAATCTATTATAATAAAGGTATTGTAAAAATAATTATAAATTATATTGAACACTTCTATTTATATATTTCTCTTATTTATATATTCAAGCCTGAAAAAAACTTAATGACAATGGAACCTAGATTTCGAGTCGAGGATATTATCAATGATTGTCCCGAAGCTACCAACTCAGGAATGGTCACTCGCCAGGTCACGCACATACATGTGTATATATGCAACTGAACTCAAAACTGAGTTTTTGAGATAGGTTAGCATTGAGTAACAAACCAGTCCTCTGGCTCGAAGAAGATATAAGCAGTAAAATAGATACATGCAATACTCAGAAACCTGTGCGTGTGCAATAGATAAATAAGGTGCAAGTTTATCGCTACTATGGAAATGATAGCCAGTAATCAAATTTAGAGCTTGCAAAATATTAGTGAGTATACAAATATAAGGCTAATTTGAGTATCGAAGATTACAAGGATTGCCTGCCAGTTGCTGGGTTACAGCGTTACTCCATGTGCCCAGCGGTAAGAAACTCGTCTCTATAGCCCCGATTCACAAACCAATGTGCCTGTGTAGTAAATCCAGTACTCTTTGGCCCAGTTATGACGGCTGTGATCTCCATTATTCCAAGACAGAATTGGAATACTTCATCTGACCTGGACAATTTGTTCGACAATGAACTCTATACCACAGATGTTGGGTAGCTCCATTCAGTACCAGAAGCCCAATGACTTGTGACTATCTCCAACAACGCCATATCATTACTCATTAACGAATGACAAAACACGCAAAGTTAATCACCACTTGATGGGTGCCAGCTAAATAAACTTTGACGTTTCTGTTCTGTGTATTTAAAATTCGATTCTGTTAACGTTACGAAAATATGATTATGATTGTTCCTCCTAAAAGTGTTATTTCTGGTGATGACAAAATAAGAGACCATACTAAACAGTGGGAAATCATTTAATGAGATTTGTTTTGATGGTAAATGGAAATCAATGGAAAGTTTCTCTACATTTTACAACATCTCAATGAAGTACAAAAATGAAGCAAGAGTTTGATTTTTTTTTCAAAATACACTCTCTTAAGATAGACTCCTGGGCTGAACAACATAAATTCTTGAGAACTATTCTGTATCTGACCAAGAGTTGAAAATCTATTACTAAAGTGAAAAACAAGATATCCGATATATCATTCTCATTGTAAAAATTTGTAGGTAGCCTAATCAAGAGGAATAATATCGACGGGGCATTCCTCTTAGACCTACGAAATGTTGGGGAAGAATGTGCCCCCAACTTCCGACACATTCTCATCATAAAGCAGGAACATTGTGAAAGGAAAGAAATAAACATGATGAAAGTAAAAAGGCCTTAACTGCACTGCGTTGCACCTTATGTAAAGAAACAAATACCAGGATTGAAATCGATTTTAATTCTATCAAAGGAAATTAAATGAAGGTGAGATCGAGGAACAAATGTAATGGATTTATTCAGTAAAATTGTATTTTGTGAGAACTTAGTCGGATTGCTTGGGAAATGATATCTCTTAACGAAATCGAGTTAAAATCCTGTAAACATTCCTAATGTTAAAAGACCAAAGCAATAAGCACTGTATATAGAAAAGAAGCTCAATATGCTGCACAAATTACCGCATGAACTAAATACAATTTGATACAAATTTGATACATCTTGAAATCGTTCAGTTTAACGTAATACGATTATACTCGTTAGGCCAAAGAAGACGATGATTAAGGCAAATGAATGATGATCTAAGAATTGATGGAGTAATATGTGGGAGGAAACGAAAGTACCCCGAGAAAACCCACTAACATTATTGATTACGGAAACTTATTTGGAAGGGGTTCTATCCAGCGACCCAGCGCATCAAAGAACTCTGTCATTAGACCATAGTGTTCTACACGAATTTGAGATAATACTGTGAAAGAAATTGGGGAATTCATCTATTAGCATATTACGGTCGCTAGATTGTTTAGGTGCACAAGTGAACAATGATTGTAAATTTATTGTAGGGTATAATACTACTGGGATAGAACGTTAAAGAAATAGTACTGAAAATAATTTGATCTACTGTTGTGATAATTTAAAAAAACGAAATCAAAATTGTGCACTAAATTCCACTGTGATAAAAAGACTTGTGTGTTTTTTATTATTACGAAATCTAAACACCTTAAGAATTATAGAGCTACTTTGTATCAAGAATGGAACAAAGCACAGTTAGAAAGATGATTGTCGATGTAAATATTCGAAAGAACATAAAAGTAGTTCAATGTACAAAACCACTAATAAATAATTTTCAAAAATCAAAGTTTTTGTGTTTATAAAAATGCTAACGTACTGACTAAACAGTTAATCTCTTGCCGGTATAAGCAATATATCAAGAATAATTACTCGTACTTAATCAAATTTTAGGAAAAGCCATCAAAAATGAATTTATGTACAAAATAGCCAGTCTTACTTTCTAATAAGGAAATAATATCTTTTGTAAAAAATATATATATGTAAGTGAATATCATATTAAATAACAAGTGAAAGCAACTTAACCTACCGATGGTAACAAATGTTATACGTAAACAAAGCTTGAATATTTTTCTATATGTAACTGGCACTACTGCACTCAGCTTTCAGCGCCCTTCTGTATTCCGTGTCATAGTATAAGCGGTTTCTTCTCCTTTTCCCGGTGAAACTGTGGAGATTTTGGCGCCGCCGGTCTAGGGAATTTTGTACCACGAACTACTACAAACAAAAATGAATCAAATTATTCATAGTGTGTGTGTGTGATAGAATTAGCCAATGATACAATTAGCTACTGCAAGTAGCAGACGATGTAGTTATTCACAACTGTAGCCTGTAGGGTCGTCGAATAACTTTCGTTACATGGTTCATCTGGGTAATTAGTGTTCAGTGTATTACTAGGAAAAGGCAAAGCGTAGTTACTGCGGAGCGTTGGTGCTGGAATTCAATTTGTCTGCCGAGAAACAGAGCTGTTAGTGTGGTGGGTCACTCGTGTCATCATTCGTGTTTGTGAAATTTTGTGTCGGAATATTTCTTCTATAATGGCTAATGCCAAGGTGTCTGATCCACATTTTATGTGTTTATTTCCTCTGTGTTAGAAGAAGAGACTAAGATTAGTGCTAATGATATTTCTAAAGAGGAAGAGGATAACAGTGAAATGCAATCGGAGTCAGAGTCTGAAATAGAGGCAAAAAATTCAGATAGTGAAATGAAGGAAGAGTCACGTAACATTATAAAAGGTAAAGATGGATATGTTTATTCAATTTGCCTCCAAAACATTTAAGGACTGATGTTTGTAATATTGTGCATATTCCTCTTCAAAAACGTTCTTATGGTAATATATCTTCTACACAGGATGCATTCAACAAGGTGATTGATAAAAATATGATTCATATCGTGCAGCATACAAATGAAAAAAAAACTCTCTCCGTCCTTCCAATTATATTGACCAAAGATTGGTTGGTGATGAAGATGTGATAGAATTTCTAGCTCTTATTGGTTTATTATATATAATTGGCAATCGCAAAGATAGTCATCTCAAGCGTGTGACATGTTTTCTTCGTTTTGCCCTTCGATTTACAAATGCATTATGCATGAAATGAGACTCAAATTTTTCCTTTTGTGTTCGAGATTCGATGATAAGTGAAATATAAATCCTGAAGACAACTTCGCAGCATTTCGCGAATTATGTGTATTATTTATAAATCACTGCCTTGAATTGTTCATGCTACATAAATACGTCATTAGAATGAACAGTTAATTGGATTTTGCGGAAAATATCCCTTCTTGTTTGGGACAAATACAGCATAAAAATCGTGACAATGCACGATAGCAGAACATATTATATGATAAACGGAATATGCTGTATAGGGAAAGAAGATCGTTAGTCTTGCAATAGTTTACCAACATACCTTTTCGAAACCCTTTAAGAACAGATATGTGGAAGGGGACGTAACATGACACATGACAAAATTGTTCACTTTCGTTCCACTAGCAGAGATAATGATAAAAGATCGTAATCTTACAATTGTTGGAAGACTTCGTAGCAATAAAAAAGAGATTCTGCAACCATTTTTACCAAACCGAAAGAAGACTGTGTTTTCAGCACAATTTGGGCTTCACGAGAGAAAGAAAAACACCTGTATCTTTCATTCAAAGAAAGAAAAGACCATCCTTTTACTTTCTACTACGTATGACGTCTGTTCTGTAAATGCTGAAACAAAGAAACATGAAGTAATAGAGTGTTATAACTCCACGAAATGTGGTGTAAATACATTTGATGAAATGTTTCATGCATATTTTGTTTTACAAGACACTCGCCGTTGGCCATTGCGGATGTTTCACGAAGTATAGGATCAAGCGTGGATCAATGACATGATTCTATTTAAATCTGCTACGATTTTACGAAAATATAAAAGAAGATCGTTTCTACAGAATCTGGGATTTCCATTTACTCGACCTCATAGGCAGCGGCGTCTCACCTCAAATCTGCCACTCGGGCTTACTGCAAATACCAAAGAAATTCTTAATATAGAGAAGAGCACCGATGATAATGAACCTCCTCGGAAATTGTCCAAGCAAACAAGATGTGTAATTTCTCCTCGTACAAGGGACAGAAAAGGTGAAAACATGTTGCAAGTGTGACTTACATGCAGTGAGCACAGAAGAAAAATTTGCGTCAACTGCGAAAATGACTTATGTGATAATGAGTTATAAGTATATTTTGAAAACATGCTTGTATTGCAAATTATAGTTCCATAATTCTAGCGTTGGGGTTATGTCTGTGTAATTCGAGTCGAATGGTATAGTGCAGTAAAATAAGCTTAAGTTTTTAATGAAGAAAGAAACAAATTAGTAACAAGTTCAAAATTGGAACTAATGGTGGGAATGATGTTCTAAACAACGTACTAAAAGTGTCCTGAAATCCCACGCGACCTTCGCCGCCAGATTGGTAAATGGCCGCTCGAAGTGTCAAATGAACAATACCCAGATAAAAAAGCAATATCTTCGTTATGTTTGAACATACAGAGATAAATTCAGTGTCGTTTTATAGAACATAGATAACACAATATTTCTATGGCGAAAGAATTTTTCATAACACGCATACTTTTAGAAATATTTAACTTCAAATTCTAAAATTCGGAAAACTATCGTCAATCTGATTTAGATGTTGGTAAACATTATTCAAATGACATACTAAAATTCTACAACTTATTCGTTCGCTATATTGGAAAACACCCAACTGTCGGAAGTAACTGAAAGATGAAATTTTGTTAAGTGAAATACGAAATGTGGACTAGACTAAATATTTGAGAAACTGTATATGTAGTCGATCCGGAGTCAGTTGGGATCAACATTGGTGCAAGGAAGTAAACATTATAACGTGTTTAAGCTTGTCGTCTGCCATCTTGGAATCAACTTGTTGATTTTAAATGGCAACATGGTCGTGTGACATATTAACCACCATCCTCGTTTGAAGAGAAATTCAACGTTCGGTTTATTTTCCCAGTTGCAAGAGTTTTAAAGATGTGCGAATAGATTTAGGATGTGTTATGTGTGAAATACTCTGAAATGTGTTGTGCAAAGTTTCTAATTGGAGAATAAAAATAAAGTGAAAATTAAGCTTTATAACCTCTGAAATTAAGTATTTTTCAATAACCAGGAAAGAGAGTGATAACACATATGAAACAATTAAAATAACATGAAATGTTCAGGGTGCCCAACGTTCTGTTTTATGCATATCCTTAACCGTGAGACCCGGTGCTCGTACACTCTGCGAAGTATAGTTGGTTATATTCGTTCACAGGCAGTAATGATTCTCCTTTTCATGAAGCCAATGTCATTAATTTTACATCGGTAGACAATAGCTTTAAAGTGCTCCCAAAGATAGATATCGAACGGAGTTTAGCCGGTTGCTGAATAGGTTGGCACGGTGCAGTTGAGTGGCCAGCCCCTTACTAATGTTCATTAAGCCACCGATTTCATTACGACCATAATACGGCGGTGCCCGATAATCTTGCTAATATTGATGAAATCACCTTTCCTTGTTCAACAAAAGTGGCATAACAGTGTTTTCAAGCATATCTCTATATTGTGCAGCATCCGAGGTCAAATCAATGAAAACAGGTCCAATAAGTTTCTCGCCCAATATTCTACACCAGACCATTACCTTAGTCACCCAGCATCATTGTTGCATTTATCCAATTTAGATTTGTATTAGCCCAGTAGCAGACATTTTGTTGTTAATCTGTTACATAGAAATTTGCTCATGGCTAAAAACGATTTTATGAAGAAACACTGGGTAACGAGCCATCTGAGCCAACGCCTACTCACAAAACTCCGTTGGTCAAAATCATCTTCTGATAGTTTTTGTTTCAACTGTAATTTTTAAGGGTGCCACATTTGCTTTTTAATATTCTTTGAACACTTTTGAAGACTCTTCGTAAGACATTTTACCAATACCCCCAACACAACTGCTCATGTGTTTGGATCAGTTGCATTCTGTGGTCATTCTTTTCCAGGTAAATCATTAACATTTTTGTTACCCTGAATTTGCGGGTTACTTTTCGTGCAGCACTATCTGTCACCTGCTTGGGATTAGGATATCGCTTTTGAAGACGGATGGTATTGCTGAACTGCGTCCTCTAGTCAAAAGGATAATTTCGATTCTTTCCTCTCGAGTTAGCATCTGTCCTACCCACGAAGAAAAAGAAAAAGACAGTTTGTTCCCGTCTGTACAATGTTCCAAAACATTGTACAGACATAACAAAATGTAAGTGTAAATGGTAACATAATCTATCATAATCCATTCACAACTTCAAAACCGTTGCAGATTATGAAAAACGCCTTTAACGTCGGAATTCTCCTCACTGGACTAATACAAATCTTAATTAGATAGATGCATCAAAAATGCAAGCTGCAGGTAATGTAATGATGTGGTGTGGAATATGGGGCGAAAATTGTTGGACTTGTTTTCATTGATGATACCTCGGATGCTACATAAGATGATGGAGATATGTTTGAAAACACTGTTTGCCACTTTTCTTGAATGAGGAAGGGCAATTTCGTCAATATTGGCAACAAGAAGGGACACCGCCGTATTATGGTCGTAATGTAATCGGTGGCTCAATGAACACTTTCCCGGTTGCTGGATGGTCGGCATGGACCAGTTGAGTGGTCAGCCCCCGACTTAACTCTGTTGGATTTCTATCTTTGGGGGCACATTAAAGCTATTCTCTACCACTGTAAAATTAATGACACTGATTTCCTGAAAAGTAGAGTCTTACGGCCTGTGCACAAATATCATCAGCTATGCTTCGCAGAGTGCACAAGCACTGGGTCTCGCGGTTAAGGATATGAATAGAACGGAACGGTGGGCATGCTGAACATGTAATGTGATTGTAATTTTCTCATGTGTGTTATCCTTCGCTTTTCCTGGTTATTGAAGAATACGTAATTTGAGATGTTACAAAGCTTTTTTTTTTTTTACTTTATCTTTATCCTTCAATTCTAAACTTTGCACAGCATATTTCACAGTATTTTACACATAATATATCCTACATACATCTTCAAAACTGTTGCAGGTTTTGGAAAAATAACTTTTCTGTTGTGTTTCTCTTCAAACGAAGATGTTGTTTAATATGTCATACGACCATATTGCCATTTAAAATCAAGAAGTTGATTCCAAGATGACGGCAATCTTGATGGCAGATGACAAGCTTAAACACGTCATAATGTTTCCCCCCTTGCGCCAGTATCCCAATTGATTCGGGATGTACTACATTTAGAGTTTCTCAAATACTTAGCCAGGTCCAGATTTTGTACTTCACTTTAAAAATATCATCTTTCAATTACTTTTGACATTAAGACGAAATTACCCGCAGCTGTAGGGAATAACCTTTTATCTGGAGGCCGTAGATATTCCACGGCATATGAATGGTACGCGTAGCATGATGCAAGGCATAAACATATGTTAATGAGTGCTGGTGTAGAACTAGATACCAAAGTGTTAGGGGTGCAAGCTGTATTATGTACTATTGGGGATTACAGTAGAGAAGTAAGGAAGCAAGGAGTTATAGACTGAACTGTTTATTTGTAGACACATATTATTATTTTTATAGCAACGAATTCCCCTAGAAAATATTTCTTAATATATGTGTCTAAAAGTATAGTTGTCTTTGTAATAGAACTGTGTACAATAAAGAGGCAATAGGCAGCACTGATGATCATCAATTTCTAAATTAATCTATAGTCGTAGTTAAGAGAGGGGCGTAGTTCGTACTACTAATGGAGGGAAACATGGTGATAGAGATAGATATATGTAGGACACTGATTTCACAGATATTGTACTTGCATAAATAATAGTTTTATACCAAATACGAGCGTTTCGTATTTTTCCTGTCCAATCATATCTTCTTGTTCTCTCCTATTCCTTACATATGTTTCAATTTTTCGTTACGATCCATTTTCTTTTGATACGGTCTCATAGAAGCTCATATAATGCAGTTATATGTTACACGGTGCATCACATAAGAGATGTGGGATACACATAAAGTATAATATAGTCAGAAGAATTTAAGGAGAAGTAGTCTGTTTCTATAACTGTTATCTTCTGTAGACACAATTTTTCTCCGAGTTTGTAGAACCGAACCACATGAACGTCAGCGATAGTTGAACCCTTTTTACCGGTGCAGTAACTATAAAGCCGCAAATGGTTAAGATGCCTATTCAAGACAGATTTACTGGACTGCTAATGATCGTAAATTGAAGTATATTGGCTCAACAAACCAGAATTAATTTTAAAAGGGGCTGTATAAAACAGTACTTGTACTACCTAGGTAAATGGTGGCATAAAGTTTATTCTCAAAATAAAGTTTATTTTGAGAAACTTATAGCTAGGAAATTAAGTACACGCAGCATAAATAGCATGTCTTCCTTTGTCACTATTTAAACTATTTCTCAAACGTAGCAATTATCACTGTCTGAGATGAATGTATCCAGTATATTAAATAGTACTTACTTGTTGCGTCTGCTCCATACTTTTCTATCCTTTTATAAATCCCTTTATCAAACAGCGAAGCTACAGTTGCCACTACGGCTATTCCAATCATCTACAAAGATATTAAACATATGTCAATGCTGTACGTATATACAGTCAATCTGACCATGTTTGCTGAAGTAATTATATTTTTCACTACAAAGATTACAATAAACATGATTAGAAAAAAAAAACTAACGCGTATACCAACACCTACTATCCTCTTTCCAGACTTAGAACAAAGTAGAGGTAAACAAAGCGAAATGTATTACTCAGCGGCTCACACGTGCTTCGGCTTTGAGAGACGTGAAGAGCAAGATCGTGCGCTAACTTACTGTCATCCCATAATTTTCAACGTGTAAGGGTACAGTTGGTTGGCAAATAATTAACGCACTGGCACTGACTACTACTATGTTGGAAATACTCTATTTTCTTAATTCGTTATATAAATAAGACTGCCTCTGTTCCTGTTGTCCTCTTTTGTTCTTCATAACACGAAATGAATTATTGTCACTCAATGTCGGCATGAAACTCTGTGCTCTACAGTTTCAAATGAGAGGGGTCGGCGCGCGAACGCATACGCATGCGCAGTAAATGCTATATGTCCAAGTACGGGTAAGGTTGAAACAAAGCTAGACATGGCACAAGCTAACTTTGCACTTTGAAACCGTTGTTTTCTGAATGAGTGAGATGAAAACTTGAGGAAATGGTTGATACTACGCATGCCCAAGATGTGTTGCCAACCGCGATTATTCAAACTTCTCAGTAGTAAATTCTAGCCGTTAATAAAAAAAATAACAAGTTTATTACTGAATGTCTGCCTATTTGGAAACTATCACACATCCTCTCCATTACCTTTGATAATTATGGACCATCGTCTTGTCTTTCTTCCTCAAAGCAAGCTCTGACATTATATACCATTTCCCAACTTTGACTTCTGATCGTAGTACCGCTCCCGATTTTCTTACAAGATCGTTTATCTTCCGTAGTCATAGCATTAATTAACCAAAGTAGAAGAGAATTTCAAGTCAATTATTAAAATTAAAGAATAATTGAATGTAGCATACATCTGAACATCCCGACGTAAAAAATAGTAAAGAACAACTCATACAAATATCCCAACACAATGTCAGATATTAACACACAAAAGAAGATATACACACGATATTTTAAAATAGTTTTACAAAACAAAAGTTCAGTTTTATATACACCACCAACACAATGCTATGTAGTACTGAGTGGTAAACATTCTTTCAACCTTTTTATTTTTAACCTTTGGGTTACCAAAAAAATCTTCCCACACAGCTGTTGGTCAGAAGAACACATGGTACATTTTGGCAATCGTAGCATTCCATTCGCTTAAAACAAGATACATGGCTCACTCACCCCTCGAAAGAAGATATTTCCGATGCATGATGAGGTTTGTGCTTTGGGTGAGTTTCCTGTAGTGTGCTCGTAGATTGAAAATAAGGAGTTTGTGGTTACGAGGGTGTTACTATCGTACTCTGTCTGGTCCAGTGTAGTGTGTATACTGTATAGACTAGTGCAACGTCTACTAGCAATGATCTCTCTCTCTCTCTCTCTCATATATATATATATGAAAAAGTACGACATACGAATTATGAACAATAAATCACATTTTAGATTCATGGCGAATATTTATTTTAGTTGGCAACGCTGATAACTTGACTTCCCTGCCTCTCAAATCATGGTCAGATGGCAGCCAAATCGCGAAGAGCATTACGTCTCTCAAGTGCAAATTTGTTGTGCACCGTGTCTACATCTATTGTTAAATATTATATATATTGCGTTTCTTATCACAAACTTTAGGATAGATTCAGATATTTTTATTTGAAATTATTATTTTAGTAGGGATTATATTGCGGTAGGATATTAGTGTAGTGAGACCAACAACCAATCACTGGACATCGATCTACTGATAGTCAGGTGGGTTTGTTTACATTTACATTTTTCTAAGGCTGGAAACAGAATAGATGACTATTTATTTATAAATGTATAAATGCACAGAAAGGAATTTAAAATGTAACACCATGGAAAAGATAACGATCAACAAATTGGGAGAAATAGAGCTTAAGAGCTCAAATGTGAATGATTACTTCTTCGTACGATATGTAAGTGCTTCACGAGAACACCCTAGATATTACAAAGTAGAGGAGTATTTGATATATTATTTTTTCTTAATTTGTTAACAGATATAACTCTTGTTTTCACGTATGGATTATAATGAAATATATAGGTAATAGATCAACTTATAAACTAGATAATCCTAAGAATGACAGTTTTGATTGTTCGTAGTGGTGTAGTGGTTTGTAGTGATTCTTCATATAAATGATTTATTTATAATGAAATGTTTATGGTCAGTAAAATCAATAGCAAACAGAACCAGAGGAAAGGAGTCCATAAATATACTGCTCCCATACTTTTCATTTAGTGGACAAAACTAACGAATAATAGTGTAATATTATAATTCATGATAGTATACTTTGAAAATTATTCAAATTCAATACTTACTAGACTTCAATTAGTGCATCCATAGCTACAGTTTACAATAGAGGAACAATATCAAAGATAGAACCCCTTCCTCTTCCGGCTTACAATGTAAAATGTTATTTATTCATTATCTATCTATTAAAATGCTACAATAGCAATTAAAAGCGCTTTTTTTGCTAGCCCCGCACGGTAAGCCCCGACCAAAGGGTCATGCCCTTTATTAGAGGATGAGGAATAAAAGAATTCTCGCAAGAGGCGAAAGATAGGTGGGACAAGTGAGGTTTAATTTATTTATTATCTTTATTTTATTTCAAAATCATAACAACATTAGGGGGGAAGCATCAATTTACAGCTCTGGTATTGACTGCAGCAGCTGCAGGACATCATGGCCTTTAACCATGATCATATTATTAGGTGATTTTGAGATGAGGATGAAGTGCAGAAGACGTCACAACACAAGGTATTTGGTTAGTTTGGCAAATGCTGATTATCTTCTGATCAAGAGCTACTCTGGATCGTGATGAAGACAGTGGGAGGCCTGGTGAGACAGTAGGACTATTGTGCAGTAGATGGTAAAATGTAAGGCGAATCGAGATGAGTGATGAAATCGGCAACGAGAGGAAAATGAATGTTGTCAGGTGGCAGTGAGTAATGATACAGTGAGAAAAGCAGAGACAACGGTGTATGACGAAGGAGTTCTCGTTTCGGGAAGGTTTCGTCGGCGTGCATGGTGTGAAAAAGTAAGGGGTGGTGGTTCTGGAAGCGTTGAGAACTATAGCGTAGGTGGAGTGTTTCAAGGTGGTATAGAATATGTGGAAACGGAGTACGGTCATATAGATCTTGAGTAGGGCTGGGAAGACGGATACGAAAGGCAAGTCGGAGTGCGTGGCGTTCAAGAATTTGGAGGCGTTTATAGAAAGAAGAGGGAGCATCGATCCAAGCTGTAAAGCCGTAGGTAAAGACTGGTCGCAGGAAAGATTTGTACGTATTAAGAAGAGTGACAGCAGAAAGACCCCAAGTAGTGCCTGTAAGGCGGCGAAGAAGGTTAAGGCGTAAGCAAGCCTTGGCACAGATGTACTTGAGGTATGGAGTCCATTTAACATGTTGGTCGAAAGTAATGCCTAAATAAGTGACTGTTTTGCTGATGGTGACAGGAGTATGGGAAATACGGAGATGGAGATTGGTAGGATTGCGATGAACACGGGAGCGCTTTCCAGGTGGTAAGAAGATAATTGCTTGCGTTTTAGCGGCATTGGTGGTAATACGCCACTTCTGACAACAAGAAAGAAAGGAATCTATGACAGGTTGAAGAGAATAATTAATGCTTTGAATCGTATTTCCTATGGCTAAAAAGGTAGTGTCGTTGGCATATTGAAAGAGGGTAACGTTCGGGGGAAGTGTGGCAAAGTCTGCGACATATAGAAGGTAGAGCAGAGGGGCTAGGGCTGATCCTTGGGGGACTCCGGAATGAAGGATGATAGGATAGGAAAGGTGATTATTAATTGATATAAGTCTAAAATTGAAATTGATAGATGAGGCGAATATAAAGGTAGGGAGGTGAAAGGAGACAAGTTTATAGATAAGGCCAAGATGCCAGACTTTATCAAAAGTTGTCTCGAGGTCAAATAAGATGAGGCAGGAAGGTTTGAATGTGTTAAACTGATTAGTAATGAAAGTAATAAGGCGGAGGAGTTGATCAGAGATGCTAAAGGAAGGACGAAAACCTGCTTGATGGAGAAGTAGTAAATTATATGCTGAAAGATGGGTGTGAAGGTGAGTGATGAGGATACGTTCGAGAATCTTACTAAACACAAGGTGAGTTGAATAGAGCGGTATGATGAGACAGATTGTGGGGGTTTGCCAGGTTTGAGAAGCCAGTGCGAGAAGCCAGTTTGAGAAGGTAGAGGATAGAAGCCAGTGCGAAGAATGAAAGTAAAAATGGTAGAGGGAAGTTAAAGCAAGACATAGGGACCTTGCTTGATGTGGCGGTAGGTGGTTTTGTATATGCCAGGAGCAGTGTTTTTCTTTCGGGAGATGATATGCTGGATGTAAGAAACAGTGATAGGAGCTGTAAGTGGATTGTGGAGAGGTAATGGATGATCGGGGTGAGGTTGAAGGTTGGGTAACGAAAGATCTAAAGTGTCAGTGTGATGTCGGCGAAATACTGGATCTGGTGCAGGAGTGAATATATCTTGGAGGTATGTGGCAAAAGCGTTGGCTTTAGCAGTATCGTCGGGAAGAGAAAGTGCATCATCTAGAAGTGGATAGGTAGTATGTGTGGATTTTCCGGTAAGTTGATGGAAACGCTTCCAGAATTTGGTGAGGTGGGAGTTATCAGAGAGAGAATTGCAAGTTTTGATCCAATTTCGGTGTTTGTAAGTTACTAGGTAATTATGGACAGTACGTTGGTATTGATGATGGAGCCTAAGGGATTCAGGATTGCCAGTACGGTTGAAATCACGATATAGTTGTAGATCGCCTGATTAAAGGAAGGTATTGAGGCGGGAGGGGCGGTTTGTGTGGATGAAAGGTAGACTGAGGTATGAAAGATAGACTTGTCGGGGGCGGAACAGTTTTAAGAGGTGTATCAATGTGGGAGCGGGAACTAACCCAATCGGCCTTGTCGAAACGAGGGGTGGTGCGAGCGGGAAGAGATTGAGAATTGACAGGAGAGCGTTGCAGGAGCAGCGACAGTTTAATGGGAACATGATCGCTTCCATGCGGATCTAAGACCGAGATCATGCAACGGTGAGAGAGATTGGATGATGTTATCACCACGTCAGGTGTTGTATTACTGACGGGGCGAGTTGGTTTCGGAAGAGTATGAATAAATCCAGTAGTATGAGTGGTAATATAAATTCGAAAATCCTGCTGTTGTTGGGTTGAGCGGCTATGAAAGTTGATATCGGCCATAATGATGAAAGAGCGGAAATTTACAGAGATGAAGTGGAAATGTCGTGCGGAATGGGATGGCCAGGGCGAACATAGAGAGTAGCGACAGTGACAGATATATGTTTAAAATATAGAGTGATAATGAGATGCTCAGGGAGATTGGGAACGGCAGAAATATGTTGTCGGAAAGGAATGCTGGCAGGAAAGCGAATGGCAACCCCACCATTTGCACGGCGTACTGGGAGTACATTATCATGGCAAACTATCTGATAGCCAGAGATGAGGGGATCGAGACATGGAGTCAGATAAGTTTCTTTGAGGAGAAACGTACTAACATGTTCTTCTCTGAGCAGTTGCTCAAAGAGAGGTTGATGTTGGCACAAGGAACGAATATTCAAATATAGAAAGTTCAATTCCATGATGAATGCAATGAAAAAAATGAGTTTCTGGTGAGGATACGTAAAATGGTTACACTGCTGTCTGGAGCACATCAGATTCAAAATATACAGTTGGACCAGAATAAGTTGCTTGAAAGTCGACGTTGAGGATGGCTTTGGCTGTTTGTTGGACCTGTTGTAAGATGTGATGTCGAAGGAAAAGGTGGATATTCTGAAGAGTAACCGTAATAAAAGATAGGAATTGATTAATAGTGATCGGTTGATACACAGATGATGGCGGAGGAACATTAGTATCTTGAGTCCCGTGAGGACGCAGAGGGACAACGAGTTCTGGCTTGAAAGGTTCGGCTGTGGGTCGGGCTTTGCATTTGTAGCTGTATGTTGGATGTTCATGAGAACCACAGGTACTACAGAGTGGAGGTTGCTAAAGATTCGTGCAGTTTTTGGTAGTATGAGGTCCGGAGCAGAGACCGCATTTGGGTTTGTTCGGGCAATGAGAATATGGTGCGAGTTGTATGGTTGACTGGTTTTGCATCTGACAAGGAGGAATGCCGGAAGGTTCAACCCTGTGTCGTTTTCGATACATATAGGCTCCGTGCGAGAGAAGATTGTCAATAGTTCTTGGGGAGTTTGTAAGCACACGAACCATGTAGGCGTTCCCAGAAGCGTTTTTGATGCGGATGCACTTAAGAATAAAGTGCCCGTCGAGTTTGAGTTCCTCTGCAATCTCCTCATCTGTGTAGTCAGGTGAAACTCCTCTAATGACAACAGAGAGTGCTGGTGAACGTCGAGGTGGTGGTGATTGTTTGGTATGAGAAGAAGCCAGCTTAGAAAGATTTGCGTTTCTGTCAAAGACCTCATATGAATGGGTGTTAAGAAGTCAAGAAGCCAGATTGGAAACAGGAGACTTAAAGATGATACCCTTACGGGTCGAGACAATTTGGGTGATCTGCGAACGAGGAACATACTTGGTGAGACGAAGGTAAAGCTGCTTGAGATCTTGATATTTTGGGACGTAATTTGTAAGTAAGAATGAAGTAGTTGCTGGAGGCTGTAGATTAGTGACTGAAGGTCGATTTTGCGATCTAGGTAGTGATGGAAAGTCTGTGTCCATGTTGAATTGACCAGAAGTAGTTGATGAAGATGATTCACCGAGTGTGTGATGGCGTTTAGCTCGTGGTGAATGCGACTGGGGGTCCTCTTTAGAATGAATCGATCGTGAACGTTCCGGACTTTGTTTAGAACGACGTTCCTTTCTTTTATCTAACTGAGTGGATACAACAGAAGTGCCGGGATCAACAGTGGTTCGTACTATAGAAGACATAGCGAGTGTAAACACAAAGATGATACAACGAATATGAGTGTCAGGTAGTAGGTTGAAGACCACCCATTCGGATAGTGGTCTAGGTGAAAAATGTCCCAGTCTAAACGTGTCGCAACGAGCTACCCTTGGCTGAGATAAGTTTGATAGCTGTTGCTCAGCGAATATCTGACGAGCAAATCCCAGGATCGAAGACAGGAGTAAAAAGACAACCGTACTGACGTTTGGTACGCAACAGCTGATGACGTTGATATAACTATCGACCTGAAAGATGGATGGATGATTAAAAGCGCCCGAGCTCCAACGTATAACTATAGCTTTCAAATCTTTCGTTTTCGGTTATGTGTGATTTCACGTTTAACAGAGAGAAACATTTTAAGTACGATTACTTTAAATTAATCCATTAACTAGATCTTTTTTCATAAAGTTTATGATATAAAATTGTTCAAAGCCTTTGTATTTTATTAAGCCTTCTCTTAAATCAATGCACATGAATTGTGCTTCCATCTTCCGAGTTCTTTTAAACTATACTAGCTGAATCTGCGCTCTCAACACAGCGCATCATTCGCATATGACCATAAATATCCTTCTCATTCCTCACATCTGTACATGTCCCTTTACAGACACAAGTGGAAAATAATCTTGATTTAAAAGAAATCGGCAAAGCGTATCATAAAGGGGACCTGAATATCTCGCACCATCTTCAAGATTTGAGGATACTTCCGGTTGGAGTTTCTAATTCATGCATGACCAGAGTTTTCTTTCTTCTTCCATGCAGTATGTAATAAACAAAGAAATTACATACACAAGTAATTATAATGGCAGTTATATATCGTGTTCATTGGGCAAATCACTCCAAAATAAAGATTCATCTTCCTGGATAGGCTGGAGAAATGGTTATCGTTCCTTTTTCATTATTATTTGGCCATGAAATAAACGCCTGAGACATATGCAACCCCTATATACAACAGCATGGTGTTGGAATGTATTATACACGTAGGATATGATCCTTTAGTTTTTTTTAATTTCAACGCTTCCATGTGTACCCTAAAAAATGTAATAAAGATATAACGGCTATGGTTTTTAAATATTCGATTAGAACTAGACAATCTACGCAAAATTTCCAATTGATCAGTGAAAACGTCATCCTTCTAGAGCGTCTAGTTTCTGAGATCTAATTGTCGAAAAACTGCCCACAAACATATAAACTTCCACAACATTTAATTTGAAAGAATTCCGAAGATGGAAGCATAATTCATTTGTATTGATTCCAGAAAAGGCTAATTAAAACACAAAGGCTTTGAACAACAATTTTACATCATAAACTTTGTGAAAAACATTTACTTAAGTGATTTATTTAAAGTACTCGTACTTAAAATGTTTTTGACTCTGTTAAACGTGAAATCACGCATAACCGTAAATGAAAGATTAGAAAGCCACTGATATAAGTTGCAGCTCGGACGTTTTGTCACATACTTACTTTGGGTTAAACCTAACCTGTCTTAAAGCAATTATTGCACCTTCCGATGAAGAAGTATTGCAACACGTATTTCTGAAATCGGTGCAAGTACGCTTTTTACAGGGTCGACAAAAGGATTTTACGCCTTTTGGAGGGTTAAACCTGTATTTTTGTTTTCATCTCATCTCATTTTTTTGCTAGCGGGATCCGATCATCATCTGTACCTTTGCATACGCCTCCATCAATTTTGTAGGGCCGTTGGCCCGATGCAAGGCTACCAGCCGTGGTCCCCCAGCCTAGGAATCAGCGTAGCGCACTAAGTGGGAATCTGACAACTCGGATCAATCTGTTGACAAGCGCCCCCGTTCTGGTTCTGCTCCTGAGACAGCCAATCTTGCCGATGACGAACAGGGTCTGATTATGGACACGCAACCATCTTTTAGTAAACCAACCGCTCCCCCTCAGCCTTCGACTACTCCGATCTACAATTTTCTTCTAACTAATTTTGACACCAAATTCAAAAACTCGAAACATATTTTCTAACAACTTGTCAAATACTTTCCACGCCTGGAAATAGCCGAAATTTGCTTCGCGAACAATGGCGTCACACTGAAATCGACAAATCCAGATTTTCATCGCCATGCATGTAACATGGCTTTCTTCGAAAGTTTTGGCAAAAACGTAAACATTTCTGTTCTGCAACCAAAACGTCAGGCCCAAGCTCCACCACCAAGGAAACCACCATTATTATCTGTGGTCATCAAGGTTGTGGATCCCGAGATAACAGACACTGATGTCGAAGAGGAGCTTTCAGCTGAAAGGGTCAGCATTCAAAAATGCATTCGAATCCGCAACAATTCAGGCACTACTTACTTAGTTCGCGTTCTGACCAGCGAACAACAGGCCATTGATCACTTGCTACAGCATGGAGCCTACATTTTCAAACGCCGTAGAGCCTTCTCGTACACCTCCGCCACTCCAGATCCGTTATGAAAAGTGCCAAGTTTATAATCAACACCCTACAGCTAACTGTCCTAACAATTCTAAATGCGGCTACTGTGGTCAAACTCACCTCACTAAACATTGTCCTAATGGAACAACACCGCCAGAATGTAATATCTGTAACGAAAAGCACCCTACTTACAGCTATAAGTGCCAAGCCAAACCTCCAGCGGAGCCTACGAAACCGGAACTTGATGTGCCTTTACACACTACCGATGCTCCAGTGCCCCACATAATTCTCTACGTGAACCAGTTACTGTTGAGGATATGATTCGCTTTTTCAGTCTCACGCTTCAAAATATCCATCCGTTCTTGCGTGCCGACATTGTCGCTCAAGTCATTCATGCAACCACCTCGATGTCAAGGCGACTTATTCCGGTCAGACTGTCCATTTTCAAATCAATCCCGTCACAACCCAAGTTTAATCGTTTTTCATCATGGATAAGAGCCTCCTTATATCGTTACTCTACCTAAATATCCACTCATTATGTACCAGGAAAGATCTTACTACTCTTTTACGTGAACATCAGGTACATAGTTTTCTATTGAATTACAATTTCCTGACACCAAAGCACTCTGTCTGTTTTCCCGGTTATGATTTCACCCGCCACGATGGCCCTCCAGGCCAACGACCAAACGGTGGAACGGCTATAGGGAAGCAACATAAACTACCAAGTCGAATCATTACTTATAACTTTTCCGAACCTTTTCCGGAAAATAATACCATTACTATTTACTTTAAAGCCAGAGCAATCACTTAGCTACCATATATATTCGTCCCCATATTCGCATACCAACTTGCTTTTTCACTCATCTGGATACTACTTTCCGCAATTATATTATCATGGCTGATATCAACTACCACAGCAAAAGTGATGCTGAGAAACGTGCATTTTCTACTTTTATCAACTCGCATACGAATAACGAAATTTGCGCTATACCTAGAGCAACCCGTCCATCTTAAAATACCACTCCTGATGTGGTCATTGCGTCTTCTAGTATCATGCCGTATCTCGAGATCTCTTTGATAGGATCATGGTCCCTACCTATTGAATCAAGAAAAGTAGACTTACACTTCCCTACCGCCAAGAAACCACAACCGGAAGCTTTTTGTACCCAGCCAAATTTTGACCGAGCTAATTGGATAGAGTACCGAAGGGAATTAACGGATATGCTAGCCGATGTTCCACTTCCAAACAATAGCCCACATTTGACGCTACGCTAGGCCAACTCACTGTCACATTAAGGAAGGTCCATCTCTCTTATTCCACATTTTGGCGTCGCTGTATACTTTCGTTCTCCGAACCGGCTATTACTCACCCGATTGGAAGGTTTCCAAGGTACTCATGTTCTTAAGCCACATAAAGAAAAGTCAAACCCAGCATCCTACATCCCAATTGAACTAACGTCAACGCTAGGCAATATATTTGAACGTATAGTCGTTCGAAGACTTCATCACCAGTTGTCAACCCATGATCTTCTGCGTAGACACCAAGCCGGTTTTCGAACTAATCACAGCCTCCTCGAGAATCTCGTACGTCTAGTTACTATTCTCGCGAATCATTATAATAAAACAGCACCTTCCTGCTTACTTCTCTTCGACCTAGAAAAGGCATTTGACCGAGTGTGGTACGCTGGTCTTATCTATAAATTACATTTTTCGTCTTCCTGCGGCCTATCTTCGGATGATATATCATTTTCTCACCAACCATCTTGCTTACATTTCAATGAATAACATTCTATCCTTTCCAATCTTTCCTTGCACTGGCGTCCCACAAGGTTCAGCTTTATCGCCTTTATTATATATTCTATTTGTTAGTGATCTACCTGTTATGCCAGAACCGATTTACACTTTCACCTTTGCGAATGATACAGCGCTGCTCGTTTGCTATCAAACCATGCATCAAATCAATACCCATTTACAACGGGCTATTGCTGTCTTCAGCAATTGGTGTAGTCGGTTGCAGTTAAAATTAAACTGTGACAAAATACAGGCGTTAGTCATCCTTCCGCATAAGAGGCGTAGTCGAGTGAGACGTAATCCATCTCTGCTTAATATTCAAGTACAAGGTGTACCCATCCATGCAAGTACTACCGCTAAATATCTGGGAATGATCTTTGATGCTAAATTAACCTGGAAATCTCACCTTCTTTCAATCAAAGAGAAGGCCCAAAACCGCTTAAATCTATTGAAGCGCCTGGTTGGCACCACCTGGAGCTTACATACTGACACATTGTTAAAAACGTATAAAGCGTTTTCCCGTCCGTGTCTCACACATGGCCACACTGCCTGGCTTAGCGCTGGAGATGAATTTTATAAGCGGCTTCTTATCATCGTACGTCATGTATTACGTCTAGCCTACCGCATCACCTTGCCTAACCCTACTCGCCATTTGTACGATAAGCTGTCATTTCCGCATATTACTCGACATCTTGAAGATTTCAACTCTAGGTACATAGATAAAAAATGGAAAACTCAGCATCACACCCTCGTGGAAACCATACCCATTGATGCCAGGCTTTCCACTCCTCCTAAGTATGCATATACACCTTTACAGCATCTACTTACAATTTATAGTCAGAAACATCCAGAGCATCCGGATCAACATTTCTTTCAATCATATCATCCACCAGAATATAATCATAACGTTTATCCATCGTTTGCACAGTGACTCTCATTCTAACAAGGGCTTCCCCATGTCGCTCATCAGTGGTGAGTAGCCCCAACACAGAAGGTAACCTCATTTGTGATTACTAACACTGCCCTGTGAACTGTGGCGTCCATGCACTTCATCTCACCATCATAACCTTACTACTACTTAGATTTCATAATATTCCTTCCTTGTTTGTTTTCATTTCTAATGTAAATCTTATGATTATTGTAGTCTCATTTTGATGTTACTTAGGCTCTGTGTATTTATCCTTATGTCTCCTGCCATGATTACAACAACAATAATAATTCACCTATGTGTATGAATAAAGTGAGCTTCTTTATTATTGTTGTTAGAAAACCCCATAGCTCATACATGTGTTCCACTTCTCACTGACATTAAACTGAAGCCCCCCCCCGCCAAAGAGACGACGTTATCGTCTGCGGAAAACAGTAAGAAAAAGACGCTTTGAATTGCTATTGTAGCATTTTAATTAAACTACTAGGTAAACCTGCGTTCTCTACACAGCGTCATTCGCATATGAGCATAAATATCCTTCTCATTCCTCACAGCATATGTACATGTCCCTTTACCGACACAAGTGAAAGACGTCTTGATTTTAAAAAAAGTCGGCAAGGGGTATCATAAAGGAAAGACTTTTTCCATTATTTTTTCTCATTATCTTGAACCGTTTGCAAGATTTGGGCCTACTTCCGGTTGTTGTTTCTAATTCATGTATGACCAGTGTTTTCTTTCTTCTTGCATACAGTATGTAGCAAGCAAATACTTACATATAAAATTTATTATAATACCAGTTATATATGGTGTTCTTTCGGCAAAACACTAAAAAATTAAGATTTATCTTAAGATTCGAGAAATGGTTATCCTTCCTTTTTCACTATTATTTGGCCATGGAACAAACGCCTGAGACATACAACCACAATATAGATCATTGTTGTGTTGGGATGTATAACGCATAGGATATGATGCTTTAGCTTTTTTTTTAAATTTCAACGCTTCCAAAATACCCTAAAAATGCGTGATAAAGAAATAATAACCATGTTCTTTTTTTAAAATATTCAATTAGAACTGAACATTCTACGCAAAATTTCCAATCGATCAGTGAACACGTCATCTTTCTAGAGCCTGTAGTTTCCGAGATCTCATTGTCGAAAGGATTGACCACAAACATATAAATATAGTTTAAAAGAACTCGGAAGATGGAAGCACAACTCACAGGCATTGATTTTAGAGAAGGCTTTGATTTTAGAGAAGACTTTGAACAATAATTTTATATCATAAACTTTATGAGGAAGATATAGTTAACTAATTTAGACTATTTAAAGCACAAATATTTAAATGTTTGTCTCTGTTCAACGTTAAATCACACACAACCGTAAATGAAAGATTTGAAAGCCAAAGTTATAGGTTGGAGCTCAGGCGCTTTTAATTGCTATTGTAGCATTTTAATAGATAGATATATGTTGTGGAAGTTTATATGTTTGTGGTCAATTTTTCGACAATGAGATCTCGGAAACTACAGGCTCTAGAAAGATGACGTTTTCTCTGATCGATTGGAAATTTTTGCGTAGATTGTCCAGTTCTAATCGAATATTTAAAAAACATGGCCGTTATTACTTTATTACATTTTTGGGGGTACACATGGAAGCGTTGAAATAAAAAAAACTAAAGCATCATATGCTACGTGTATAATACATTCCAACACCATGCTATTGTATATAGGGGTTGCATATGCCTCAAGCGTTTATTTCATGCCCAAATAATAATTAAAAAGGAACGATAACCATTTCTCCTGTCTAACCAGTAAGAAGAACCTTTATTTTTGTAGTGATTTGCCCAATGAACACCATATATAACTGCCATTATAATTACTTGTGTATGTAATTTATTTGCTTATTACATACTGCATGGAAGAAGAAAGAAAACTCTGGTCATGCATGAATTAGAAACTCCAACCGGAAGTAGGCTCAAATCTTGCAAACGGGGCGAGATATTGAGGCCCCCTTTATGATACGCCTTGCCGATATTTTTTTTTAAATCAAGACTTTTTTCACTTGTGTCTGTAAAGGGACATGTACAGATGTTGTGAGGAATCAGAAGGATATTTATGGTCATATGCAAATGATGCGCTGTGTAGAGAGCGCAGGTTCAGCTAGTTTTATATTAATAAAGGAAAAATCAATTGCGGAAAATATTCTTACAAGCGAAAATCGTACATTTTCATTATTTTCAGTGTGATAAAGAAGAATTCGGGACAAACCTGATTCTTTGGATGCTTTTTTTTAAAAAAAACAACAACTTCGAAATCACTTACAATTTATTGTATGAAAATAAATATTAAAACTGGAAGTATAATTAAATTTGAACTCCCGGATTAATAGACGGTTACGGGTTATAACGATATGTTGTGTTAAGACAGAACCAATTGCAAGATAAGAGAAAGAAAAGAAAACAAAGAAAATGAAAGATTTATCGCAAGCTATTCCCGTTTTAGTTCGAAGCAAATAAATGTTACAGCTGGAAATGTTTCATTTCATCCACTTCCAGTCTGATTGGAAGGTTAACAGTAGACAGATCATGTTATTGGTACGCTTAGTAGATTGCATAGGACTCTTCTCGGTATATGTTAGTTTTTTGCCAGAGGGACGGATGGGCATGAAAATTGTGTAATATTTGTGACACTTATGAACAGCATAGTTTAGCGGTCTAGTAGTACAGGATGACTACTAGGAACACCAAAAATAGAATATCACAAAAATTCACCGTAATCTTAATCTGGTTGAGCTGACTAAGCAAGTGATAATTACTTTAAAAGTCAGTGTTTTGTCAAATTGATAGAGTGTAGTATGTAAATTAAAGCAAAACCCACGATTGTTTGAATCATTAGTAATATTCATGTTATATCAATAGCAAGAGAGAGTTTATTTAAATATTAATTATAATATTAATGTACGGAATTTAATTGGATACAACTGTGTGTTGGTAAGGTAAGATGTTGAATTACGTCATAAAAGCTAATATGTTTCCTCACATTGACAAGCTAATTATTAACTATTGTCCAATATTTGGTATTAGAACGGAAAAATATTCCTCTAAATTTAAAGAAATGCATTATTTGATTTGTTCTTTATTGTTTTAATGTTCTTCAATATGCTTCGAGACAAGGGTTACTGTGATAACGATCGTAAGTGAAGAAATGTTGAAAGTGTAGAAGCTGGCAACCTCTAGAAAACTCACACAAACACTGCTTATCTACTACACTTCAGGCACTGGAGTTGATAGACCTACAACTGAGCAACAAGAGTCTCAGGTAATTGATGGATGAAAGGTATTCCATACATAACTTATTTGCTACAGTTTGGATCATAAAAGTTTAAATTTTGCTGTTGTAAGTAAAAGTAAAATACGATGAACGGAAAGCAACGCGTATTCTGTAGCAAAATACGACTAAGTCTTGAATCCAAGTAAATCTCAAATTCGTGTTATCTGAAACCAGAGAGACAAGGAGAGGTTTAATGATTAAAGATGCACACGTGAAATTCCATGCTCAATTTTCCTAACATATAGACGTATCACTCGTTAAATATTCCACCTGGGATAAAATATTCATTGTTAGAAAATTTCTGGAAGATATTATTTTCAATAATATCTTAAAGTCACTGCATCACTTAAATAAGTTGTATTTACCCTTGAAGTTGGTAGCCTCCACGTGGTAACGTTGGTATCTAGCCAACAGAGAAATGCTGTATTCCAAATAAGAAAATTACCACGTTAATCGCGTGTGCATATCAAGACTCCTAAGTATGAAGACATTTACGATCACCCTAACCCGAATAATTTCACGGATTATACAAGTTTTATATGTTGTTAGAACGTAAAATCGAATGTCATTTATTCGAGATACACCTTTGTACATTGCAAGAGCTGTAACGTCCAAATATGCACCGAGTTCCATGCGCAACTCTTTGCAAACTCCTTCTGTTTCATATTCAATTAGAATGGGGCATGATATGAATTGCAATACTTAAAATCTGAAGCTAAATACAAACTATTGAGTGTGTTTACTATTCCATCATTATTCTCTGATTGGTAACGAAAAACTGTTTATAAACAGTTGTTACTTCTGAAAATTATCTTCGGGGGATTCTCGATATACGTATTGAGAGCGTAGTATTAAAACACAGGTAGTTCACATAGTACACGATCAAAGATATGGTCCCGAAGGCAGAAATTTCTTAGTTCGAGAGTGATATCAAATTCTCCCTCAGATCAATCCTTGAAGTCATCAATATTTGCAAGCCTTTCGTAACAAATATAATAATACATTTGTTTCTCATTCTACATTTTGAATGCTAGAATCATAACTTACAAAGAATTATAATAAAAGCATAAAGCATTATATTAATGATCACGTAAAAATATCCTATTTGGATTGCACTTAAAAGAAAGCAAGTCCTCTCTATATAATCCTGATTGGAAAGTTATGTTTAACTCCAATGAATTAACATATTTTTATACAGATGCTTTTACTCTTTTTATTACACTTTTCGGTTTCTATTCGAAATTCTATTTAATTGAATCCGACAGTGCCGCGGCAGTAACGTCGGGAGCAGGTAAAAAAAGGGAAAAGTTATTGTACTATGGTGGTACTCGAACTAAACACGAATAGTGCCTTACAATCTATAGCCAAACGCTTTGGACCACTCAGCTCGGACAACAGGTAGGGGTTGTAGCAACGGTTTCGAGTAGCAGCTCTTTTCAAAGAATAACATTATTTTCTAATATACGAAGTTTAAACCGAATTTAGCCTTAAGATTTAACATACATTGAACACCCGAGATAGGAACATGGCATTACCCATAACCCCAACGCTAGAACTGTACAAAATGACACTACATTTTTAATATTCAACTTGAAATGAAAGATAATTTTTATATATAATCTAAGATTCCAAAGTTAACGTTTATATAACTATATTTTGTAATACAAACACATTTTTCAAATACACTTTGATATTGAACGGCAGTATCACTCACTGCATTGGTGTTTCGCTATCACATAAGGCATTACACACTGTTCATGCAAATTTTTCTTCTGTGCTTACTGCATGTAGGTAAGTGACACTTACATGTTGTTTTTACCTTTTTCTCCTTGTACAGGGACAGATTACACATCTTGTTTGCTTGAACAATTTTTGAGGTGGTTTATTCTCATCGATGTTCTCGATACCCAGAATTTCTCTGATATTGGCAATAAGCGAGGAGTGTGCACAATACTACGAACAGCGATTCTTCAACTTTTTGGAGACAGAGTCGATCAAACATTTCCGTCTTTACCTTTTACTATATTACCTTACTTTCTCGATTTCACTATCTGAATCTTCTGGCTCTATTTCAGACTCTGACTCCGACTGCACTTCAATATTATCCTTTTCCTCACTACAAATATCATTAACACTAACCTCAGTCCCTTCGTCTAACACAGAGGAAGCAAAGTCATTAAAACGTGGATCAAACACCTTGATACTAGCTACTATACAAGAAAAATATTAATACTCCACTACAAAATTTCCCTAACACGAGTGGCAGCAGTGGTAACCCACCATTCCAACAGCTCTATTTCTCTGTAGACAAACCGAATTCCACCTCGAACACTTGAACAGTAACTTCGCTTTGCCTTTTTCCAAAGAATACAGAAAGGCGCTGAAAGCTGAGTGCAGTGGTGTCAGGTACATACTGAAAAATATTCTCTCTGGGGTTAAGTATACACACTGTTACCATCGGAAAGATTAATATGATGTATATATCGATTCAGTTTTCTCTTTTATGAACATGTTAGTCGTTACTTTAACGAATGATGTATGCTGTTGATATAAGCTTTATTACACATTCCTTCATAAATATTATAGAAAGGGTCAGAGTAATTTTTGATAATTCATGGTAATTGACTGATGCATATGCAGTAGACATATAGTTCAATTGAAACGGGAGGAAGAAAACCCCTAACAAACTGTTAGAATACCCCCCTTGCAATCACTGGTTATCAACCGGGATCGCGCATTCTCCTCTTGGGGAGGCGTGAAGAGCCAGTAAGGGGAGCGCAAACTCCTGCCAGAAATAGACTCTGAAATGAATAAAACACTACTTTTAATGACTAATTATAATAAATTATACTGCACTAGTAGGATACGTGCGACTTTTGGTTGTAATAAATATACGTAGGTGTTATTATTATTATTATTATTATTATTATTATTATTATTATTATTATTATTATTATTATTATTATTATTATTAAGGATTTAAGAATCCCTTATTTTATTTGAAATCGCGAAAAAAATAAGACAAAAATCAAGTATGTCCAAAGAACTGGTAATAGTTCCGGTTCAAGTTGCAGTTTAAAAAAAAAATCTCTTCGTTTTCTTATCCTTCTTGAATGAGTATATACAATATGCATGAATGTCGTCTGTATGTTTCGAAGTGATAAATCGTAATATAAATAAGCCGTTCTCCACACACAATCACTTTTGCGTTTCTAAAATTGAAAACTTAAATACTTTTTATTTCAATAGAGTATAAAGTTTTCAAATGGAGAGGTTACAACACCCATCAGCATCCTGACACTTTGACACGCCATTGCCTAAAGTGTAACTTTCGAGTTTGAATCGGAAAGCAGAGACATGTGACCTACTATATATGATATATTTTTCTATCGTACATTTTTCAGAATTAAAATATCCACAATTACAATGACAGTAAATGTTACGTAACTTATTATAGATCTTTCCACTTTCATTTCCCTTCTTTCTTTACAACTAAGCCTGAAAAAAGTAATAAGACGAAATTAAGAATCCAAAATATTACATATATTTTTTTCAAACGTATTGCGACACTTTCTGCTTTGTACGGAACAGAAGGTCTTAGGAAATACCTCTTTGCTTTATCTTTAGCCTATACGAAGCATTGGTTTTATTATTCTCAACAATAAAGTACAGCTAACATGAATAGTGAGAACTTGGACGAGCATTATCCTGTTGATTCTTTAAACAACGGCAAGCGCAAAAAACAACTGTACTCATGAAAATTCATAATTATCATTGCTATTACTACACTACATAAAGAATGACGAACTTAAATTAACATTTTCACGATTTTGAACTAACCTAAAGAAGTGACAATAAAATAATGTGCTTTGTTGATTGGAATTGAGATAATAACTGATACTACAAATTAAACAACCAGAAAGATAATAATGGTTAAATAGACAAGAATACTTTTAGCCGGGATGTGAAATAAAATCATTAATAAGCTGAAATGAAATTAATATTGTGCGTGATATACGAGAAAGAAAAGGGAATAAAATGTGTTCTTAAAAGCGTTCAAAGTAAATTCACAAATTCTATTCGAAGACATACTTCTCATTCCTTAAGTTTAAACGAACTAATAAGTAAACAAACAAAAGAAAAAATGAAGAAGAAATAACTTCTTTTTGAAATATACAGGGTGCGGCACGTAAATAAGGCCCGTAAAGTGAACACATAAAATGAAATGTAATGTATTGAATATGATTAACTACAACACATAAATGAAATGTAATGTATTGAATATGACTACTCACCTTCACAGCAGGTGCTGAAAGTGTCCTCCGCCCACTTCAACACACAAGTGAGCACGATTGAGGAGATTCATATATACCCTTGTCAGTTCTTGTGTTGTAATGCTATTGGTGACATCCTGGATCCTGGTCTTAAATTCTTCAATTGTGTGTGGATTTGTTTCTTATACTCTTCCCTTTAACAGTCCCACAAGCCATTGCTGATTGTCCTCTCTGGTGTAAACATCTCATGCACAAGGGACAATGATGCAGCTGATGTGTGGCATGTTGCACCGTCCTGCTGAAAATAACATAACTGACGCTCCTTTTCGGTCAAGTGTGTATAAAACTCCTCCAGGATTCCCATATACACGTCACTGTTCACTGTCGTCTCAAAGAATATGGGCCCAATAACGCGTGTGGCGGAAATGGCACCCCAAACACCAATCTCATCATGCAAGGGTACCTGGTGGATTGCGTGTGGATTTTCTGTCGACCAATACCGGTTGTTTTGGGAATTTACGTACCCAGACAGGTGGAAGCACGCCTCGTCACTCATGATAAGCATTAGTGGATCCAAGAAACCACTGGCAACATTGCTCAACAGCCATGAACAGAAATGCACTCTCTTCTGCAGGTCAGGCTCCTTCAGTTCTTGCACAACACTTATCCGGTACGGTTTTAACTTCAGTCCCCTTAAAACACGTCTGCAACTTCTCTCACTCGCATGAACCTGTTGACTCAATCTCCTGGTTGACTTTCGAGGACTTCTTGTCATTATCTCCTCCACCTGCATCTTTAATTCAGGTGTGCAGACAGATGGTCGTCTGTTCCTGGGAGCATTTTGAACCGATCCTGTACGCCGCCATTTTTCAATCAATTCCTGAATGGTGCTTTTTGCTGGCACAGAACGTCCTGGAAATTTCTCCCGAAACAAATTCTTTGTTTTCACGAAAGATCCAGTGAGAATGAACCCTTCAACAATGGCAACACGCTCGGGTATCGAATACGGCATTATCACACACTGACACTCACCCGGCTTAACACAACGAGGCATTTTTCTCAACTGGTTTCGACAAGTTTCACTGGCTGCGGCTGCACGTGACTGCTGCAGGTCACGTAAGTCGAAACGACCTCGACACGCCATCTCTTGGTAGGAAGGTAGATTATTTAAGTGTTGCCAAAAACACAATATACCAGAATATTACGACGGGCCGGTTTTACTTCCCGCACCCTGTATTATAAATAAATGAAAGTTAAGTAAATGTTTAGGTGAAAATAATACTGGTACTTCCTGTGGTTACCTTCAAAGTCAATAACTTCTTAAAGTTCGAAGGGATACTAGATACAAGTCGCGTGCAATATGAAGAAAAGGTTGCTTTCTGTCTTGACGTCTCTTTTCCCATTCTTACACCATATAGGCCCATAGAAGTTCAATTGGATTCAAATCTGTAGATAGTGGGGTCTACTCTAAACAAATTAGCTCCAGATGTTTCCTTAGCCAGTCTCGTGTTTGCCAGGAAGTGTGAAAAGCGCTGTTGTCATTCATAAATATAGCCTATATTCTTCGTGATCGCGGAGGCTTCTTTGCAAGGAAGGTAACAATGTATTTTTGGATATTAATCCTGTTGTTTATTCTCCCTGATGTGAGGAAGAATTTAAAATCCCGCTTGAGCTAAGAAATTTTCGCCTTTCGGACTATATCTTCGACGGTGCTCAATGTGAGTACCAGTGTTTCAGCGGTCCTTATATTCAGAATATCCCCAACGATAATTTTCTGAAATCATCAATGTTCGCAAATAGCTTTTCGTTACAATTCAGACCACTATAAAGGAATAGTGGACATTGTTTTAGCTGTTGATTGTAGATTTGCAATGCGTGGCATGTACCGAATAATCGAATTTCAAAGAAAATGAGGTGTCAAAGAGTTAGTTGCACTATAGGACTATGCGTTTGCGGTAAATATTTGGACGTTACAACTCTTGCAATGTATAAAAGTGTTTTCCGAGTAAATCATATTCAATTTTAAATCTGGTATCTTATATAAAGCTGGTTGAATTCATGAAATAATTTGGGTTGGAGTGATCGTAAACGTTTTCATAGTTAGGAGTCCGGTTATGGAAACCCGCTTAACGATGGGACTTACCTGGTTGAAATGCGGTACATATGTTCGTTTTTTGTTTATTTACATATAATTATTCTATTTGAAATAGCTTTTCGTTACAATTCAGACCACTATAAAGGAATAGTGGACATTGTTTTAGCTGTTGATTGTAGATTTGCGGTACATATGTTCGTTTTTTGTTTATTTACATATAATTATTCTATTTGAAATAGCTTTTCGTTACAATTCAGACCACTATAAAGGAATAGTGGACATTGTTTTAGCTGTTGATTGTAGATTTGCAATGCGTGGCATGTACCGAATAATCGAATTTCAAAGAAAATGAGCTGTCAAAGAGTTACTCAAAGAAATGTTCTCAGCCTCCGGATAAAAATAGGAAACCACTTAAAAAGACTTCCTACTAGTTTTGAACAGAGAAACATTTGACTGATAGACTATTCACCCAAACCACTCCGTTTCATATGGTTTAGCAGATTTTGTTATTACTTTTGTGTAAAACAGACTACTGCTCCATAGTTGCACTATAGGACTATGCGTTTGCGGTAAATATTTGGACGTTACAACTCTTGCAATGTATAAAAGTGTTTTCCGAGTAAATCATATTCAATTTTAAATCTGGTATCTTATATAAAGCTGGTTGAATTCATGAAATAATTTGGGTTGGAGTGATCGTAAACGTTTTCATAGTTAGGAGTCCGGTTATGGAAACCCGCTTAACGCTGGGAGTTACCTGGTTGAAATGCGGTACATATGTTCGTTTTTTGTTTATTTACATATAATTATTCTATTTGAAAACTACAGATAGGATAGGATGAATCGTCCCAAGTAGATAGAAGAGATAGTACTTCTGCTTACGCCATACTTTTATTTCTTAAGATATATTTAAAACCAGGGAAAATAGTTTTGAAATGTTATAACAGACAAAAGCATCCTCCTACATACACTCGCCTCCTAGATGGTAAACTGCCAATATAGCGTCTCAAGGTAGCTTTTAGACGTAGTTTTATGAGCCATTCCTGATTAACCCTAGGAACACCAAGGGGGGGGGGAAGGCGGAAGCCCACAAATTATTGTTGTTATATTTTCTAACATTTCTAATTGCATAAATAATCTGAAAAAAATTATTGTCAAGCTTGACCCCATTAATTAAAAAACGTACTTGCTTAGTTTTTAGTGTTTCATTTTTTCTATTTAGAAATAAAGAAAGTGTTGTGGGCCTCAGAAGACCCCCTGGTAGTATTAAGGGGCTATTCACCGCATACACTAGCTGTTATAATCCAGTGTCTTGGCTACTTATTTTACTTTCCTTTGAAACAATTTTGGTATTACAACATGCAGGGTCACTCTGAGTTACTATTCTGGTACAGTGTTGCCAACTGCACTTTATAAAAATAGTATATATATATATATTCTGATTATTTTTTGGCAGCTAAATTTTTATTTTCTATTAGTTTATTCCTTCAAACCTGCTACAAGTCTTTTAACACCTGCACAAGTTCGAAAATCGACGGGGAAAGTAAAAAGTGATTATGGGAACAGAGGTTTGATGAGTTGCCACAACTTTTGGAGTGTATTTCATTCATGGCCGCCATCCTGAAATCCGCCATTTTGGATTCAAGTCAATTTCTTTTTATGGGAAGGGGGTGTATGACACATCATATAACACTAGCTTGACCTCAGGTATTTAGTGGTGTAATTTGTTTTTTCTATCTTGTACAGTTTAGACGTTATTAACGTTGAAAGGTGGAAACTTATACATACCGAATGCTACAACACATGTTCTACGTGTTGTCCATCTCGTGCAATGCACAACTGTAGTCGCCGCAACCACTCTAACTGCACACGGAGGATAATGTCTTCTGAAATTTTGTCACAGGCTTGTTGTATGCCTTCGTCCAGGTGTCTCAAATCAGGGATTGTCTCAGCATACACTATCTGCTCAAGATGTTTCCATAGATAAAAATCAAGTGGTGTTAAGTCAGGGGATCTGGGCGGCCACTCCACGGGACCACGGTGACCAATTTACTTCCCTGGCAGTTGTTCATCCAACCATTCACGGACACCAAGTCCATAGTGTGGAGGGGCACCATTGTGCTGAAAATAAGGTGGGAAAATGTCGTCAGCGTTCAGTGTGGCAGGGAACACAAACTTCTGCAGCAGCATAAGATACTGTGGTGCAGTTAAGGTGTTGTAAATGAAAAATGGCCCAATGATGCGGGTGTCCCATATGCCACACCACACCATCACCTTTGTTGGACTATGTTCTCGACTCCGGTCAACCCAGTTCGGATTTGCGTCACACCAGTATTGACAATTATATCGATTAAGCTCCCCGTTCAAAGTGAAATACGCATCGTCGCTGAAGAGTATGCTCTTGGTAAACGCAGGATCCAGTTCGTGTTGTTCAGTAGCCCACATGCAGAACTTCAACCGGCGATCAGGTCATCCTCATTCAGTTTATGTTGCATGTGCAGCTTGTAAGGATGCCATTGATTGGAATGCAATATCCGGACAACGGAGGATTGGCTTATTGCACATGCTATGGAAACACGATGGGTACTTCGTTTAGGACTTTTCACAAATGACGCAACAACATCCGTTGAAGTTTCCTCATTGGTGGCAGTCTTTAGTCGTCCACTACGTGCCCTATCTTGAACAGAATCAGTCTCCCGGAAATTGGTGATCACGTGAGCCACAGTGCTGTGCGATACCGGTTCTCTGTCTGGGTGCCGTCTGTTGTAGTCAGCTGCTATTGTTCGGTAGCTGCGTTCCCCTGATATAAGGATGATTTCGATCTTCTGTTCACGTGTCAGAGCCATTTTAAATGACCTGGAACAAAGAGAGAACTTGGTCAGTATCAAGGTAATTTCCCACCTTTGAACAGTAATAACTTCTAAACTGTACATGATAGAAAAAAAAACAAATTACACCACCAAATTTCTGAGCTCAAGCTAGTGTTACTTGATGTGTCATACACCCCCTTCCCACTTAAAAAAATGACTTGAATCCAAAATGGAGGATTTCATGATGGCGGACATGAATGACATACACTCCAAAAGTTGCGGCCCCTCATCAAACCTCTGTTCCCATCATCACTTTTTATTTTCCCGTCGATTTTCAAACTTATGCAGGTGTCAAAGGACTTTTGACTTACCCTATATATATATATATATATATATATATATATATATATATATATATATATATATATATATATATATATATATATATATATACAGAGGCGGACAAAAATCTAAAAACACTTAATACAAGACACGTAAGTTAACCCTCCACTGCACAACACGTTTTGCGGTTGCCGACCGTGTTTTGTTTTCAGTGTGTCATGTGAACCTTCCTCTTCCATCAGCAGTAACCAGTTCACCTGTGAGTGTCGTGGTGTGAAAGTGGTACGGTAAAATGGTCGACCTGACAGACTTCCAAAGACGCATGATTGTTTGTGTCTGTCTAGTTGGAGCTTCAGTGGCAACAGTGGCGAACATTGTGGGTGTATCGAATGGCACTGTGTCCAATGTCACGAAAGCATACACAATTCATGTGCAAACGACGTCTGCAAAGCACAATAGTGGTCGAAAGACAATCCTGGCAGATAGGGACCGGAGGGCATTAAAACGGATTCTAGCAGCTAAAAAGAAGACCACTGCAATGATAACTACATCTGAACTCAATTCCGGCCTACAGAATCCGTTTTCGTTGCAAACAGTGCGACGGGAACTTCATAAAATGAAAATTCATGACAGGGCACCTATTGCCAAGCCCCTGGTCACAGCAGTAAATGCGAAGAGGCTTATCCAGTGGTGCAAGGACCACAAGGCGTGGACTCATGAGCAGACGAAACACGTAATGTGGCCCAATTCACCCTGTGTGAAATTCACCTTGTTTCCAACAACCGGTCGTGTTTACGGATGGACAACACCGTCGCAGGCCTATGACAGACCATCTGCTCCCAACTGTAAAGCATGAATGTGGTTTTGTTACAGAATGGGCAGTGATATAGTTTTTATTTGCAGGTCCCATCATAGCCCTGCATGGAATGATGAATGCTATGACGTATGAGTCCATTTTGGGGGACCAGGTTAACCCATGGTCCAAATATTGTTCCCTGATGATGATGGCATCTACCAAGATGATTTGGCACCCTGTCTCGCTGCCAAAATGGTGAAATCATGGTTTGAGGAGTACGACGAGGAGCTATGATACCTCCCCCGGGTCCCGCAATCACCAGATATGAACATCATTGAGCCATTGTGGTCTGATTTAGTAAGACGTGTTTGGCCTCACTATCCTCCACCAACATCCCTTAATGAACTGGAGCATGTTTTTGAGGAACAATGGTACAAAACTCCACACGCCACAATTCAGAAGCTGTATACGTCTATTCCACGTCAGATCCAAGCTGTTTTGGACTTTAAAAGAGACCCTACACCATACTAAATGTAATTTTCACACTTTTGCAAACTTTTTAGATTTTTGTCCTTCCCTTATATATATATATAAAGAGAGAGAATCAAGTTTCAATAGTGATGGAAAGGAACTATGCCTTGCAATGACTCTCTTGTGATATGCATGATGTTGTAGTGGTGTTAGTTTACAACACTGACAGATAAGTCGTAGCTTGTTTACTTACGTTCTACGTGTTCATTCCATAGGTGCAAAAACATGACGTTTTGCTGCTTGAGAAAATATAACTTTTGTTGGGTTGGCAACTCTGCTTCTCTGGTGACATCCCTATAGTGTCTAATGAACGTTTCTCACACTGTCTATATTTTCGTGTAAACAAAATTTGAAAGAATTTCACCAGTCCAAAGATAATTGGGATGGAATTACACAAGATTAATGCTAATTTAATTGGAAAACTGAAGTATAACTCACTCGTCCCCATTCTGCCCCAGTTTACTGTACCACCACCAGAATGGTTTTAGAAGCCGCCTTTGTACACATACTACACTGTACTAAGTTGCTATTGATGTGTTTGATAGTTTTTCTACACAGAGTAATAAAATAAATAGGTCATAGTTACTCACGTCTCAGACATCCCAAGTTCATATCAGACAAGATAAATTATTTTCCGTGGGAAATATTGACCTTTAAGTTATGGGCCTAAGAGACCCCCCTGCTTGTGTTCCATGTAATCGAAAAATACCTTAGTGTTCCTAGGATTAATAGAAGACGACATCTGCGTTTTTAACAATTACTCTCTGCTTGAAGATTATTGAATGAAAATCGTTATCTTTCATCACATTAGATAAAATTATGTATTTTAATATATGTTTAATATATATGATATTTCTAAAAAAACAAATCGTACATTCAGATTTTTCATGGTCGTGCTTTGTTATTAGTCAGATGATTTTTCTGTTTAATTTATAGTTACGCTATAAGGTCATAACATTTAATTTTTGCTTATATTATCGTATACATTTATATAGTATGCACTAATCATATCCATCTCTTTTCACCTCATAACTTAAAGTCAAATGTGCAGCTTGCTTGTTAAAATATTTGTTTATCACTGCTATGAAAGTAATAGAATACCAACCAATGTTAACCACCCAATAAGTAGTGTGCCAGTCTTCAGTGAACAGCAGCCACAAAAGCCTTCCTTCAACACCATATTGTCTCATTTCAACTCTGAAAATAAAATTGGGTATAAGTGAAGTGGAAGCATGTCAAAATCTTGATTCAGAAATATCTGGAAGAATATCGACGTATAGATGAGAAAACGTTCACAAATGCTAGACTCTATGCTTTTTAGCATATTGGTATCTAAAATGGTCATAGTTTTCAGAAGAAAGAAAACCCATTAAATGATAACTACTGAACTAGGAGAGTTGAGAAATTTGCATCATAACCTAGAAGAGCAGAGCACTTTTCAAATAAGTGATCATTTGATTGTCGAACGCACGATGGAAGAAATGTAAAAACATATGAATTGCTTTTAAACACATCTACTGGGAAACACTAATTGCTACCACGAATGCTGTATTTTCAGTATCTTCCGTCTATTTTGATGTTTTGCTTTTATTGGTCCTGTTTTCAATACATTAATCTTGATGTCACATACCAAATGCTCCATAGATCACACCAATCACAATATTGCAGAAAGGTAGGTCAGCATTATTAACAGGGTCATTGAACTAAAAATCGTTTTATCATTAAACTAAACAGTTTCGATATCTTTAGCTGATGAGACATTACTGAACTTTTCCTAACTGGATTTCATCGGACATGCGTAACCAATGCTTTCAAAACTTCCGATGTTCGTATTGTGCGTGGCCTTCCTTGCCGCTGGCGATCTTTCACAGTTGAGTCTCAACAAAGCGCTGAATAGTGTGGCAACTGAATTTTTTAAAATTAATTTGCAGCTTCTGGCGGTTTTGAAAATGTTTCTTGGTGATTTGCCTTCCTTGTGCAACGCAATGACGGCAACACGTTTTCATACTCTTCCCATTCCATCCTGAAAACTTGCAATTAACATATTTATACTTCGTTAGCTCATCCAGCAATGCCTCACGCTTCAAGATACCGCTCTTTACGTTACAGGCTTGTACGTGCGGAGCTATTATCAATCTCAAACTTTGCCACAGTATTTATGGTAAGACTAGATCAACATCAAAATCGGAAAGATAAAGTGTCGAAGGAACAATAAGATGCGGAATGTCATCGATCCCACCACGAATCAGCTGATGTATGCATTAAGCAGGCATGATGTTGAGGGTTTGAATACTGTAGCTCTTACAATAAAATGCAACATTGCAGTCTGTGAGGCACGCTAATTTCTAATAAGAGGAAAATGATACAGATTAAGATCGCTACATGTACTATTGCTTTCCGTCTTGACGCGAACAAATGTCGTTACCTGCGCTGTGAATGCACCGACAATTTAACAAATTAAAACTAGTGGTTTGTGTATACAATAGCTGTTGGCAGTTCTAGGGAAACTGGATAGATAATAGAACATTTATTAAACATAACCAACTTGAGCTTTCAATTAATCATAATTTTTCCTTTTAGCGTACTACATCCGTTAGTCTTGGCCCCAGCAACTAGTTTAATACTATAGGTATGGTTTATCTTATGGATTAAAATACCTCCATGTACTCGTACAAAGAATAAATTCATTGCCGATATCTGCCACAATGAATTTTAATTTCAAGTCATAAATTATTCATAAATACAAGAATCAATTTCCGTTAATAATAATAATAATAATAATAATAATAATAATAATAATAATAATAATAATAATAATAATAATAATAGTAAAAATATGTTGATTGCAAAACACATTTATAAATTTTATTCTACATATAATACGGCTACGAAGGTAATAACGTTTTGATGTGACAAACTGAGTTATGGGTAGATTATGCTATAACACGACGATAAAAGGCTTCTGGAAAACTATATCAACACTACAGCGCCTCCTGTCTGACTGACATCTGTGGCAGGACATGCATTGTGTATGAAAGCTTGATTCAGCTCTAGGGAAAAGTAACTAACTTACTACAGTAAATAACGATTTATTAGCAGACATAGCAATATTTTTTCTCCCCATAGGGGAACCTATCCAGACATTGTTTGACTCACGAGATTTTAAACTTTTGAGGCCTTATTACAATAACCACATAAATATTCAAAAACCAAAGTTAAATTCCATGGAAAGTATACTAACTCTTATTCATGGAACTATATGCAAAATGTGGTACATTGAGGCTCAAGATTGAACAGGTAGTTTCAATCCGCAGAAATATAAGAATTTCAACGCAGAATATTGATAGCAAAAAGTAATATGTGCATAATTTTACGCAACGGAAAGAGGGTTGGTTAGAATATATTTTTTTCTAACTAACTAACTCTATGGCCTATGGAACCCGGAGGTTCAATGCCGCGTTCACAAAACCTCTCCACTGACTTCTATCCTTAGCTAACTGCATCCTTCTACTTTGTGTGCATAATTTTACTGCAACCCTATCCTTCTACTTTGTATTCCAATCTCTGCGAGATCCATCTTAGTATTGTCCTCCCACCTGCGCCTAGGTCTTCCTAATGTTCGTTTTCCAATTGGTCTTCCTGTCAAGACTTTGAAAGCGTTTCTACTTTCTTCCATTCTAGCTACACCACCAAAGCCTCCTAGACTTGACGACCCTAACAATGATGGGTAAACCATATAAATTATGTAGTTCCTCGTTATGAAGTTTCCGCCATTCCCCATTCCCGTTCCTCTTGGGTCCGAATATTCGTCTCAGGAACTTGTTCTCAAACACTTTCAGTCTATGTTCTTCCCTCAGAGTAAGTGACCATGTTTCGCAGCCATACAAAGCAACAGGCATGATTACCGTTTTGCATATTTTAAGCTTCAAATTTCTCGACAGAATTCGCGACGACAAGAGATTTTGAACCGAATAGTAACACGAATTCCCTGCTTTTAGTCGACATTTAAATTCTCCGTGAATATGATTTTCCTCTGTTAATATTGATCGTAGGTATTTGAAACTATCACTTTATCAAACGTATTATTTAATATTTTAACGCATCCATAATTTGCTGTATTCCGGTCCCGAAGCACTTCCATGTATTTAGTTTTCTCTGCATTTACTTCTAAACCCATGTCCCTGCAAGCGTTTAATAACATCTCTGCATTTCTTTCTATTGTTCTCCTATCATCACCTATTAAATTTACGTCATCAGCATATGCTATAACCTGGTGAATACCGTTCAATTCTAGGCCCTGGTTGCTATCTTTGATTTTCTTTATAGCGTCAACGCATCTCCTTGTTTCAGGCCATTTTCGACGTGAAAGCTCGTGGAAAAAAATTTTCCTACCCGGACTTCACTTTGGGATTCATTTAAACATATCTTAATTAATCTAATTAGCTTTCTCGGTATTCCAAGTTCTGTAAGGACGTTGTATAATCTTTCTCTCCTAACCGAGTCGTACGCCTTTCTAAAATCAATAAATAGTTGATGTAGCGGGGTATTGTATTCCCACTTTTTTTCGAGTATTTGACGAATGGTAAATATTTGGTCGATAGTTGATCGATTCCGTCTAAATCCGCTTTGATAATCTCCAATAATTTCATCTGCGTATGGGGTCAGTCTTGGTAATAGAATATTTGAAAGAATTTTATAGGATCTTGACAGAAGAGAGATGCCTCGATAATTACTAGTCAGGTTTGTCGCCTTTCTTGTGAATTGGAACAATGATTGATTCTTTCCACTCTTGTGGCAATTCTTCCTTGTTGCAGATAAGGGGAATGAGTTTGTTTATCCTGTTCCACAATTTTTAGCCTCCAGCTAAAATTAACTCAGCCGGAATTTCATCTACACCCGGAGATTTGTGTTTCTTTAATTTCTTTATAGCGGTTTCTACTTCTACTCGGTTGGGTTCTGGAATATACGGTTCTGCGGTGTGTATCTCCTTTTCTCCACGCACACTAGTTTTCGGTTGCGTGTTAAGCAAATCGTCAAACAAATCTTTCCATCTATTTAAGATGCTATCCGTGTCAGTGAGAACTGTACCGTCAGATTTCTTTAATATATAAGCACGAGGTTGATAGCCTTTCTTAAATTCGTTGATTCCCTTATACATGTCCCGGATGTTTTTATTTTTACCATTGTCTTCAAGTTCCTTAATTTTAGCTTTCAGAAAATCGCGTTTCTTTGTTCGAAAAGTTTTGGAAGTTTCCCGCCTGATATCTGCGAAATTTTGTGTAGTTATTTCATTCGGATTTTGTAGCCAACGTAATTTTGCGTTTTCTCTTCTCTGCTAGTTTTATGCATTCCTGGTCGAACCATGGTTTTTTCCTACGTATTTCTGCGTGTCCCATTTTTTCTTTTGCTGAAATTTTAATGCTATCTCTAATGAAAATATGTTTTTCTAACAGCGACAAATTTTTAAACTATGTCTGGAAATCTTCCAATATTCTCATTTAAAAAATATCTTCAACAATGTATTTGATCACTTTCAAAATATTATAGCAAATATTTTATTTAAACCCAATAGAATAGCAAAACAAAATGCCAATTGATTTAAATAATAAAGAAGTTTCATTCTAATAGGCAATGAGGCCTCTGAATGAGAAATTGAAGTCTCATGCAGAACTTTTTAAACAATGCTCGTTTCCAATCGGAAGATTCTGTTTCTTATTTTTGAGGAAAATGGTGAAAAAGTGAAAAGTTGAAAAATGTGTCACTTATTTCAAAATTAGATTAGTTTAACTCAATCAAATATCGACTTTTCTTAAAATTCCATGTACAAACATTTGCCAGTCGACATATCAATGTACTGTTTGGGTACGGTTGTATAATTGAGCCTGTGTTAAAAGTTCTTAGAATAAAAATTATTCTATTCAAAACATTACAAATTTGTTTCATCTCTCAAAATGTGTTTAAATTTTTTCATTATAGTCTTCCAATTTTGTCTAATTTAAAGAAGTTTTTGAAATGTTGACATGAAACATTATAAGTTGGCATTTTGGTCTTTTGAAGAAAGTCCATTTTTCCATAAATAAAACGTTAGACGTTGAGCCGTACATACCTTATTGCAATTTGAAGCTTGCAATGCAGGCGATCTTTACTCAGATTAAAAATCAACTGAGAAACAATTATGGGCATCTATTGTCTCACTTCATACTTTTTTCAACTACAAAGGAGGCGAGGCCACTAAACGGAATACGAAGGTACTAGGCATTAACAATTACATAAAAGTTTTAAAATTTAAATTGCTTTGTTTTTGCATAACAGTAAATAGTTTTGTAACAATTTTCAGCCTGTTCTCTGAACATGTAGGAAGTTTGTTACATAGAACGCTTGACCATTGATTGCAAAAGCGACGATGGTTTCCCATCAGTCGTAAAATTGGACTTTCAGTTACACCAACCTAATATTTACGAATTATTTTAATGTCACTCAAAAACATTGATCATTTTACAGTTTGCAAATGTATCACAGGAAGAACATCCCTATCTCCTGGTGAATTTAACTGATTTCGTAATATTTTCCTTTAACAGCTTTGTATTGGAGTGCATTTTCACAGATGTTAAAGGGAGGTCTCAGTTATTAAGTGCAATGAGATTTATCGCAGAATATTATTTATTACAATTTAGAAATCAGGGAACACCTGGGTATGTATCTGAGATTGTCGTTTTCACATATCAACGTTTTACTGTTAAATTAACATCACCCTTTTTGTAATGATCGTATTATCATTCTTTTTGTCATGTGATTGCATTACAAGGAACATTCAAGCACAGAGGTTATAATATTATCAATAGTTGCAATATTATGGTAAACTTTTAGGTAAATATACTTTATTTAATTCCTTGGCTACGAGACCATGTCACTCAATATAATCTCCATCTGCTGTGACACATCTCCTTCAATACTCTTTTCATGCCTTGAATGCACTTTGATAAAATTCAACTCCCTAACTTTTCGACAAGTGTTTCACACAAGAAATTAGGTTCTTGTCGTTATCGATTTTTTCCTTGCATGTGTCGTTTCAAACGCCCAGACAGGAAGAAATCCAAAGTACCAGTGACTGCGGAATATGGGGGATGAAGGCCAATTTCCCATCCCATTTTCATGATTTCAGCTGGGTCGTTATGGCTGTGTAAGGTTTGACACTCTCATGATGGAGTCTAACGACCTTACCTTGAAGTACCTATCTTTTTTTCTGGATAAGCATCTTACTTTGAATTTAATTGACTGAGCCATCACCGATTTTGATGAGAAATTTCATTATCGACCATAGTCGAGTCTAATGTCTACATCAGGAGCCATTCTGGATTACCTGAGAACGATAGGAAACAACAATTATTACTATTTCGAAGTTATGATTTTGAATTTCATCACCTTTTCACAAGTAATAAAAATATTACACCAATCAGTGCCAAACTTATCGAAGCTCCTTTGCAGATAGAATATTTTATTCTTATTATTTATTTTATTATTAATTTTCTTGTATTTAATTTTTGTGTAATTTTATGGTGTATATTTTATAATTTTATAATTATAGCCTATTTTAAGGCCACCAGAAACCACGTTTAGGGAATAATTTTCACTTATTAGTGTTCAGTTAGGCTTCTCATGCTAATAGGCAATATTAAAGAAGAGAAACAGCTGAAGGACATCATATTTGTTGCAATGTTTTCGAATGGTGCACTCCTAAGGCACACAAGGTCATTCTAACGTCTGCAAATTCACTTATTGGTACGGAGTAATCAACAACAATAACGACCACTTATAGATTGCCTGGGAATACAATTTCTAATATATATACGCTGCCAAGTACATGATAATATTTAAAAAATAAAAAATAAAAACGTTGACCCCCACTCACCCTCATTGATGCCAAGTAACTTGATATAGATTTGTCTATTTTAAAGTATGTATTATGGTACTTTAAACTTGCATTATATAGACAGATTGAATTTTTTCGTACAGATTAAAAACTGTCCAGAATACGAAGTATGGCTGCAAAATAGTGTTTATGTTTGGGCAAACATTTCTCTTGATGCTTTAAATATATTTATTTTTTTACCAGAATGCAATTTCGCTAAGGATGATGCTAGAGTTATTATTTTTCTAAGGATAAGTTATTATTTATCTTTCAGAACACACAGGGAGGTGCAAAGAAATAAAGAACCGGGTGGCATAATGTAAAGGCGTCGAATTCACATAACTTTAAACCACACAAGCACTTACGAAATGTTAGGGTACATAATATTTGTATAGTTGTACTTCTATGGTGGCAGACATAGAGGTTATTATTACTGTTTATAATAGATTTTCTTTTTGTGCGAATGAGTTACTTCAATGTTATTAGGGTAAAATATAATACTTTACAAAGAAATAATATTCCCAATTATTACCCGGCCGTTCTCAATCTGCATCATTTTAAATATTTTTAGTTGTTAAATAATTTGAGCATGGAGTAGAGCTCCAAAATTGAACGTAAGTTGAGAGCGCTCCTTATAAAGCCTTGAGATTGAGCTTAAATCGGTTTTTGCACTCTGAGTTTGTTCTGAGCTAAGCTCGTTTCGAAAGCGAGCGTTTACAACCCTGCTTAGTACAATAATTGGACAGTCGGTATTACACTTATTTGAGCTTAAATTAAGCACTTTAATGGGATATTTACTAAAATTCAAGCTACAGATAAAATAATTAATATCTACAGCTACAGCTATGAATGTTAATTCACAGGGAGATAATAAGGCATAATTAGCTAGTTTTGATTCTGAACGAACAATTTTCTTTCAAGGTTACCGCATTTCTTTGCGTTCAGTCTTTGTAATGAAGAGCAATATCTAAATTATCGTACATTGTGCAGTTTTGACAGGTGATCAAAAGTGAAGTGCAGGTCAAAAAGTATTTTTAAACATTTATCAGAGCTTCACATAACAAACTAACTGTATTTCTTTTTGTAGAACTGTCTCTTAATTTTCATAAAATTCTCATTATATTAACAGTTATCATTTATGGTTTTCCTTGGACGAGGAGATTTATTTCGTAAGTTAGTGACTATTTCCACAGCAGGAAGCTTGAGTGAAAGGAGTGTGTATACGAAGGTAGTTACAGGGCGCCGAAGGCGTAGCCGCGCGCTTCATTTGCTATGGCTCCAACTATTATAATGAAGTGCATGTAAGTATTGTAATGTATACAATGATAAAAACTGCAATTAAACAGGTTTATAAAACATTAAAGTTCCATTTTTTGTTATTTTTATCCAGGAGCGTCATTTCAGATTTTACTTGGAGGGGGCAAGACCCCTTGATATAAGTAAAATTTCGCGTTTTTCACTGATTTTCTACTATTCTATTGATAAAACCCATATAAACCTCAAACTCAGGGGGGCAATTGCTCCTCCCTGCTCCCTCTAAATGACGCCCCTGTTTTTATCGTATGACTTTTATTTGGGTTATTCAACTTACTTGTATATGATCCTCATACATTGGTGTTTGACAGTAACGTAATGCCTCTTTCCTGAAAATTTAGCGACTTTCGTCCTCATGTCGTCGAGCTGCACAAAATCTTTCCTTCTACTAACTTTTGGAGCTGATTAAGAATATACAGGCACTAGTTCGAAAATTTTACCTGTGAAGTCTATTGATTTGAAAAGAAAGAGTATCATCTAATAAACTCAATTATTACCGCAATATGGTGGAAGTAGTGAAGTTAGTATTCCTCTAACTTAAGTAGTACGGAACAAAGAACAAAATTACGGTGTCATTGTTATGAAATTCACCGTATTGTATACAATATGAACTCTGAAAGACCTGAGAGATTACGTATTTCCCAAAGCAGTTTTTTGCTATATCATTGTTAATAGCGCTTTCGCCAGTATTTTCGTTACTCTAAGGCTGTAGTTAGTTGTCTGATTTTGCTCCCAAATAACTTCCTGAGTTTCTTTTAAGGACTAGGAAATTAAGTCATAGCTGCGAGTGCTATCAGAAGCAAAGTGTCATCAACGCATTGTCATTCTAAACCGAATTACTACTCTCGTCCCGGTGGGTTGAGAATATGTTGTATTTTGCTTGCACAAAGCAATATGAGAACAGTTTTGTGGTTATTGAGAATGCTATTACGAATTTGTTGTGAGAATAATACGAATATATATACGTAGCCAGGATTTCGTAATAGGGGGGGGGTCCGAGACATGACATACTGTGGTTATCACACCAGAGTTCGATTATTCTAAACTATTTTACTGGTAACATATATTGGTTCGTTTAATCAGGATTTCGTGTTGGGTTGGGGGGGGGGGTTTGATATGAAATATTGTGCTTATCATACCAGGGGCTTGATCAATTTAAACTATTTTACTAGCAAGATATATTGGTTTGTTAAGAATTTAAAATTAGGACATGTTAGCAAGGGCGCTGATTTCCTGTAAATTTGGTGGGGGGGGGTCCATTCAGATGCAGAAGGCATATATGAGGATTTTAAGACAAATTGCATTCAAATTATGCCAATATATTGTATATTCATAAATACAACAAGGGGGCCCACATGACCATATATATACAGTGGCGTATTTAGGATATTGTTTCGGGGGGCTATGCACATTCTCCTGACTAGGTATATATATACTTGAATATACTGGGTCTACGCAGGTATACAGTTATTACATATATTATGTATAAATTTATCTATTTCGGGGGGGCTCGAGCCCGATAGCCACCCCCTAAATACGCCACTATATATATATATATATATATATATATATATATATATTTAGCAGGTGAATGCATTGAAAGGTCAGTAGGCAAATCAAGCAGCAATTGGCATCTTAACATTCCAGAAATGTCATCAATCTCGTGTCTAAGTAAATAGTGTTTCTTCCTTTGGCCTGGGAGACCCAGGTTTGATATCTGGAAGGAGTTTATATGGTTCTTATCTACTTTGTTGGTATACATATCATATAGCTTCGCTGCTGCAAGGCTCGCTAAACAAAATCTCATGCAATCACAAAATCATATTTCTTTTGATTAATAATAAATTACTTTGGTACAGAACTCAGTAACCTGTTGTGAAAATCTTAGCGAAAACGTAACGACTAATGTTTTTGTAACGATTGATTATTTTAGTTTAATTTCGCATTGTTATGTCCTTGAGGCTAAAGGAGACGAATGAATAATGAAAGTGAATGATTGTGAAATTAGGCTTGGCTTAGATTCCTTAACAGAAGACAAAAAAATGTTAAGTGCGTCAAAGGCGCAAGAGCACACAACTGGACCAACAAGAATGTTTGATACTTTGAGAAGGAATAGATGCAGTACTACATATTCCGCGAAAAATTGAAGATGATAAATGCAAACTAAACGGTCATATTTAAAATTATTCAAAGTCGTGACGAGGATAAGCAGAAACTTAAACGAACAGTTTCGATGAAGATTAAGAATGGGTCTTAGACACTTTGTTTACAAAGTTGTTTAGAAATATAGCACATGAAAACTATTAATTACAGAAGAAACTTACTCATGAGGCGGATAACATATGTCATCTATAACACAGAAACCGTTTCAAATGGTGGTAATTAGTGCTATATAATTATAATATAAAACTAACTTGGTGATTAAGTGCTTTTGTTCACACTAATCTTCATTTGCATTAATATGCATCTCCGATTGCAACCTTCCTTCTACGGTCGCAATCCTCCGTACACAGGGATCCTCCAGTTTATTTCAGACTGAACCCCGATGTAAGACGTAAGTAGACTGTAATCACCTAAAGCGTTGTTTGCATGACTTTCGGAGGATGCGTCGTTTGGAGCAGGCGCGTCAGCGACGGTGAGTATACACACAAACTAGTATAGCACTAAACATAGTACATGAAATATCCCAGACAACACGTACGTGTACGACACATGTGCACTATCCATGCATAAGCCGTACATTTGCACACGTGCATTTGTGTGGATGATGAACACATACATAACCCGTGCATAAGCCGTACACGTGAATTTGCGTGGATGAAGCACACATACATAACACGTGTATGTGCACATGTGCATTTACGTGGGTTATGCACACGTACATAACCAGTGATTAAGTCGTGCATGTGCACATGTGCATTTGCATGGATAAAGTACACATTTACATAACCCGTACCTAAGCCGTTACATACACATGTGCATTAGCGTGGATGAAGCACAAGTACAGAACCCGTGCTAAAAAATCGCTATTTGCACATGTGCATTTGCATGGATGAAGTACACATTTATATAACCCGTGCTGTAGCCGTTATATACACATGTGCATTTGTGTGGATGCAGCGCACGCACGTAACCCGTGCTTAAGCCGTTATGTACACATGTGCATTTGCGTGGATGCAGCGCACGTACGGAACCCGTACTTAAGCCGTTATGTGCACATGTGCATTTGCATGGATGAAGCACATATTTATATTACCCGTGCTTAAGTCGTTATGTACGCATGTGCATTTGCATGGATGCAGCGCACGTACGTAACTCGTGCTTAAGCCGTTATGTACACATGTGCATTTGCGTGGATGCAGCGCACGTACGGAACCCGTACTTAAGCCGTTATGTGCACATGTGCATTTGCATGGATGAAGCACATATTTATATAACCCGTGCTTAAGTCGTTATGTACGCATGTGCATTTGCATGGATGCAGCGCACGTACGTAACTCGTGCTTAAGCCGTTATGTGCTCATGTGCATTTGCATGGATGAAGCACACATTTATATAACCGGTGCTGTAGCCGTTATATACACATGTGCATTTGCGTGGATGCAGCGCACGAACGGAACTCGTACTTAAGCCGTTATGTGCACATGTGCATTAGCAAGGATGAAGCACATATTTGTATAACCCGTGCCTAAGCCGTTATGTACGCATGTGCATTTGCATGGATGCAACGCACGTACGTAACCCGTGCTTAAGCCGTTATGTGCACATGTGCATTTGCATGGATGAAGCACACATTTATATAACTCGTGCTGTAGCCGTTATGTACACATGTGCTTTTGTGTGGATGCAGCGCATGTGCATAACCCACGCTTGAGCAGTGGATGTGCACATGTGCATTTGCGTGGATGAAGCACATTTAAATTACCGGTGCTTAAGCCGTTGTGTGCACATGGGTATTTGCACGGCTACTGCATGTGTGTATGAGACGTCCATAATACCGTGCAAGTGTATACTTTTATTTTCATTCTTTTACTCTCATTCTCATCAACAGAAAGTAACCTCCATTTTTGGTAGGTGTCGTTTTTCCTCCAGGCGGTGTTATAGAGACTTTTTGACGGATAAAAACTGAATGATTGTAAAAACTCCATAACGTCCACTGAGCTAGGATACAATAACAACAGGTGGCAGCATTGTACTGATGTAACTACTGTCAGACAGTTCATAGGTTTACAAAATTATTTCCGTGACCGATTACAGTAGAATATGTTGCGTTATTTGTTATTTGGTAAATATGTCAAAGATACTACCTAAAGCTATGCTCGTTGCAAATAATAAACTCCAAAACTAAAATTCTCACTAACAATTATTAGTTACTTGTTATATACTTTGAAGGTGATGTCTTTGCAGTTATACATTATTCTATAGTCTGAAATCATTCTCCATGTCATCTAATTCAAAAAGTTGAAAATATCTCTGGCCACAGAGAAGGTTTGCCTTCTACGGCCCGCCCATCCGTTGGATGGGAATGAAACTCTTGTTAAAAAAAAATGCAGTTATAGATTGTGTTACTGCGTAAGACACGAAATATATAAACTTTTTTTTCGTTGCACCTCGAATTTGCTTTTACATCATCTCTGTACTACGAAGAAATCACCTGTGCACTACATGTAAGTCATTTGGGTAGTGTTTCAAATCATCTCTATCGTACATGTAAATCATCTGGGTACTGCGAGTAAATCACCTATGTGCTACGTGTAAATCACCTCTGTCCTACATGTAAATCAGCTGGGTACTGCGTATAAATCACCTGTGTGTTACGTGTAAATCATCTCTGTCCTACATGTAAATCACCTGGGAACTGCGTGTAAATCACCTGTGTGTTACGTGTAAATCATCTCTCTCCTACATGTAAATCCCCTGGTTACTGCGTGTAAATCACCTGTGCTACATGTAAATCACCTGTGTGCTACGTGTAAATCACCGCTATCCTACATGTAAATCACCTGTGAACTACATGTAAATCGAATACGTGCTACTTGTAAATCACCTGCGCGGTAGGTGTAAATCACTTGTGCAGGACGTGTACGTTGCACATGTTCTGTGCACGTGAAGATGTTGAATAGGTCCCGGCATGTATATGTGCATCATATGTACAGGCGTGAATTTATACAGATGATGCACATGTTGCATCCGTGCAATTGTACATGTACTATACGGATACTGTACGTGCATTGTGCTGTCTGGGATTACACTTTATGTATGGGTTTGAGGCGGTAGTAAATATATCCAAACAAGTAAGGAAAGTAATAAATGAGGTTAGGTTATGATAAACCTTCAAAACAGAGACCAATAAGTGTTTGAAATTCCAGTAGGAAATCAGTTACAATTGTGTAGAAATATACACGCCATTTCCACACTGCCTTCCCCGAGATTGACTCATTACAAGTGTACCCTCCGCCAAATAGTCTCTGTCGCTCCCATATGAAGTGTCATTTAAAATATCAGAAACAAGCAATCTGCTACTGCTATATACAGTACCACTTACATCAGAAACAAACAACATTAAATTCAATTTTTCCCCACACCTGACTTTGACTCACTCTTCCGCACAAACCAACAAAAAGTCTGAAATTGAGACGGTAAATTTCCTAAAGTTTGTCCGGCGATACAACACTTAACCTATAAAAAGTTTACAGTATATATGCGGACTAACAGGTAATGAGGATCTTTATTAATTTTACTACGTGGCTGCCAGAGTCTTAGGCATGATACACACTATCAGATAAATCCTAGGAAATATCTTAGGACAAACGTTACGGCATATCTCGTAGGAAATCCTACTCTTTCAGCCATACACGTGGAGATTTTTGCTGTTTCACATCCTGCGAAGAGGTGACAGATTTCCCAAACGAAAACTCTGCCAGCAGTTCTTTCCAGTGCGGTATGCCTCCCATGTCTATTGTGACAGAACATTGACTTTGTATTACATAAGAATGTATTCTCCTCATATGCACTTATAATTGCGCCAATAGCATCTTTGCTGGCTGGGAGAAAACAAATTTGTTTTCACTTTCTCTTCCCTCATGTCACTTAAATCAAAATCTTATGAATTTTCTTTCCGAAATAGAGCGTGCTCTAAACAAGAAAAATCTCATAGGATAATTCTGAACATAGTAAATGACAAGCGATTTGATGCCATACACGTTTTGACCCGCAGGAAAAATCGTTAAGATATTTCCAAGGATGTATCTCGTAGTGTATAGGCCGCCTTAATCTCCTTATGTGAGAGACATTATATTGTGTAGAATACTTCTCTTATGATGGCCTATATTCCAAGCAAGCTTAGGCCCTACATTATGTGCTGTTTTTACCTCTCCTTATGTCCGCTTGCGTAAAAAAATATTAAATCAATTTGAATTTGGTATCCCAGATATTAATATTCTTCGGAAAACACTACCATCTTTTGTTATTTTCTTCACCATGCATAAAATCAATCAGCAATGATACTAAGGAGTGGTATTCACATTCTCTAATACAATAAGATTCTGTTCTATCTTTTATCATTATGGTCTTAAGTATAAAGGCATGTCAAGTTTATCATTAAAATTATTTTAATGTGAAAATTGATTTAAGAGTCACAGTTTGAACTGTAATCAAACTGGCCCGTCAACTAGGACGAATAGCCTGGCTCGATAATTAAATCTTGAGAGTTTATACTTTATTCAGTTTAAGACGGAACAAGAAATGAGAGCTGTATTAAACATCACTATTCAATCGTAAATACTGGACTATTTCTGGATTGTCGAAAATGATACCAGGCATGATGAATGAGTGTGTTTTCTTATTGATCTACACTAAGGAATAGGGGCCGCGGTGGCTGAGTGGTAGAGCGTTCACCTCTTGTGTTTGGGCTCCCGGGTTCGATCCAAGCCCCCGCCAAGTGAACTTTGTGGTGGACAAACACCTTGTGCGTGGGTTTCCTCGGAGTTCTCCGGTTTCCTCCAACATTCTTCATTCCCCCATTTCATTCATTACTCATCATCACAGTCTCCTGTAGCTTAACCGGCGTAAACGTGGGACGTAAAACTCAAAGATTTCATTTAATTTTTCCACTAGGAAATAGGAGCTCGAAACAAAAGTGGAGAGTGTATGTTTAACAGGTAGTCTATGCGAACACTCGAAGATCTATTGAAAGATTTTAACAGTTCGACTCTCGGTTTTTCCTTGATGAGTTCACCTTCTAACATCTAGTACTTTGTCGGTGAGAGTGCACCTTGAGCAGAACAAGTGATTTTGTCACAGGGTTTGGCATTGTTCTCATAAGGGAGCGATAAGTAGGGTAGGGTAGGGTTAGCTTAGGGTTCGGGAAGTTTGGGCCCATTTTGTTAAAATTTAGTGTAATTAATTTCTCGTATTATTATTTATAATGAATCGGTTTCCATGAATGTTCTGCTAAAAGTGCACCCTTTTTCCGTTTATCAATCGGTTTGTTGCTGAAATCTTGGCATATTTTAAATTTCGGGGCCCAGAATTTTTCAATTAAAATTTCTTACTTTCTTGGAATAATTTCAGTATTTTCTTTGATTCAGTACAGTTTTGGATAGGTTAGATTAGGTTGGGTAAAGTTCCCCATGCCGTAAACGTCGCCAACACCTAGTGACCCACTGGCGGGTAAGTGTCGATCGTCTCTATAGCGACGGGTTGAAGGACTGCCGTTAGTACGCCACTGGCGGCAGGCCTTCGTTGAATCGAAAGAGATATCTAGAGTCGGAGTATTAAAGTTACCATTTCGTAGCAGCGAGGACTTCATTTTGGTCCGGACTTCTTCGATTCGTCGCGGAGAATCGCGAACCAACACGAACTATTGCCAGTCATGTGCATGCTGTTATTGTTATATATTATTTTTCCTGACGAATTGTTCCTAAAGTGAGCTACGGGGGTCAAGAATAACCCCTGCTTCTACATCAAAAAGTGAAATAACTTGAGATAGGTGCATATAAATGTATTAATTTAAATGACAACTGTAGCCGATCGTTTGAAAGTAAATACGGGAGAACCATGAAATAAAGTAAACAGGCGCGCGTCATTTTGTTATAAAATTACATATCGAACGGATTTTATCTAATCTCCAACGGTTATCGTCGAATATACACGGTTAGAGGAGCACTCTGATTAGCTAAATGAAAAATACCTCAATGATTTATGTCTGTACAAGCGACATTTGGTCCATCGCTCCGTAGCCAAGTCGGAAGAGTACGCGACTATTAATCCAAATGTTGGTGGTTCGCGCCTACCCTGGGGCACATAGTCTTTTACTTTTTAAAAGTGTTTTTTAACCCCTTTCATGTAACAAATTACACATATAGGTGATTTAAAATATTTTAGGGGAGTAATTTTGTTGTTCATTGGCGTTTCGTCGCGTCCCTGCTGCTGGTGGTATAATTTTCACAACGGAAGTGGATCCACTGCGGATCGTCGCTGTGGGACCGCCACTTTTTGGTGAGATATTTCTAGTTGCCCATCGGTGGTCTTCCGATGTCTACGGCATAGGGTTACGATCTTTTTTGGTTAGGTTAGGTTAACGTTGTATTAGCCCCGAATTCCAAAACTATCTCGAAATTTAAAAAAAAAAACAATGAAAAGGAATAACCGAAGAAAGTCCGTTTAATTGTTCTTAATTCTAACCTGGATATCATGCTTTTAAAAAAGAATTTCTATTGCAATTTATTGCTGTCTAATTTTCAATATCATATTATAGATTATTTAAATAATTACTTTGTTCCCCTCGTTCGATCCTAGCTCGCGCCGTGTGAACTTTCTGGTAGATAGACACCGTGGTCGTGGTTTTCTCGGAGTTCTCCCGTTTCGCCCCAATTTCTTCATTCCTCAATTTTAATCATTTCTCATTATCACCGCCTCCTTTAGCCTAACCGGCATAACCGTTGAACGTAAATCTCAAAGATTTCATGTCATTTCAATTCATAATTACTTTGTCTGAACATGGTTCTCTGACTAATAAGATATAATCAACTTAATGTGTTAATGTGAAATCTGTTACAGTGCTAAATAAACACAATTCAACTAAACGGAAAGAATAAGCAATTACCTTTCTTAAAATGACTCACTGAAAAATGTATTAGGAAATATTGTTACTCAACTCCGAGGTTGATCACTTTACATCAGGTTTCCCAAATAAATTATAAAATGATAACTTAATTGTCGCTCAATTTAGTTTTGAAAACAATGCGACAAACTTTAGAAATGATTTAGTCATTTTCTTCTTAACGTCAATTGACATTTTGTATCATTAGGTGCAGCCCAAGGTTCTAGCGAACTACATCACGGAGGTTTGCTATAAATGCATGTTTCGTAAGGGATAGTAATGTTCGAAAGGTGTAGTGTATAAGAAATCGTGAAAGAGTGTTATACTTAACATAAAAATGAGTTTCTGCACATCAAACAGAGGTTCTAATTTATTAATTACCACCGGTACTATAAGAGGCGTAACTACTGTGGCGCGAAACCCCGCAATACGGGGCCCCGACAATTCCAATGGGACCTTCACCCTAGCCTCCTAATAGGTGGAATCAACATGATTTTCAGTTTTGTATTGTTGCCAATTCACTTCCATCCTCCCCTTTTTCGACTATCTTCGGGGGTGGGACTTTACGTGTGGGTCAAGCACTGCGAACCAAAAAAGAGGAAAAGTCGGTACGCTCGGCTGTTTTAGGTTATATATTTTCCTTTCGCGGGAAATATTGAACCAGATAGATATTAAATTTTTTGACATACTAAATTCACAGTTACATTGCGATTTTACATCTTTGCGTGTTACAGTATTCAAATATCCTATTTTCTTTCCTGCCAGTATAATTCATCTCAGTGATGAGGAAATTCTAAGAAGGGCGAAGAGTTGTGATATTGGTTCCTCGTTTCCAATACAAGTAATTTGCTTTGTGAAACAGCTGAAATCTTAAATAAGTGTTTTGAGTTTCAACTTACAATAAGTAATTGTGAAATATATCATTGACGTCTAGCTTTGCAGAAGTTATTACAGCGCATTTGTTGTTTCTCACGCTCCCTGTGAATGTCATTTATGCGGAGCGGTCGTTCTGAAAAGTGTAATTAATAGTAATAATAATAAAAATAATACACCAAACACAATAGGGCAAAATATATTAAGTAATCTAGCACTTCTCTCAGTAAAGGAGGAAGAAGCTAAAAAATGGATGTGCGCGAAAGGATTTTGCTGACAGGAAAACAAGAAGAAAATCATTCAATTAATTCCTGCTACTCTTCATGAAACCTGACGTCCTGAGTGCAAAGAGGCAAGTCCATCTTCCTTTCTGAACTTTATTGAGTGAATTCAATGTGATTTTCATTTATGAATATTTAGGCTTAGCATTTGCACGCTTTTAACTCATTATTCACAAAGATAAGGAAGTATGGTTATTTATTACGTTATCTATCATTCCACAAAAATGTTAAGGGAGACTGGGTATTTTCTTTCGGGGAACCATAAAACGTAGTTATGCCACTGGGTGCTATATTTCTGTTTAATTTATGAAAGCTGTGTTTATATTTAAAAGATAAAAATTAGGTGCTGGTATATATTCTTGAAACATATATATATTTTTTTAAATTAGCTTACATACTTTTTTCCATAAATTTTACAGTAATGTTCTATAAGTAATCAAAACTTGTGTAGATGTTACCGCTTACATACGCAAGAACGTAGAAATATATGCTCCAAAATGGAATGTTTTAAACACGAAATCATCGTTAAGGAATCCATTACAAAGTGAGATGGACAGAAATGCACTAAGTGTTGTATGCATAGTTATTCTGCGGGTTACTTACGGGCCACGTACGAGACATTTTAATTTTCGTTACAGAATTGTTCCACCGGCCCAAGAAAGACCGCAATACCTGCTGAATTACAATCCGTTGTACTGTACTGGTAATTACCATTTAATTATTATATGATGTTTAATGCTTTAGTGATGTTTAATGCTTGACCAACATAATTGCGTGCAGACTTATTTTTGGAGCACCACTCGGAATATTTTCTGAAAAATTACTACTCTTTATCTATTTGCATGTAAATACGGCGTCCAGATGTACGACATAAAACGTAAAGTGGAAGAAATACAAACTAACGTGTGGTGAGTGCCCAGTAAAACACGAATGATATCTACACGAGTCAGGGTATAACGAAGCTTGTCGTCACGCGCGATAATGGTGGTGCACCCGAAGGGGACAAGCGCGTGAGCGATGGTGAGCTTGCATGTTAGATGAGACAGTGAGAACAAGTGTTTTTTTTTTCTTTTTGGCACTGATGAGAGTTTCAATTGTACATACCATACTTCCATACTAGTAGTGCTTCACATTTAAACATAAAATACAGATTCTGTACACTGTGCAGAAATACACGCTGGTAAAAAATAGTATTTAATGCAATTCTCATTTATATGAGCTCACTTATTTTATTCGTCGTAAAGCACTTAAAATTATCTTACACTACTAACCCAACATTTGTAAGCGTAAAATACAGTTGTCTTACTTTGTATTTAATCCTATCACCTGCAGAAATTTGTTCTTTAGTAATATGTCCTTCCACAAAAAAAAAAAAAAAAAAACATTATTTTTACCTGTAAATCTTCCAAAATGTGACGTGTCAAAAATAAAGCACCATCCATTATTCTGTATTATTGAAAGTGAATCAGTTGTGATTCATCTCCAAACAGACAATTTTGTAAATTATAAAGTTTGGGTCGATATGAGCAGAAGACTCAATAGACAACTATCTCGGATAAAATGGAACTCACGGAACAGATAATCCGGGAGTAATTCTATGAAATCAAGGTTGCATTTTACAATAGCCCTGTCACCGAAAGGCCTCCACGATTCCCCTGCAAGTCCTAAAGCCCATGGTACACATACGAAATCTAGTTTGATGTATTGTACCTCTCAATGTTTGTACACAATATGTCTTACTCTTAAGAAATTACGTTTTTTGTTTTGTGCTATTATTGTTGATTTTCAAACTTTTACGTATAATTCTTCCCACAGCCGTCTTTGCTTAAAACACACATAGCTACTAATATATGCATATAAATTCCTTATATGCATATAAAAAACCTGAAACTGCGCCGCAAGTATTAAGAATGAACTGGTCATTAAGAATATGCATTGTGATATTATCAGTAATTCATGTAAAAACTCATATTGTTTAATGTATGTTGTGAAAACTATATCCGAGCGAGTGTCGCTATTTTTTCTTTACAGAGTGTATAAGCGCTCCTACAATCTTTCAAAACCACCTAACTGTTTGATTTTGTAAGAATTTGTAAAGAATAAGGAAGTAAAAGAGAATAAAAATCTACTTCATGCTGTAATTTACGTAAATAGAAAACAGTTTTTTGGTAGTAACTACGTAATTTTTTTAAAAAATCTTTAATACATAGTACATTCTTTCTTTACGGTACCCAATTCATCGTCAATATTTGCGGCTGATACCCGTTAATAATAAGAGAATAAAATAAGTTATCTCAAATTTTAAGTTTCATTATACAATTAATATTCTATTATAAAAAGAATTTTCTTCAGTAACTTTCAAGGCTGGTTCGATATTTGTGCATTGTAGTGCAGCCTTAGCTTCAGGTGTCCTCTTCATCCAACTGCATGCGACTAAAAGCTATGAAGAACTTAATAGAAATGTTCCATGAAAAATTAATTGTGTTCCACGATATTTCTTCTCAGTATATTTATTTGACGTAGGAATATTGTTCATACTTTCTTTAAAACTTTCTTCTCCACGATCTTAGTAAAGAATAAAGAATGAATTCACATTATGTGCCAGAAAACATATTCCACAATAGTTCCCTCAAACATATTTTCGGTTCTTGTAAAATACACTGTAGGATCCAAGTGTCTATGACTTCCCAATCATTCATAACGTTTCAGCATAGAATCGAGTATGATAAAGGAATGCATTTTGTAAATGTCTGACGATAGGTTCCGTTTAAAAAATATTTTAGGTAGTGTATCTGAACTACGTTCACAGTGTAGAGACGCTGATATATCATTGGTTTGATATAAGTGATGGAATACAGCGTTAGTAAGCCACTCAATTATTCATTTTAAGAGAGTTCAAGCCTCTCGCTTATTCAAGTGCCCTGATATTTGCAAATTAACACCTTGGCCATCATAAAAAGTTTCCAGCTCTTCATCTTCACTAAACGTAGTTAAACCACAGACGAAATACTACACTGAATGAATGAATATGTAGGCATGTGTTAAGGATCAGTGTAAGATTCCGTATCGGGATCTTTATTGAACCGCGTTTCATTATTATCAGTGTTACTAAATTTGTAAAATAATTTACTTCACACATATACAAATAGGTTTTCTTCTGAAAAAGTAAGACAAATCTCTTTTGTTAGGGTTGAAATTGTTCACTCTATGTTTGTTCCCTTACTAGCGAGCAATCACTTGTTCAGTGGGTAGCAACTGAATACAATGAGACGAGAAGTTAATGAATGTTACATCAGCCGTTCTTTGAAATAAATGTCATATATCTGCTCTAAGTCGAAAGAAAAGACACTTTATAAACTAAATAAACTCAATAAAATTAATGTAAATTCAAAGATGAAGATTTTTCATTTATCGATCTTGTTAATAACTGAGTATTTTAAACTTTTAAGCATTTCATGAAATAGCCTGATAGTAGAAAAGTGCGCGTACCAAATTAATTATTGTAACAAAAGGCAAAATGTACTATCACTCAAAAACGCGCGTTTTACTTCAAAGATACATCGTTGTATACATTGGTTCCTTTTCCAGGGAATATTTAGGTAAATTTCCATCAGAAAGTGATAGTTTCGTTTCATAAAATTCAGGCGTTATTTCCTTATTGAATATTAGGACTCGGTACAACATTTGCCTAAAAATGCATCCAAACGGAATCGTACTTATGATCGCGGTAATCTTGATGTGCAAAGCTGCGAAATATATGTTCTACATTTTTTTTGGTTCCAGGGATACCGCTCTCAAACTCTAACGTTTGAGTAAAAAGAAAAGGAAAGTGATGTCTATTGAATTTTCGTTTATGGTAGACCACGACATGTTACATGTATGTAGATCAGTATGTTGTTCTAGCTTTCGGTTCCAGAACTTTCAAATTGGGAGATACTAAAATTTTTAAAATTAGTAGTAGAAAAATGTTGATGCGAAACGATATTCAGCTATAATAAATCAATCCATTTTTACGTATTCAGATGAGAAAGCTGGAAATAGTATTGAAACTTTCATGAAAATATATTTAGTGTGGATTACTTTTCAAAATCGAATGTACATGAAATGAAATCATACACCTTAAACTGGGATGCAAACTTCATGAATTGCATGGAGATTCGAAGCTGGATCTGGCGTGCAGAACGGTTGTATAACAACAATGCGACGTTACCTAATTCGCTACACTAAGATTTGATTTACGTCCAAATTGAATATGAGAACTTTTATTGCATTATTTTTCCTTATTTTTTTCTCATCTATAAAGGTAACCAACAAAGTTCTGTGGCTTCTTCACCCACCACCCTCGAACATCGATATGTCACCTAAGACGTACCTGGAAGATCAAAAAGAATCGCCATCAGTATACCTTCTGCCAACGTTCTGGAAGGACATGGATTTCATCACGGTAGAACTTGGGGGGCCGTGATTCGAAGAAGTGTCAAATTCATTTTGTACCTCTACTAGGGATTTGATCTGGTGTCCTCGAAGTGATTGTCCAAGGTGTGTAACAGATAATAATAGGGCGGTGCAATGTCCGAGCAGTATGGCGGATGCAATGGGATTTCCCATCCAAGGAGTAGAATTTTGTCTCGGGTCATCCTAGCCACGTGGCTCTTTGCGTTGTCCTGTAATAAAAGGATAACTTTTCAATTCAAAAGTGCTGGCTAGAGAGTTTTGAGATTTTCTTGAACACGGTTCAACTACTGAGAGACACAGTTGCATTGATGCTCTGGCCAGCTGGTAGTAGTTCCCAAATGCACGATGCCACGAACAATTCACCAAACAAACAGGAGAACCTTCTTCCTGTGCAGTGGAGGTTTTGGCTTTTTTCGAACATCTTCATGGGATGCTCACCAATGATTATGGCGCTATGGAGCTTTGTACAGGACCCACGTCTCATCACATGTCAACAGCCTGTCCAGAAATAGCTTCTTCCTCAGACGAGACAGCAGAGAAAGAGGCGTCTGCTAGCGTTGCCTTCTGGCCAGGAGAAAATCATACGGGGCTCATCGACACAAATTGTAGTTCTTCCCAAGAGGATGTATGTGCTGCCGAATGGTGTTTCCACTCATACTGAACTGTAGTCCTAGTTCCTTACATGTCTTGCCACTGTTAGCCTTAATTGCTGCCTCAATATCTTCATTTTATACATGTGTTAGTTTAACAAGTTTAAGGATGGTGACGAAATACTCGAAGACGCAAACGTGCCCGAAAACCAACTCTGTGTTTGTTCCACTACTCTGTTTGTTTGCACTGTCTGCGCCGTCCCAACACCCTTTCCAAAGGCCAGGCATACATTCCGCCCAGCCGCAGCGGCGTTTGACCCAGTTTTAACTGCATACACTCCCTTATGACGCTCACTGGAGGTCCCATGTTCACTCTGAACTTTTGCAAGTTAACGGTGTAACTGAACAGCTGTGTACTGTAGGTACATCCAACATCCAGGCAGTGTGTTGGATGTACCTACACCAATAACTGACTTTCGATTGTACCGCCATTCAAATTCAATTCTCGGTTTGAGAGCGATTTGAACGCAGGCCTCCACAAAAAGTGATAGAACTTTCTTGGCTACCTTTATAATCCATCACTTTTGTTTCAGAAAAAGAAAGTAATATTTAATGTTAAACGAAAGAAAATTTAATTGTACTATCATATAAGTCTGTACCATGATAAACACAACAGTTACTCCCTGTTTCTCTACTTCTATTCCAATTTTACTGTTTCTGATAAGAAGTAGATGAAAAGTAGATATAAACATGGGGTGGGAATTCTTTCTGGGAGGGTCGGTTTATCCGCTATTCTTTTGAGGCAGATCAAATAGAACGATTACACATAAGAAGCCAATTAAATGAAGTGACTTAGATGTTATATCCTTTTGAACTTTTGAGTTTTGTTCATTTCTTTCCGTTTCTTTTCTTTTTCTTTTCAGCTTTATAGATTGCATGTGATACAAGTACTTTATAGTGTAAATTTTATCGGAAATTTATATCGGCTTCAAATCATGTGATTCATTTTCTCTTTCTCCAAAGCTTGTAGCCAGTTTAATTAGCAAGCAGGCGGGTAATTTTTAGCGGAAGCTAACTCGAGTTAATCATACATTCATATATGCAAACAAAAGAAAATATTGAAAATTTGGGAAGTGACTGACCCTACTGACGAGCCTTCCTCGGTCCTGCTCACTGCATATATAGTATGTATTTTAGTTACTAGTTATACAAAAACGATGTCGATAAGACGGTTATACAACGCTTTAAAGGATGCAACTGTTCGAAAAATAAAACATACGAAGAGAAACAATGGAGGCCCATTTCCGAATATTATGATTAATCATGTTCAGTAGAGAAAGGTGAGACTAGAATATGTTTTACTATCTGTTTCTGTCTGTTTGTACTAATAGCAGTAGTGGGAATGGAGACCTCGATCTTGTTGAACATATGGTAAACCATGTAAATTTCACCTAAAAGTTTAAAACTATGTGTGTAGACAAGACATTTCACGAGTAATTTCTAGCAAATTTTTATTTTTATTTTTTTTTTGGTTTAACACCAGTTTGTGTTAATGTTTGGAATGTTCCACGGTTTAAACTACTTGAGTACAACAAACAGAAGAGATTTTGTAATGATATTCTTGTGTTAATTGGAACGTTGACCTTAAATTCTCCCATGATACATATAAGATAAATGTTCATAAAAAACGACGTTCAACATAAGGAAAGATAAGCCAAACACAACAAACAATTGACATTCAAAATTTTAGAGAACTGCAGCAAAAAAAAAAAAAAAAAAATGTTAACGAGAGTTAATGTTGGACCTCAATCCATTTTGTATAATCCTAAGTATGTACAGATTTTTAAAGTAATATGAGAAACAAGAGTTTCTGATTTTGCGTACATAATTTTTTTATACTATTTACTATTAATCCGGTAATGTTCATAAAATATAACAAGATATGAAATTCAGCTCTCACATATATCACAACATTGATTTTTTAAGTATGTCAGTGAGATTTATGATGCTACAAAATGTTGCAAGGAAAGAATTCTCTTAATTGCCTAATCTTAACATGATATTCGATTTACACTTACTGTTTTGAAGAATTAGTGGAAAACTGAGGTAGATCTCATTATAGGTATTTTTTAAAATGTTCTTGAGAATATGAAGGAACAGATATTTTGCGCTGCATGTACAAATATTTTCATTTTCCAGCTTGCCAGCTTACCAATTATAACTATGTCTTTTGAAGAATATCCAGAAATGCCGTTGATATTTTGTACAAATTTATTAGAAATTGCATGTTTCTTGAAAACAATGTATTTTAGTACCTTATACATTTTTTATAAAAATATGAGTGCTAACCTGTTATTATATAATGCATTCAAATAAAAAAGATATAAAACATCCTTATTAAGTACAAATATTATGATTTAGTAGTTAAATAAATGATTAAAACTGCTTATTATTCTAATAATTTTGATTTTTCTATATTGAAATACAAGATTTTCCACTTACAGTAAAGTACTTATTCTTCACACTAGAGGATCACACACATCGACTTATTAATATAACAGATATTTGATTGACTAATTTCCTATTACGAGATTTTCACTCATTCAGGTCTGATAACAGGTGGTATGTTTCAGTACGTATATTGACTGAATGTAATATCGTATTTTCCCTGAGCATTATATTGTACTGGCGTACCAAACTCTAGCGGAGTAGTGTTCTGCATCTGATAATAATTTTCTCCTGGTATATCTGTTCCAGCTTCATGTGATGAATTCTGTTCTTTAAGTTCTCTGTAATAACTGCACACAATAGTAATGAAGTAAACATATAAAGCTGGAAAATAAAGAAAAGTTAAAATAGAAAGTACGGACTCAACTAGGGTATATGGTTATATTCAGAGATTCTACTTTGCAACGCCATTCAATGCAGTACTATACAAAAGTAGTGTGACATATTAACGTTTCAATGTACTTCATATCTAAAAGATCTTTTCTGAAACCTAAGAAAAATATCAGCATTCAAATTATATATATATATATATATATGTATATATATATATATATATATGTATATGTGTGTGTGTGTGTGTTTGTATTCAAATTATATTATATAGGGTCTTTCAAAACAATAAAAACGACGTTTGCGAGATGATTCCTGACACGAAGATAAGACAAAAAGTACAGACCAACCTTGGTGCTCAAATGCTTCTTTTCGGAGCTATAGGGTACCGAAAACTTTGCAAAAATGAACTTTAAAGGTCCATAGTTTCAAAAGTATGGGACATACCGTAGTCGTGTCCGGACTTCATTTAGAAACTAACATGTACCCTATCCAAAAATACATATTTCAGAACCCTAAGGTACTTACGCAACAATTTTTATAGAGGGAGTTTTTCAACGGGCATATAATTTAAGGTAGTCACCAACTACCTATGTAAATACTGTTGCGAAAGTATGCAGAATTCTGAACTTTGGATATTTGGATAGGACACATATTAGTCCCTAAGTGAAGTCTTGTCCCGGCTACGGTAGGTCCCATTGTATTGGAGCTATAGACCTTTAAAGTTGATTTTGATCATGTTTTCGGTAGCCTATAATTGCGAAAGGAAGCATTTCTGCAGCCAGGTTGGTCTATCCTTTTTGTCTCATGTCCATGTCAGGAATTTAATCCAAACGCCCGATATATATATACATATATATATATATATATATATATATATATATATATATATATATATATATATATATATATATATAATACGTAAATTTTTCTCCACTATACAGGGACCTCTACTTCTAACTACTTGTAAATTAGTTAACTGTTTGCAATAAAGGAATTATTTACTCTTTGAAAATATATTCTTACATTTTTCATCCAAACAAGTCGAGAGTGTTTATAAGCATATAAGCGCTGCCATTTCGGGTTATACAACTAAATTTTCATACAATTTCTCTACGGTTTCAAATATGTGCAGCTTTCGATCATAACCAATCTGATCTGATACTCCTGCAAAGTCAATGATGCAGGTCATTTGAGTAATTTAAGTTAATCAGTTTTTTCACGAATGTTGGTTCGGAGATACCAGTAAAGGCGGTGAGATTTCCTCTTCACACAATTTTTAAAGACGAAAAATCAACACTTGTAACACATCAGTTTTCAATCGAATATAAAAAGGACTTCCTTCAGAAGGGATTTTCGAAACAAAAGCTGGAAGAGTAGCCATCTTTGAAGTTGACTTCTGCTCTGTGCTATTTACCAGTGAAAGTCTCGCTAAAAGATATTAAATAATGAATCAATATAATAATCTTTTATCCCTGTTATTACAGTCGTTACTTGATGGGGAACATATTAAAACCTGAGGCATTAGAAAAATTCTATTATTTCTCTTTGAAAATGAAAGTAAACAAAAGGAGGCGGTGATGATGAGAAATGAATGAAATGGTAGACTGAAGGATGTGGGAGGAAATGGGAGAACACGAGGAAACCCACACACGCGGTGTTTGTCAGCCACAAAGTTCACTTGACGCGACGTGATACCGAACCATGAACCCCATGCATAGATGTAAAAGCTCCATCACTAAACAATTGCGTACCCCTATTTCTGCTTATAATAGGTGTGTAAAGTCGGAGTAGGAAAGTAATCTTGCCTTGATGAATCCACATCAGAAACTAATTTTCCGGTACATATTACTATATGGGGATCAACGTTGAAATTGGAAATCATAGATTTAAACCAATCCCAACTGCAATACATATATTGGTGTAGAGTGTATACTTATTGTTATGGCACTGAATCCATATGAGAAAGTTATTACTCAGTATATTTGAACATATTTGCTCTATGGTGAATGGTAATCAACACTGAAACCGAAAATAGTAATAAAATTCTACAACTTCCTATTGCAAAAGAGAAAAAAGATGGGACCTATTTTCGTGCCATTAATACCATGCTATTAAACGCTTCTTAATTTGTTACCGGTTTCCTTTACGGTAATCAGTGTTGAAAGTGGAAATTGTAGAGTACCACAATTTCGGATTAACGAACAAGAATAAATGTCCAAATGAAATGTCTTCTGTGATTCCTTAATTGATTCCTAATTTCTCTTTTTCATATCTCTTATCATTCTTGTTGTTGCTCTTTAGAGACCAACATTTAAACCTTCAGATAAGTTTCTAGCACTATCCGTTTTAGTAGAGTGTTAAGGTGGAGATTATATATTTTGCTGAATTGATTCGGGTTTCCATTTGTCACCGTTTCCCGTCTTTATTCAGTAACGTTGAAGGACGTTCTCGCACTACTTCTAATTAAATAAAGAGTTAAGTTAAGATATTAGAACTATTTTAGGAATGCTAAACAATTTCCAGGAGAACGTTTCTTCTTATACAGTGTTAGTTTTGTTTTATGAAAATTAATATTGAAAGCTACTGCCATAGTAATCTTTAGGATTTCATGCTTTAGTGAAAAGCTGGGGATGAAGATGACGTCTTTTCTTCAGATACAGAATTGATTTCCGAAACCCATTGTCGCTATCTACCTTCGCTTTCTTTCTATGACAATAAAGTTTGAGAGGAAACAGTTAATTTCTGTCATATTCTATTTGAATATCGAGTTTGTGAAAAAACTGTAACATATTTTTGCCACAATGAATTGATTCCAAAAAATTCTTTCACGGTATGCTTAACCTTTCTTGCTCCATTACCCGTCGGGAGACGGAAGGGTGGACGTAGCTGTTGCAACACAGTTGAGAAGTGCGAATTTTATGTCCCGTTTCCCGTTTATATAAGTATGTATCAACAGAGTTATATTGTATGTTAACATGTTAAAGAAATGTTGTTTATTAGATATAGTTAAAGTTGTTTTGTAGTGTTTGGCTGCGTTAGTGTACTGAGCGTTGTGCTTGATAGAGTTTCTGATATTCTGAAACATACAAGTCTCTTCAGGATGTTATTCACACTAACTTACTAATATTGTGTCACTGCGTTTCAAGAGTGAGAAGGTGGTACTTTTTCGAAATAGAGAAGGGTATGACCGAGGATGTGACATCGAAATCATTTGAAATGAAATGAAAATCAGTGAAATGTTTTGAAATGAAAGGTTTGAGTTCTTCCGTAATTTCCTTAACCGAGGTTCGGCGAACCTAAGATCAAAGCCTGTACAAGAAGGGAGAAAGTTTTCGATTTTAGCCTGAGTATAAAATATGCAAAATATAAAAAACTTCAAATATATATGTTTATATCAGTTCTTCTCATATATAAAAGTTAATACAGGTCTTATATAATGTGTATTTTAAGCCCACTTTGGCAAAAAAAATTTTACATGGTCTATTTTGCAATTTTTCATGAGTCAATTTAAGAGGTCTGTACTTTTTTACACAGGAAATTTATAAATATTTTCCAGGTAGATTATTGTAGGAACGATATCAGTTTCGCTTTCTGCAAATATTATTGTAATGGTATCTCACGTTGTATTGCCAAAAATGACCTTATTCATAGAGGAGCAAAATGTTATCGAAATGGAGTAATGTTAAACAGATTGACGATGCTGAACAATAATATCCATAATTACTTAATTTACTTGCCCACTTTGTGCCTGATAATGACCCATAACATCGTATCAAGAAGAGGGACATAACGTGTTTATAGGACTTGCCTTCAGCTGCAAACTCAGATGGTGCACTGAGTGATGATGAACACGAAAATCGTAGTGTATTAAATTTTGTCAGTGGTTAATGGTTAACTACTAAGGAAAGAAACCACTGAGTCATTTCGTTAGACAAGTAATTCAAGTAGTTGATTCATTTTATGATGTTAGATCTGTTCACAAAAATATGAATGGTACTATGTTTTACTGGTATGAACAAGGTGACGTCAATACTGTGTCCGTTAACGATGTGGTCCAGCTGTCACTTCAGCCTGTGCTAGACAGAAGGGGCATTACTACGTCTTTATGAGTTTCATTTGAGGGTCCGAATGTGCAGTAAATAAATGTTCGTAAGATTATCTTTGATATGTAACCCAATGGTTTTGTGGCAAATATGTTAATTTTATTTACTCTTATTTATTATGAGAACTACATGTTTTTATACGGTACAGGTATTGTACACAATTGATCAGCAGCGAAAGTTCATTAAAATGTGTACTCCATTCACAGAAGCAGAATAGCTGTATTTAATTTTATTTGTTTATCAGTGCTCATCTTGAATGATTTTTTTTGGAATGTATATTTTCTGTGTTATTCTTTTCCTGAATTGTCATGTTCCTTGATACATTAAGGTCTCATGCTGAAAATATTTTGATTCTGTTATACTACTGTGTTACCCAAATCGTTTAATAGAAGTTCTAGGTTGCACAACTTCTATTTTCCATGCGTCCTGTGTGGAAACGGACAAAATCTGAAAGAAGTATTTCATGTTACATGCGTACAGAATCAGCTAAAAGAGGAAATTTCTGCTATATTAGCATTGTTGATCCAATGACTGACATCTACGGGAAGATAATGGCAATTCAATTGACTGTGATAGCAGTGCCCCGATCTTAGGACAATGCTGATATTGTACTAATTACTATTATTTCCGTCATATGTTAACACTAATTAATTCCGTTTTTGTATTAATGTAAAAATGTAGCATGGATATACATAATATAATTTTCTTTCCAATACGAGCTATAATCATTTTGAAGTTACCTATCTCTTTACTCGAAAATTTTATCAGCATTGCACCGTTTGACGGTTCCTAAGAGAAGGGAATAATGTTTAGTTTTTCTCTTCAATTCTTTCACCTAGAAGAATTTGTTCATTTTTTATTTACATTTTGAAGAAACTTAGTAATATTTCAGTACAAAAGAGTTAAGTGTTTCAATTATTAATAGTTGATAATACATTTTCATCATTTATTATTATCAAGAAATTGTTATGTTTTAAAAATTATAATCTTAGGAACTACGGTAATATACTCTTTACTACAACAACATAATAACTTTTTAACTTCTCAATCTGTCTTGAGACTCCCATGGCAATAAATTAACATACAATTTAGTGGAAGCATTCCAATATGAGTGGAACTCGTAAGGAAGTATTATGTTTTACATGAATTTAGTAATTTGTTAATGCATGATCTTTAGTACACTTTAGTTAACGTTTTTTACTTACGTTAGAAACATATTGTATTTAGAGTTCAGTTAGAATTTTTTGATGACATATTATATAAATAACAAAAATAGGTGTGAAATACAATTATAGTGTCAGAAATTATTTTTTACATCATCATTGTCGTAGGAGAAACAAATTGCCTGTATACAGTACCTCATTATCTGTGGTTGAGATTGAGATACGAACAGAGAGGTTGTAGACGCGACTGTGAACATAGATGCTTCATATGCGGTATAGATGTGGATACAATATTTTATATCTATGCAGCTTTCTATCTCTGTGAGAATATAGGCACCGGAATATTACAGTAATTTTTCTTTGAATACTAGTGATGTCGGGCGAATTTTGGCCCCATTGTTGCTAAATCAATGTTCATGACACGTGGTACCTTAAAATAACTGACAATGGGTATTTTGAACTTCCCCAGTAGGGGTATATAGAATCAGGACAAGTACACCAAAATGTTTAGGAACCCATCTCGTTCAGTTTAATGAATACAAAATTGCAATAAATATAAATTTGTAAGGATTTTGACCTAATATATCCTATTATATTTTATTACGTGATTAATCACTATAGTGGCCAACAATTGGGATACACTAAAGTCGCTTCCTTTAAATATTCGGGAGATGGTGTACAGGACAAAACTTAAATATTGGAAATAGGGCAAATTATAAAATTGGTTATGGTAACGTAGAACCATGGTATGTGCCCATAGATTCATCTCGTTTCCTTTTTGTAGCTAACCAATTGCCAAAAATGTATGTTTTAAGGTTATTCACGTCATTGACCCTGCTATTTAATGAGAGTTGATTCCTTCATGAATAAGCCCCCGCGTAGCGTAGGCGCTAACGTTCTCACCTACAATGCGAGCAGTCCTTGGTTCCATTCCCGTTGGGGCACTTGTTTGGAAAAGTGTAAAAGATTTTTCAGGCTAGCCACCCTGAATGAGGTTTTCCTCATTCACACCAGGCATATGCCGGGATTGTACCTAACTTATAGATCCCAGGCCGCTTCCTTCCTTCCCAAATCCTTTTTCCATTCCCCGCATAGTGTGCCCGCCGATGGATGTCATCTTTCAAACGTGACGTGCTAAGTTGCCTTATATGCCGAAAGCCCAGAAATCTAAATCCTAAATCGCTGCTTTATGAATAAGTATGAAGGCACCTATAAAACAAGAATGCATTAACGCAGCACCTCTAAAATTTCGGAAGGAGTCTGTAACGTGACATTAATTAAATTCAGTGACGATGATAAAGTTTAGTTGATTCATCTTACTTTCGTTTATGGGTAAAATATTATCAAAATTTATTTGTGTGTATACCAGTTTCGTTAAATAGCCTTGAAATTGTCTCAAATCTGCTACTGAAGTACCGTGGTCCATATTCCCCGAGGATTTAGGCATAGTTCCTGTACGATTCAATTAACGACAGACTCCCCCTGGTCTTTTTACTGTTTGTAAGTTTTCATGTTAATATCCATATACTTCTTCAGACGAAAAGCAACCACTGTTGCATAAGAAACACTTTTTTACTGTAATTTCACTCGTAAGATGTCTTCCTTGTTTGTTTCGACATACTACGTTGCAGTAGTTTTGGTCCGTTTCCATGATTCTTATTTAGCTTGTCAAAATACACCATGAAACATTTGTTAATGAGAACGTGTCTTGCTGTGTAGTATACGACCAAACAATGCTCACAAAATCTCCAAAGGTAGATTATTTACCCTTCTAAAGGATAAATGGATCGGCAAATTCTTTATATCATTTGATAACATTCACAATCTAATCATGGGAAATTAATCAAGATTTTATAATAAATAATCCATTGTATGTTGGAATGATATCTTTACTCACTGAATAGTATCTGTCATATTAGCAGGAATATTTATCCCTATTTCCAACATTCATCCCTCGGGATTAAAACGCCGATAATGTTTGTTGGTTTCTCTCAAGGCAGTAACTTCAGATGTAATTATATTAAAACAAAAATATAGATAAAACAAACGGACTGAAAATGTAGATAAACAAATGTATCCATAACGAGAAAAAACTTTCAGTTCTCAGATCAGAGTTCCCTATTTCTAATTTACCCGTTTTTCAAAGGTATATATAAATGATTAACAGTGCCCAAAGGTGTCTGAACTAAAAATCATCAGAGAAAACTGTTTTCTTATCCTCGAAATTATATAAATCCAAATCTAATATGGTACATGGACAATACAGTTGATACAAATGATACTGCAATACTTTGTCAAATAACAATGACATTCCTCGTGCGTAGTTCGCGAGGAAACAAAAAAAAGCCAAAACCTAATGATGTTCAGGAATAACACTACTGATTAAAATGAAACTGATATTAAATTAATTTACAGGAAACACCAAAAACTCTATAATTGTCTTAGGAATAATGCCACTCCATATTCTGATACACTAACACGCTTGTTAATTTTCATTAGAAATACCATAAAATAAAATTGGACTTATCTCAAACTCTTTCCGTTGAATTTTAAAAAATAAATCGTTCATTTGAATTTTAAATTCTCAGATAATCAGATCAATAGGCTTCACAGGTATAAAGTTTGAAAATTATAATTTGATCTTTATATTGGTTGTTGATCAATCAAAGAGACAAGCTAATGTATCAGGTTGTTGGAAACCAATCGAACAGAAGTTACACATATTGTATAATATTAAAAAAAAAGATATCTATATAGAAAGAATATGGCATCATTTACTTCATTGATTACAAACTTAAGCGAAAAAAAAAAGAATTTGATCCTTTGATGGCCAATGCGACGCTGCAACATATTACAACTTACGATCACGTTTCAAGCACGTAATATGGTTCTTGCCTTACTGTGACATTAATATTTTGGAATGCCATCATTGAATTGAATCGATATATTTTCCAAAAAAAATATTCCTTAAAGGTTACTATCATATTCCTGTCCATATACACATCAATTACTGAATCATTACATCATACATTAGACTGGGTGTTCTTACCAAAATATGGTTCGTTGATTTCGCACGACATTCAAAATCAAAACATTGACTCATAATAAAATAATGTAAAATTTTTATTTTTCCATACGTATAGAGAAACTTCATGGTAGCAATGTCGTGATCGTATAAGTAATAATGTCGTGCTCATCGATATGTTCATCAGAATACCATTTAACTATAGTACAGAGTGTTACAACGTGTTCTTCCAATTTTAATCGCGTATAAGTTTGAAATGCGAAGGTATGGAACGTGTGCTGTTTCCTGCATCATGTTCATACATGCCTAAAGTTTTAACAATCATTAAACAGAGTTGAACGTGTGCCCAATCTGTATCACGCAGGATATCTAAGGGATGTTCCAGTTCGCCCACGTCCAGCTTAGTATGTACTCAGTTTCTATCTTCCAGTGCTGCGCCGACGCAAGCTCGCCCTTCCTGCAGGTCCTGCAATGGGTTCTTGAGGACCACATTTCTCACAGAGTTCTGAACAAACATACAAAAAAACCTAGTGGAATGGTGCTCGGGGACCATGTTGATAAGACAGTGCGTCATCCTCGACCTTACGAGAGACGGAAATATGTCGTAGAAAGCAAGTGATTAGGAATGTTTTTGTTCTGCAACAGAATGTGAGGTTGCTGATGTGCGACCTATGGAAATGCAAACTATTTCAACACGTTCAAATAAACAATCGCGCTTATGGACACCGCTGCAAAGAAAAAGTGTCTTACCACACGATGATTAAACAGTAAACTTTTACCTTTAGACTGTTGTTCACAATTCCACGTATAACGGAAGAGCTCTCCGAACCCCATACTCGCACATTGTGTTGGTTTACCATACTAGACAAATGGAAGCATGCTTCGTCCAAGAACGTTATCTTTGTCAGAAGGCGTGCGTCCTCGTCAATGTCATTTACGCGTATAACGTTAATTGATAATGATTTGCACTTTGGTCTATTGTCAGATTGAAGCGAATGCCGCAGCTGCAACTTTTAGGCCTGCAACTGTAGTCGTTTCTGCAGCACCATGTTAACTATTGTTTGTGATAGCTCCAGCTATCCTGACGCTTAACGGACTGATTTGGTTAGGCTTCCAAAAAATTCTTTTGAACCGTTTGATATCTGTTCACTTCTGCTGTGACTTTCAGAAATCAGCATCTACATGACACTTACGGTTTTCTTCAAACTCGCGCTCCACCCGCGGATTGGCGAACTTGATTGGGGGTGGGGAAGGGTCCGTAACTTGTCCAGAAGTTAGGCTGGAACTGCGTTTCACATTTGTTCTCTTTCCACTAATCCAAACACTGCGCAGTCTTTTTTGCTGGACATTTTTGTCAATGCCTCACCTGCAAAGACGAATGCAAAATCAAAAGGTTAGAGAAGAGCCACGGGACTTGAGTGACACGCTTTTTATCTTTCCACTAATACATACATTGTGTAGTCTTATGAGTAAAGTTCTTCAGTGCCTCACCTGGAATGATGATGACAGAAAGAAAAGAGTTTAGATAAGAGAGATTTGTTGGAAGTGTTTGTAAAGAACAGAAGTACAGACGTATGTGAACATTTTGTCGCAAATAACAATTTTCTTTTTATCCCTATTTCTGACTTACAATTCTGAAATATTGTTATGGAACACCTGGTATTTATTAATATTGATGCTGGAAATCTAAATATGATGCTGATTTTCAAGAACTGCATCGATGTACTGTAATACTATGCTGAAAAAATGCTGATGAAGTAAGGTTCATGAATTAACTGACGTTATTGGAACTTTGTATTTTCAGTGGTAACAAATTATGCAATTCAAAAAGGAGACAACACCAAGCAGAAATGTGTGACGTATCATAATTATTAAATTTAATCTGGCTAATACTTGTTTATTCTATACAAAAGATGAATTTATAGATGTATTTTCTATTCTTTAAGTAGCTATATATGACATAAAAATATTAATCGATCTAACACTTTATTACAGGAAATCGATCTAACTTTCAAAGGCTAGGATCAAGAATTGAACCCTCGATACTTTCCATTCTGTTCATTTCCAATGTTCCTGCTGTACGTAGCATTCTAGTATCCGGCATCCTGTATTTTCTGTAAAGAAAGATATGACCTTGATCTTATCACCTCCCAAATTTAAGTTATTAAAAATTTTACTCAAGAAAGGGGAGCAAGCATAAAGTAATAAACCAGTATTATAGTACAAGCATAACTAATTCACTTACATTAAAGAGGAGGGCACATGAAGTCCGTAACGTTCCACGTTATAGGTTTTTTAATTTTATACTCACAAAAAAGAAACGAGATGAATCGCAAGGTAAATGATGTAGTGCTCTACTATAATACGAAATTTCATAATTTGACAATTTCCAAAGTTTACGACCGATTGCAAATCAATTTATTATACATAACATTTTTATAGTACGTAGCAAATAGATTGCCTACGAAATATGACCTATATTTTAAGTTGCAGACATTAGTACGAATATGTAAGGATTAATCATTAATTTAATACTTAGACTTCTGCATTTCAACTCATGTAATAGGCCGATAAATATCATGAATTTATGTGTTTCGTTTAGACTGTTGAAAAGAATATAAACAAAGTGTGAGATACCGTGTGATATATAGTTTGTAATAGTAAAGCACACGAATAATGAGTTTCGTGGGTGTTTGTGATAACATTTGAATAAGGCATATATATATATATAATATTAATGTTTATTGTTGTAGTAATGTCTTTCACTTAGATTTTGATTTCATGTGAATTAACCTCAGAGATGTTAATTGTTCAGCAACTTTACTCTTAGGTCGTAACTTTTAATTTTTTTCGTAAGATAATTCTTTTGACCGCTCAACCACAAAATTTTAAATAATGTAAGTTCCATGTCAGCATGATGTATTCTTACAAGGGATTTAAAGTGTTTAATTGCGGAGGGATATAAATCACCAATAAAGTTCGGAAAGTTTAACCTCCTAATATGTTTTAATCTTATTAATATTACGATATATCGTCACAATAAATGTATTGTATTTTGGAAATGTATTTACAATTCCACAGACAGTTTCTTCCTCTAGCATTAACTGTGGCTCTGTTTCAGTGTACTCTACTTCCTTATGCACGAAATGAACAACCGTTTATGTTCCACGATACGTCTCTTCCGAAAGTTTAAATGAAGGAGTTAGTGTATCACATGTTCTGGACCCATATACACGTCCATTACGGAATAAACCCTTATGAAAGAAGAGGATACCCGAAGTAAATAACCTAATAAATGCATATTTTTCTCCATTATACTTATAAATGCATACTTATAAATGATAAAGAGCTTAATCGGACATTACTTTTTATGATCCCACGTTACCATAAAATTTCACAACTTCCAAAATTTCACAAGTTCCATAAACATCGTATTTGAGAGTTTTAAATAAAGTGATTTAATGTATCCCTGTTCTGGACCCCTATACTGATTCCAAATGTAAGAAAACTAACAAAAATAATGCATTAGATTAAAAGTGTTGTAAAGTTACGTTTATTTCCGTTTTATACCCCTGAAATGGAACAAGATGGACTTCAAACATCTAGATGTATATACCAGTGTTGGGCAAATTTCAATTGAATTAACAATTAACAATTAATCTGTAAATTTAATTGTTAATTGCAATTAACAATTGAAATAAGTAATGGTTAATTGTTAATTGTAGTTGGCCATTAAAAAAGGAGAATCAATTGCAATTGATCAATTGATTGAAAGTAATTGCAGTGGAAAGTAATTGCAATTGAATTCTGTAATTCAATTGCAATTGCAATTAATTGGCAATTGATTCAATTGCAATTGATTTCCACAGCAATTACTTTCAATTGATTGATCAATTGCAATTGATTTTCACTGATTAATTTTCAACACTGTAGTTCAGAGAGGACGTGGGGCAATGAAAACTTTAGCCACGACCAATTGACTCACCACCCATCGTGACCCACGACCCACCGTGACCCACTCTGACCCACCACCCACCATAAATCACTCTTACCCACTGTGACCCACAGACCCGCCAAAACCCATTGTCATCAACTCTGACCCATGATTCACGCCCTCTTCTCTACTGACTAAAGAGTTTAAACTTGTAATAAAACAAGCCTATAAAATTATCACTCATCGGAGTTTGAATTTCTACGATCAATCGCTCAAGCATCGCACTAATACAATAACAGCGGATCTGACCTTTCTAATATAAATAAAATAGTTTGTTCGTGTGTCTGTGTGTCTATCTTTGTGCGGCCTGTGAACGGGACGAGTGGACCGAAAGTTTTCAAAATTTGGTCACGGGTAGCTTGGTCTAGGCCCCAGACCAAGACGAAGAGTTTTTTTTTTTTTAATTCCTTACTATGGGGTCTCCAGGAGACGTTTACCGGGACCGGCCTGGGGACCAGACAAGTCGACCGAGAGTTACCAAATTTTGGTCAAAGATACCTTGGTCCAGGTTTCACACCAAGGCAAAGCTTTTTCGAAAAAATTCGAACCAGGGGGTCTCAAGGGGGCGTTTACCGGGACATGTAAAAGTAGTAGAAAATGACCGATATCAGTGTCGATTTCATAGTTTTCGCGGTCGCTGAGATCAATGGTGAAGCTCCAATCGCATTAACTTCCAAATTCACCGTATTCTGCTACGGGTCGTGGGTCAATGGGGGGGAGGGGGGAAATACCGAAACGTACAAGTAATCCAAAATGACCGATATTAGTGTCAAATCCATAGTTTTCGCGGTTGCTGATATCAATGGTGACACTACCATTAGCGATGACTTTCAAATTCATCCACCGTTGTATGCGGGCCTTGGGTCACCAGAGGGGGGAATTCCGAGACATGTAAAAAAATAATCGATAATGACCGATATTAATGTCAAATTCATAATTTTCGGGGTAGCTGAGCTCATTGGTGAAACTCAAGACCGCGTTTACTTTCACATTTAGCCCCCATCAGATAAGAAACGGGGGCATTATGAAGGGGATCACGAGACATGTAAAAATAATCCACAATGACCGATGTCAATTCCGTAGTTTTCGCGGTGGCTGAGATTAATGGTGATACTTTCATTAGCGATGATTTTCAAATTTAGCCAGCATTGTATGCGGGCCGGGAGTCACCGGGGGTGGGGAATTGCGAGACATGTAAAACTAATGGAAAGTGACCGATATTAGTGTCAAATCCATAGTTTTAGCTGTCGCTGAGATGAATGGTGATACTTCCACAGGCGTTGACTTCCAAATACAGCCCCCATCGGCTGCAGACCAGAGGCATTGTTTTTTTCAAAATTGGAACCAGAGGATTATAGGGATTTTTACCGGCATATGTAAAAAGTAGTAGAAAAGGGCAGATGTTAGTGTCACATTCATAGTTTTCGTGGTATTAGTTGGGGGTTGGTGGGGGCCAGAGGAGATTGTTTCACAATACGAACCAAGGGGGTCTGAGGGGGTGTTCACCGGGACATGTAAAAGTAGTAGAATTTGTGTCGAATCCATATTTATCGGGGTTGCTCAGACGTATAGTGACACCCCCGATAGTGTTTACGTTCAAATTCAGCCCCATCGGCCTTCCCAATGAAAGCACATGTACGTTGTTGGATATATATTCACACAAAATATATCCAATGTTAGAAATGTTTCTTAATTGTTCTCCCGTTGTTCAATTTGTTTACATTGATATTTTATCTGATCCGTGCGAAGAACGGGTATAACAGCTAGTACGAAATGGTAAAGTGTTTGTTATGGACCAAATTACAATGAATTCAATTATATATAAATAGATAATTATTATAATTATAACTAATAAATATTTCCTTGTTGAATCATAGAGCTCCTCCGTGGCTAAGCGGTTAGCGTACGCGCCTTTGGCGTGGGAAACCCGGGTTCGATTCCCTGCGGGAGCTCATGTGGTTCGGATTCCACGTTAATCAGTAGGTCCATGTCTCATATAGCCTCGCTGCTGACCGGGACGTTAAACCCCAAAAGAAACTCAAAATCAAATCAACTTGTTGAATTATACATATTTTTCAGTGGAAAAATGAATACAATTTAAAAGTCCCAAATCAACGTAAAGTAGACCAACTTAAAGGAAAAATGTATAAAATTTTCCATATAATTAAGCTTACAAACTTAAAATTTCCATGTAATTAAGCTAAATTACCATTTTTGTGTCGTTTTGTGCGCCTATTTCCTCGTTTTCTGCGTCACCGGAAATGGGTCCTACAAATATGGCGGAACAAGTTAATGTTGTTCCGTCAGGAACGATTTCGAGGTTGTTTCCTTCACATCGTCTTGTGCGTGTTTTCTACCGTTTTGTAAGCCTATTTCCACGTTTTGTGAATCAATGGTAGTGGGTCAAAATGGGCATTCAATGTGGGAAGAAAACTGATCCACTCTCCCACCAGTATCGAATTTCAAGGTCGCTTTTTTCGCATTGTTTAGTGCATATTTATACCGTTTCTGCGCATACTTTCACGTTTTGTAGGCCAACGAAAGTGGGTCAAAAGTGACCTACAAATATGGCAGAGAAAGACATATTCATTCCACTTTCAAGGTCCATTTTGACCCTCTTCCACTGATGCACAAAGCGACACAAATCATGTATAAAAAGTGTGAAGGAAACGACCTCATTTGATGGTGACGGAACAGCATTAAGTTATTCCGCTATACTTGTAGGCCATTTTGACCCATTTTTGTTGTCGCACTAAAGTGGAAATAGAAGCACTAAAGTGGAAATAGGAGCACAAAACGGTACAAAGCAGGCACTATACGATGCGAAAGAAACGACCCCCCAAATTCGATAGTGGCGGAACAATGGCTCTAGTTTCTCGGACCATTTTGACGCATTTCTGGTGATGCTCAAAACGTGGAAGTAGGCGAACAGAACGGTACAAAATACACACTAAACGATGCGAAAGAACCAACCCCGAAATTCGATAGTGGCGGAATAGTGAGCCATTTAACTCCCACTTTAAAGGCCCGTTTAACTCACTTCCGGTGACCACAAGACGAGGAAGTAGGCACAGAAAACTTTTAAAAAAATAATCACTAAACGATGCGAAAGAAACGACCTAGAAATTCGATAGTGTCGGAACAATGGGTCATTTTGGTCACACTTTGGACGTCCATTTTCACACACTTCTGGTGACGCGCAAAACGTGGAAATAAGAGCACGAAACGGCACGAAACATTCACTACTCGACGCGAAAGGAAGGACCACGAAATTCGGTAGGTATAGTGGTGGAGCAGTGGGTCATTTTCGTCCCACCTTCGAGGCCCATTTTGACCGTCTTCCAGTGACGCACAAAACGTCGAAATACGCGCACAAAAGGGTATGCAATGTGAAATTAACGACCTCGAAATTCCATAGTAGCGGAACAGTGTGTCATTTTCGTCCTACCTTGGAAGCCCATTTTGACCCATTTCTGGTGACGCACGAAACGTGGAAATGGGGGCTCGAAACAGCACGAAAATTCAGTAGTCGATGCGAAAGGAAGGATATCGAAATTCGGTAGTGGCGGAGCAGTGGGTCATTTTCGTCCCACCTTCGAGGCCCATTTTGACCGTCTTCCAGTGACGCACAAAACGTCGAAATAGACGTACAAAAGGGTACGCGATGTGAAATTAACAACCTCGAGATTTAATAGTGGCGGAACTCTCGGTCATTTTCGTCCCATCTTGGAAGCCCATTTTGACCCACTTTCGGTGACGCACTAAACGTGGAAATAAGGGCACGAAACGGCACGAAAATCCACTAGTCGATGCAAAAGGAAGGATATCGAAATTCAGTAGTGGCGAAACTCTTGGTCATTTTCATCCCACCTTCCAGCCCATTTTGACCATCTTCCAGTGACGTACAAAACGTCGAAATAGGCGCACAAAAGGGTACGCGATGTAAAATTAACAACCTCGAAATTCGATAGTGGCGGAACAGTGTGTCATTTTCGTCCTACCTTGGAAGCCCATTTTGACCCATTTCTGGTGACGCACGAAACGTGGAAATGGGGGCACGAAACAGCACGAAAATTCAGTAGTCGATGCGAAAGGAAGGATATCGAAATTCGGTAGTGGCGGAGCAGTGGGTCATTTTCGTCCCACCTTCGAGGCCCATTTTGACCGTCTTCCAGTGACGCACAAAACGTCGAAATAGACGTACAAAAGGGTACGCGATGTGAAATAAACGACCTCGAGATTTAATAGTGGCGGAACTCTTGATCGTTTTCGTCCCACCTTGGGGACTCATTTTAACCCACTTCCCACGACGTACAAAACGGAAGTAGACGCACAAAACGGCACAAAACGATGTGAAGGAAACAATCTCGAAATTCATTGGTGGCAGAAGAGCAATAACTTGTTCCGCCATATTTGGAGGCCCATTTTGACCCACTTCCGGTGATGCACAAAATGTGGGAATAGGCGCATAAAGCGACACAAAAGATGCAGAACAAAGTACCTTGAAATTCGTTGGTGGCGGAACAAGTTAATGACGCCGTGAGCACCAATATAAGTATATACTGTAGTTCTTACCAGTTGGCGCGGTGGGTCAGTGGTAGAGCGTTCACCTCCGGTGCTTGAGGTCCCTGGTTCGATCCCAGCTCGCGCAGTTTGTACTTTGTGGTGGACAAACACCGTGCTCGTGGATTTTCTCGGGGTTCTCCCACTTTCTTCATTTCATTCATTTCCTATCATCACCGTCTCCTTTTGCCTATCCGGCATAAGCGTGAGACGTAAAACTAAAGATTTCTTATCATTTTTTGTAGTTCTTACCATCAAGGCTGAGAACTGCACGGTCCAATTTTTTAGCCAAAGTAGAAGCCCAACCGGAATAGTGATGTCAACCGACTCGGCTTGGTTCAACTGAGCGTACAGTTTGAGCTGGCTTGGTTGGGATTACCCATCGACTGGGCTCAATTGAGCCAATGGCTTGAACCGGCTCGGTAAAGACGAGTCATCGGCTCGGCTCGATTGGAGCCAATAGCTCGAACCAGCTCCGTTGAAACGAGTCCATAGGCTGGGTTCGAGTCAGCTCAACTGAGCCGATGGCTCGAACGGGCTCGGTTGGGGTAAGCAATCAGCTCAATTCGGCTCGGCTCGTGTGAGCCATCGGCTGGAGCTGGCTCGGTTGGATGAGCTGTTGGCTCGGCTTACTTCTCGGTTCGGCTCGATTAGTGAATAAGCTGTGAGCGAGCCGCTTGAGTTGTTGACAACCCTAAGCCCGGGTCGAGCAGTTTTGAACATGTTTGGCTGGAGTCCCATAACTTCTAACAATTTTTGGCTCGAGCCCGAATACTTGCTCCTCCTGAACTCAAACCAAGAACCTCGTGACCGATGTCCTTGCCTCCTGAAGATTTCTTGACGACCAAGATTGACAGTCAACTAATTTTTAGTATTCCGATACAAACCGCCTATATTCCATGTTTATACAGGTACACGGTGTTATAATGATAATTAATTATAGTAGTAGTAGTAGTATCATTGATTATTATATTGTCTATGTAGGATACTTGAAGATAGTAGTACTTGGAACTACACAAAGGATTTAGCTCGAATTGGCTCGACTCGACTGGAAACTCGATCCGAATTCGAGTCGAGTTGGGGGAAATTTTTCGAGCCGAGATCTCAAGTCGAGCTCAAAGATGTCTGCTTCGAGTCGAGTCGAGTTTTAAAGAAAACTCGCTCGAACTCGCTGGTGCCCATTCCTATTGTATGCATGACGGGCATATAGAGTTCTTTCGAGGGGGATAGAACCATAAACATAATATATTTTAAAAAATACTTAGTTTCCTGGCTTTCTTCCCAGGGGGGGGGGAAGGGATGGTAGGTATCCAGCATTTCTTATAAGTACCTTATTTGAAATATGTAAAACAGTAACAAGTGGACAATACAATATACACACATCTTCTTATCTTCAGTTTTAATTGCTGATTTCAATTGCAATTAACAATTACAATTAACAATTACAAGTTTCAATTGTCAATTGCAATTAACAATTGAATGTTTCAATTGCACCCTTTGCAATTGACAATTAACAATTAAAAGTTTCAATTGCCTGGTGACCAATTAACAATTAACAATTGACGAAAATTTAATTGCAAATTTTATGATTGAATTCAATTGCAATTGAAATTAATTGTCAATTACAAATTGAAATCAATTGCAATTGAAATCAATTGCAATTGATTTTCAGAGCAATTACTTTCAATTGATTGATCAATTGCAATTGATTTCAATTGATTTTGCCCAACACTGGTATATACCCTGGTCCTATATGCCATTTCGAAGAGGACCCTGGTACCCATTCCATGGTGGTGGTCGTTCTGTGTACTCCTTGACTATAGACTTTGGACCAATGACCTACAGGCGTAAAAGTTAACTCAATTTGTATGAGAACTATTGTTTTCGTATAAGTTAAATCTAGGTTTGAGAGTATGCTTCTTTTCGTCATTGAAGTTGTACATATTAATCTAGTTGTGCGTTTCATTATTCATTTAAGTTTGATTTTAGATAACTTCAAATACTTCATTGGAATAAAACTGTTGAAGTGATGGACTATTCATTCAATAACCCCCAGATTTGTACTGGAATTCGATACTACACCAGGGGTGCAAATAACCATTCGCCCAGGATGAGTGGTTCATAGGTACGGGCGAGTATTTAATAACATAATAAAGATAAGTAAATTATTTCTAATATGGGATGTGAGTTAGTAGCTTTTCTCTTGGACTAGTAAAATTTTGTTGTTAACTTGCATCCTTGTACTACACAGTATATCACTCATGTGTAGATCGAATTTTTAGTAGAACGTAGGAAATGATGTAGAAATAAAAAAAATCTTTTTTCCATTTCTCTTCACTCTTTTCGTAAAGCTGATGATTCAGTTTCTTCTTACGAACGGATTCAGTTCCTTTCACAATGATATCGCAATTATAGAGTGATTTACCAGTAAATACTGTTTTGTTTTCACAATATTTTTATTGAATGTGTTCTGTATAGCAACGCAAAAAACGAGTACTAATAATAATAATAATAATAATAATAATAATAATAATAATATAAGTATCGTACCGATATAAAGAACTGCTAGAAGCACTAAGACACCTCCATCTTGACCGTCAGAAGATGTAAAGGCAATTTTTGCCGTTATAAGACAAGGTCCAACTATCTGGGCTTGAATTATTACCTGCGTGAGTGCCCAAGGCAGAAGACAGGCAGGACGTTCCTGTAAAGAAAGTGAGACAAGTATCTTTCAAAAACCGTTGTGGTTTATGCAAACATCGCCAGCCTTTTGCTTATAATGTATGTGGGTAACACAAATTCCTAATAGCTTCTCTACTTCGCTACATTCACTAGAACAGTGCAACATGTAACCAACTTCACCTCCAATCCATTTGAATCATACTTCATTATTAAATGGAAATAAAGTTTTGACTCGACTACGGTAGGTCCCATAGTTTTGAAGCTATGTACCTTTAAAGCTCTTTTTTTTTGTATTCGGAGGATATAACTCCTAAAGGAAGCACTTGTTTACCCAGGTTGGTGTATATTTTTTTTCTTATCTTTTTGCCAGGAATCACCTTCCAAAAATTGTCGTTTTTTTAAAAAAAAAAACATGTATAAACTGCAAACAGTTGTTTATTTCTCATACCTTAATTTCAAGCCATTAATTTATATCATTCTAGAACCAAAAGTAATTATTCCAGTTAACGAAATGCCATACATTTATCCTTAACTTTTAATACCTCGATCAAAAGGCGGGATTGATTAGTTAGTTTGTATTGGCACACCTATTCCCAACCCGTGTTTCAAAGCTACAAGTTTTATATTTTTTAAAAAGTCATGTGCAGCTAGATACCTAACGTTGCACACTATACGTAGAGGTATCAGTAAAAAACATTACATATATCCAGCTTTTTGGAGAAAGTAGTTGATTAATGACTTTAGAAATTATATTTAATAGGCGACGACATACTCCTTGAAGCAAGTTTTCATGCCTTGTTAACTATAGTTGTAAATCCAACATTTTCTGAGCTGTAAATGAGACACTGAAGATGATTTGAAATCAAACAAATTATGTTTGAGTTCCATCGTGGTTAAGCGGTTAATGTTCGGCGTTGGACACCTGGGTTTGATTTGGTTTCGGAAAGTCAGGTCATTCGGTTTCTACGTTAATCAGTATGTCAAGACTCATGCAACCTCGTTGTTGAAAGGGATGTCAAACTCTTAATCAAATCCAATCATATTAATTTTACTTTAATCTTTTGTCAGATAAGAGAAATGTCATAGATGTGTGAGTGTGGGTATTTTCCAGCATAACCATGGATGCATGGGAAAATTCAAACATGGCACATGACGTACAATTTCGAGACATATCATTAGGGTAAGACATCATTAACACATCCTTCAAGAGGTGAAAAAAGGTTACATTAGTGTTAAATGCTTTGTTTTTCAAGTAGCATATTTGTATAATGATATCTCCAGTGGTATTAAAGTTAACTCCCTCAATGAATTGAAGGGTAGGAATGGTAAAAATAAAAAGTGCAGAGTGCTCAATATTAGTGTTGTATCCATAGTTTTCGGTTGAGGAAATTTGCTGTTCCATTTGAAAATCCCTTGAAAAATATGAACTGTCCCAAGCTGGGTGTTTCTAATATAATTTTGATTATTAAGAGTATTTTATTTTGTTTAAAAATATGTAGCAAAATCATATTATGTTTTGAATTCTTAGTATTACACTCTCATTGAAATGGATAAAATAAGGAGGAAAGATAATTACGTTATTTACATAAACCTATTCTCTCCGTGGGCGCGACGGGCAATTCAGCTCGTATAAATAAGTGAAAATCAGCAGGGATTAATATGAATCAGTCTTAAACAAATCATCTATGCTGTGTGGGTTCCCAGGTCGAATGCAGGCTCTTACGATTTATGATTTGTGTTTGACTAAAAGAGTGGAGGGATTTCTTATGGTTTCACCTTTCCTTCTACTTTCTTTATTCCAACACTGTCCTTGTTACTACTATCATATTTATTATTATTATTATTATTATTATTATTATTATTATTATTCTGCATTTTGGCGGTTCCTGGGACTAACGAGGGTTTTGCTCATAATTTTTAGTTTTTGCATGGAAATCTTCCTTCCTAGTTTCTCGATTTTCAGCGTCCATTTTACTTCCCAATATTTCCTTCTATTTACCAAATCATCGATCACCTGTGTTCTTTCTATTATTCGCTTTCCTTTCATCTTCCATTCTATGGCTGTAGGAAGAAGACAATTACTTCACAAGGTGTGTCCAATCCAATTGGCCTTTCTACAAAGGATGATGACTAGAAGCGTCATCTTCTCTCCTATCCGTTTCAAAACATCTTCGTTTGTTACTCTTTCTGTGCATTTTAACTTTGTTTTCCTCCTTTAATACACTTCGAAGCTCTATAAATATTTCTTCTCTAATTCCCATAATATCCAAGTTTCTGACCCATAAAGAACAATCTTTAGATATAGAATTTGATCAATTTATTCCTTAGTTCAATATGAAGACTGCTAAATAACTATGGCTTTCTCTAGTTTAATGCATCTTTCACTATGACAATTCTCGACCTGAACTCCTTGGTGCAGTACGTGCCTTTGGTAAACGTACTTCTCAGATATTTGAAATGGTCGACATCTTCAAGTACTCTTTATTCTACTCTGACCTGTTTGGACGCATTTTCAGGATATATTATCTTGGCTTTCGATTTTTCGATGTTGATTTGCATTCCATATAGTCTCGTAGTACTAACTACTTCGTCAAACACCTTCTGTAGTCTTTCTTCGATTCTAGCTATAATAACCATATTATCTGCATACCTGATCTTGTTAATGATTTGCCCTCCAATCTTCAAATCTTCAATTTCATAATGCTTGCTTTAGTAACCGTTCACTGTAAATGTTGAATAATTGGCGTGGCATACTACACCCTTGTCTCACTTCTCTCTAAATCTACACATTATTGGTTTTTAATTCTAACTTAACTAATTGTCCTACATACAGGTTGCGAATGAATCGTCGGCCTGTCCAGTTGACTCAATTTTTTAAAGTATTTGGAGAGGTTTCGTCAAATTGACCCTGTCGAAAGCTTTCTGCCAGTGTATGAAGCACAAACACAACTATTCTTTTACGTCAACAGCTCGTTCTGAAACGATTCTCATCAACCCAATGGTATCTCAGTTGCCCTTTCCCTTCCAGATTCCAAATTGAACTTTTCCCAAAATATCATCTATGTTACTTTCCAGCCACTTGTTAACTATGCGCAAAATTATCTTTCCTGGTTGAGATATAAGGTTAATAGTTCTGTGATCCCTCAGTTCTTCCCTTCCTTTTTATCGGGAATTGCAATCATTGTAATATCAAGAAAATCCTTTGTCCATTACACATCCTCAGATCTTGCTCATAAGTGAATTCAGTTCTTTCATTGCATTGTTTCCTAATACCTTGAACAAATCTTCTAATATGTCGTCGTCTCCAGTGGTCTACCTCCCTCGCATATCATTGATGGCATATACCACTTCACCATTCAATGTATTAGATTCTTTTTCTTCATCATCACTTCTTCCTCTGCTTCGATGGCAATATCGTTTGGACGATTCCTGTATTAATGCAGATCATTCATGTATTTCTCCCGAACTCTATGGTCATTGGGTAAATGATCTTGTTCATCTCCGATTCCATACGTGTTTATGCATTTGTTAGCTATCCTTCTTAATGCTTGTGCTTTCTGATACACCGAATCATATCTGCCGCGCCGTTAAAGTTCCACTACTTCTTCACAATCTATTACATGTACCTTTCTTTGTGTTTTTTCGTCTCTATTCTCAAATCATTATTCTGTCCTCTCTATTCATTGATTTCCGTGGTTTACGCTCTTTGGTTCGTCCAACTTCTTAAACATTGCTTCAGTTATAAATGGTTTTCTCAGTGTTTTTTTTTATTTTACGAATGGTATTGTGTAGTGTTACAAACAGAATCTGCTCAACTTTTCCCAAACTATTTTCCTTAACATTGGATAAATACCAGTTGAACATTCATTTTATAACTGTGAAACATGGCAACTTTGAACTCCTTCTGAATTATAATTGCAAATTAGAACATTACACAACGTGGAAAAAAAATCCTTCGAATTAAGATTTCAATTTAATGACATAAAATGCACTTATAACAGAATATGAAAGAAACACTGAATGAAAGCAGTGTGATTAATATAAGGTATTACTCTCGAGTATTAACTTTAATAAATAACAACAAATTTCGCTAATATTGCCCATAGGAATTATAGTTCCTTAAACTAGCTCCCAAATAATAATAATAATAATAACAATAATAATCATAATATAAGAATCACTCTTGTATTTTCCATTCATTCAATATCCAGAAGCGAAGACATAAAGAATTTCCAACTATCTTCGAATTTCTAACACTAGTCTCTGAAAGACAGTTCGGGTTCTTTCAACATGAACTGTACCGATTCCAGGTACTCAAGAATTTCCTTAAAAATGGTCCATTTTCCTTACATATTTGGCTCTTACAAGGTTGATAATCTGAATTAACATTCCTGTATGTATATCGTAATTTACTTGACTTTATGGCGTAAAATCAAAACATAGCTACTACACATGAAACTAATGTGATCTAAATTGTTATATTTGAAAGTTGGTTTGTATTTGAAATATAAAATTATATAAATAAATAAATAATAGAGAGAGCGAGCGAGAGAGAGAGAGAGAGAAAGAGAGAAATCAAAGTAAAGGTGAACCAAAACTACAGAAGAATAAACGTGATAACTAATTGTCTACTTTTCGTGATTTGTTATATGCTTCCCTGCTAATTCGAGTGTCGTTACAATGTGTTGTCCTTCGGTAACATCCCTTGGAGACTAAAGGAACAAGTACTTTATAAAGATCCTATAGAAATCAAACGAAGTGATCAATAATATTAAAATATCCTCATTTCCTGGAATGTAGCACATCCTATCCATCTTTTCCATAGGAGGTAGAAATGAAAGTATGTAATTGCTTTTCCAAACGATTTGAAGATTTTAAGAGTGAAATTAAAATGGCATTTACTTCTACTGCCAGTGTTCAAATTTTCATCCAACCACAAAGTTATATGTTTGAAGACAATAGAACATAATAAATGTAAACAATGGTAAATTCCTTATAATGTACCATGTTCTACGAAGATTTTTTCTATGCTTCCTATTATGATATTTAATGTTTCCTTTCTGATTTCAAGATGCCACGTTGACAACCTTTGGGATATTTCGCTGTAACATCATGCATGGCCTAACTCTTTCACCACCATATCTGTCTAATTTAGGTGTTAGATGATGAAGGATACATTAAAATATCCCTAACTCAGGAACCATACACAGTAGGAGAATAACGAACTGCTGTGGCTCAGTGGTAGAGTGTTCACTTATGATACATGGGTTCCTTGGTTCAATGTAAGCTCGCGCAAAGTGAACTTTGTGGTGGATAGCACTGTGTATCTCGAGTTTCTTCCGTTTCCTCACACTTTCATCATCTCACCATTTCACTCATTTCTTATAATCACTCCCTCCTTCAACTTAGCTGGTATAAGCGTAGGATGTAAAACAAAAATTTCATTTCACTTTTACAGTAGGAAAATAATGTGTGCTCAGTTGCATCTCGTTGCACCTCTCCACAATTTGGAAATATTTTGGTGGTCACTATTGGCATAGTGAAGATCCAGTCAAATTTAATTAAAAAATTCATTGGAAATGCACCAGAACTGTTAACTTGAAGGTAATGTTTAATCAAATTAGACCAAATTGAAAAACCCACGAATTGAAACATGCCATTCTCACTACCAAATCGCTTTAATAAATGTGGTATAATATAAATAAAGGTGTGAAAGTACTTATAGTGTGCTAGCACTTACAGTTTTCTCGTTTCTTTATACAACTTAAAAGTAACTTTCACAAAAGTAACTTTCACAATTCGACCCGTTCACTTATAGCTCAAGACACATTTACAGATTTCGGATGACCTGTTTTTTTTTTTTCTTGATATAATATACTTTCCTAGTTGTTCCATATAAATATAATTATTATGTAATTAGCGCTTTTCGAGTTAGACCGTGTATCATCTGAACAGATGAAGTATGGCAATTATGATCAGCTGACTTCATTATGTTTATACACGCACATAAAGACAACAGAAGTACTTCGATTTTGATGGTTTTCCTATTGTTTTAAAGATTGTGTTATGTAGATAATACTATATACATTTCATTAGAATCTAATTGTGGTATTTAGAGCTATACCATAAACACCTCACGAAATGCATTATGAAAACCATAATTGACCAACTTTAATGGCTGTATGTTCATACGGAACTCCGAAATAAATGCGAGGAACATAATGACTTTGCTTTTGTTTGAAGCGATATATCTCCTAGATGATTCCGTGTTAATTTCGCGAAGATCTAAGAATATATTTTGAAGTAAACCATGAAATCATTTAATAACTAACAGTGTTAATATCATAGTTCACCTACTTTATTGTGTAAACATTCACGTACAACTTTCACACAGATATATCGAACTTATTTATGCCTTTTAGTTCTTAAGTTAGTAGTTTTTTAATACTTTTTCTTCGGATCCTTGTTACTTTCCAAGATGAGCTAGACCATGAAACTTCTCAAGAGCTGACAGTGTTAATGTCATGTGTATAATCACCTACAATTGCGAAACTCATTAACCGATTACAAAAATGCGTATCCACGTAATTTTTGTATTGCAACTCATTTTAATATATCCTACTGTTAGTTTAGGTGTGCTAATAACTATTGATTAGGGTAATTAGAAAGTAGAAAAATCATTGGAAAAACAAACCTCTTCATTATCTAATGAAAAATGTAAAAGAATGATTTTTTAAATAATATTAAGCGACTAAAATTATACCGTCAGAAGGCAGAAAGTAATGAAACTAAAAAGCAAGAAATAATAGTGCAGGAAAGCAGTACTTTTTTTGTCTTTTGCTACGTGCGCTATTGATAAGCTCAAAACTCTTGGTTTTCTCTTTAGTTTTAGATGCATTCGCCGAAGACAAGGTATCATGGCATAAGACGGAGAAAAAGACTTACGGACACAAGACCTGAACCAAACCTGACAGGCTTGTACGAGGACAAGATGAACTAGCAACTGCATTCCGTATGTACTACCTGCATACTGCAGAAGATGGTTGAGAAATGTGAAACATGTATTTCGCGCTCGAATTTTTGGCTCAAGAATTCTTAAATACAAAAGTGTGTAATAAGATTATGTCATGTATGTGTATATACATTTAGTATTGTCATTGGTTGGAACTTAAATCATAGAAAATTATTTTTTGTATAGTCCATAAGAAGTACGAATTTAAAGTTTGTGTTACATCAACGAAGTTAAATTATACTAGTGTGCAAAACTTGAGGATGAAAGTAAGTTTTCAATGCTGTGCCACTTCAAATGGTAGTTTACTATATACTACAGGAAACAAAATAAGAAAAATTGCAGTTTTATATAGAAACAATAACTTACACTGAAAACATGCGGCTCGTGACAGCGCCAGTGATACTACAAAGAAGTGAAATGATCCTTTGGACGGTATCTAAGTTGCAGAAGTGACAGGTATGTTTACTCACGAGATGTAGAATTGAAATTTTCAATGGCGCCAATCCAATCCAAATGCAGTAAGATGTGTTTTCAGTAATCAACACAGTCATCATTCCAACTGGCAATAAATATCACGTGGACTCTACCAGAGTTGGATTTTTTTTCATACATACTAATTAAAAGATGCAGGCTGCATTATTGAGTAAGTACTATTGAAATTAAATCAGTAAGATAGATTGAAATATATTAATTACTTTCCTTAGTGATTAGTGTTTCATTTCCCTTCCCTTTTTTAAATGAACCTGATAGATGAGAGATACTTACCTCGTACGCTCCAACAAGAAGTAGAAAAGAGACTACTGTACCCAATCCATGGGAGACAAAGGCAAAGATGATAGCTATTTTAGCTGCTGTAAAAAAGGGAATGTGTAAAGTAGAAGATAGTAACTAACTGAATTAGTTTTACTATGCTAATAAAAGTAACCAAATGTAATAAGGGGTGGAGAGCACTGTGTTCGAATGGTACACTGTCGTATTACATATTCTTTTTACATATATCTGATAATATGTTGTTATTTATTCATTTTGTAATTATTCGTAACATCGTAATTTGCCCAATGCTCTATGTAAAGAACAATGTGTAGTTCGTATCAGTGTCGGGGCTACAGGAGTGCCTTACTCAAAAACATAACTGTCATTGACATGTACCAGAGTATTGAGGAAAAATACTACTAGGTTCTGAAAATTTTGTGTTCAATATTCAACGTATACATGCTAAGGTACACTTTTGATAATGAGGGCACCACTTTTCTGGATAACTATCAGAAATGTATAATGATTTTTGAATCCATGATCATTCTAATGTTCATTCAGAAACTACCAACTAACCAATGGCGGATTCACACACGCATATAAAAGGCTGTGTGTGTCATATAGATAGATACGTTATAAATTGATCATGATTATAGAAAGGATAGTAATTCGATTTGGAAAGCATAAAGAAGATAAATGAATAGACAAACACGAGGTTGCGTGACAGTGATGGATCACATAATTGCTTGCTATTTGCTGGTTTACGTCATCGCTCCATTTGCCCAGAAGCAATATAATGACGCAATTAATAGTGTATAAAACCACGATCTACAAATCAAGATTCTCGTGTAGCAGACAAAATACTCGATTTCAGGCCAAAAAGGTCGATCTCTCTTGGAATATATATAACTCAATCAGCCTCACTTCCTGACGATTGCACTCTACATTAACCAAAGACAGAGGCCCAAGACAGAGGTCCAGAGCCCGTACGCTAACCGCTTAGCCACGAAGGAGCTCTCTGATAAGACAATGTTAAAACTAGAGGAAAGGAACAAGATTCAGAGATTTGACTGGACTAACCATTCATCCTACTTTATTTTTCTTCACAACAACAAATGTCCAGTAGATTTTATGAACTAAAGATTGACCCCTTCTGCTCAAAAACACAAAACATGCTTTGTTGTGTATTATGATATACTAAAGGAATAACTATTATCAAAATTTCAGATTTTTCAAACCAGGCCCGTTGGAGATATAGGACAGTGAAATATACTAAATTGGAATAATTACCCAACTTTACGATTCTTTTTCATGCCTTTGGGAGCAGCTACAGGTGAGTAAATGTTTGTGTAACGTATCATCCCAGACTACATACACTCACAAATTCAGACCTCTAGGTCAGTGGTTTCCTCTTCCTAAACATGTTTTTAATGTTGAAAAATGTTGCTACTGCAGACCCTGATTTCAGCCCTAGATCAAAGTTTTAGCTTTGCGCAAGTTAGAGACGTCCAGCAATTTTCAATTTGTTAGGAACAATGCATGCTGAAATATTCATAACATCGTAAACGCCTAAAACCTAAAAATGTCAAAATGAAACCAGCGATTGTGTCGCTATGGGATGTTGTAAAAAATAATTTATTGTGGTTTTGAAATACCCTGATATAGGATAAACATTCATGAAAAATTAGATATTTTGGAGATAGTCGAGCAGCACATGCTTGATCACTTAGAATGGATTTACTCATAGATGAAGTTTCGGCTTGAAATTTTTCATCAATTAACTTTGAAGGTGCAACGTAGGGGAGGGGAGGCGGAGATATATGTAAAAAAAACTAAAAAGTAAAGTGACTGTCTATATGTCTTCACTCTTGAACCAACTGAACGATCTCCATCAAATTTTTAACATGGATGAGGTTCGCGCCTGGAATAGTATTTATCTATTCACTTTGACGATGGAACTTAAGGGGGGGAGTTAGGAGGAAACATATTTAAAAATAAATAAAATTTAATAAATCTTGAACCACCGGACGGATCTCAATCAAATTTTCAACTTAGTTTAAATTAGAACATGAAATGATTTTTGTCGTATCACTTTGACCATGTAACTTAAAGGAGGGGAAAGACCCCATATTAGTGTCGAATCTATGATTTTTGAGAACACTAAGATGGACAGTGACACTTCTGATTCCATTTAAACATATGTATATTGAAAATCACCAATATCAAGGAGCGCTTTACTAATAGTAAAACGTGACAACTAACGAAACATATTACTATTTTTTAATTTATCACAACGAAGCGGGTAATTGATGCTAGTACGAGAATAAACAAGAGAGGGGCATACTAGTTACACACAACCTTGGAGATGTGCTACATTTATCTAGTACAAAACGTACAGTACGACAAATTTACCACTGTACGAAACATGTAACACAAGGACATGTAATATATAGAGTAACATGTAACACAAGAAATTGCTCATGAACGTAGGGTATAGACTGTCAACTGCAGAGTGCGGATACTGCATTATATAGGAACTCTACTGTATCAGGATGTCAGATATATGAATAATGTTGCCTTGACTTTGTACTGATTCATGTAAATACGTGTCAGAGGTGGACGTTCTATCACCGTATCGCTGGGGAGCACAATGGATAAATAAGGAAGCTAGTATTTAAAGATTAAGTAGTTTATTTGTAAAGATATACTAAATTAAGAAACATTATCTTAGAGTGTTCTTTGCTATAAAGGAAAAATCCCGTGTCTAGAAGACTAGTTGGTCTAGTAAGAAAACTGTGTATGATAAAAGACATATACTTTGATAAGTATTTGCTGTTTACATGATGCCTAAGATGAATAGCATATTCAAACTTGAGATAAGGATATTTTCCTGCTGTTAATTGCAGGAAACACTACGTTAGACGTAAATGACGATAGGATACGGAAGTCATAGATATTGTGGTTGCCAAAAGATGAACTTTGTGAAAAACGGGTGTTTCGTATGTTTTCCTGTCCAACTATGCTTTCTCGTTCCATATGATCTAGTTTTTCGAAACGATTCCTTTTCGTTCGGTACGTTCTCTTAGAATTTCTATATAATGCCGATACATGATGGGCGGTGTTCCACATATGGATGTGGAATACACACAAGGTATAATTCAGAGGGATTTAAGGAGAAGTCGTCTGATATCTGCAAACTTAGTTTTCTTCAGTAAGATTGTAGACACGTGTTTCCTCCGAGCATTCTGCAATCGAACAGCATAATCTCCCACTGGAAACAGAACCCCGGATTCCAGATCAGTAAAGTAACCACAATGCCAGGAAAGAGTTAAAATGCCCTCAAAGAAATATTTACTGTACTTCCCATGACCGTAAATGGAATTATATTGACTACAATAAACACAAATTACTTTTAAAGGCGCTGTATAAAATAAACAGTACTCATACAATATAGTGACATAAAGTTCATTTCTCCGAAATTTGAGATTATATTTAGGAAATAAAGGAGACACAGCAAAAACGTTATGTACTGCTTTGTCACTATTTAAACTGTCTCTCAGACTTCACAATTACCATTTTATTAGATCCATTTGTCATGTACGACGGTCGCTCCGAAAGTAATGCTTCCTACTTTTTTCATGGAAACTAATGGAAATACATAAATAAAAAAGAACAGCTAAACAGAGCAATATTTTAGCTATATACTGTAATTTCCCACACAGTTTCGTACTACAGAGTTCCCACCACTCGTTATTCAGTTTTGCCAACGATGAAATAAAGCCTGCATGCCGGTTTGTAAAACTCGGCATTCCATTGACTGCCTTTCGGGTTCCGGTTCGTAGTGATAACACAATGTCTCAACTCCAGTGACGATGCTATCCTCAAAATTGGCACGTTCAGGTTCGTTTTGCTCCAGCAGGTCCCGACAAATTTCCATTTCCTGGGTTCTATGTTCTTCTGAAATCATCCGCGGCACCCACCTCGTACAGACTTTGCGATAACCAAGAGTTTCGAGCATTTTCTCCAAGGCATTACAGCCAACATTCAGCTTTATCCACAATTCTCTTGTCGTTGCCCGATAATCAGCAAGGATGAGTTTATCAAAACACTCTTAATTACAAGGAATGTAAGCTGTGCAAGATCGAAAGGGCCTTTACTTCTCATAAACAACCTTTTCACCACCTTGCGAATGGCGTATCCATCGCCTCACGTCTATTGTATCGTTTCCATGAACCTTTATCAAGCGTGGATGAATTTCAGTCGATCCAATTCCTTCAGAAGTGAGGAATTCACTCAAATCGCTTTTTATACGCACGTTCATAACATGCCCCACTTTGGAACATTCATATGTTTGCGCCAATAACCACAGAACAACGTCTGCAAATAAAGGATTATTGTTCAAGGATTAGTACTACATCAACGGCAAATGGCATGGACGTACAGAGTTAACACAAAAAGTAGGGGGCATTAATTAGGAACAACCCTCGCATATGTAATGGTACTTACTTTTTGCATCTGTTCCATACTCACTCATGTATTTTTCAATTCGTTTTTCATACACCGAACCTATAACTGCCAATCCAAGTATCCCCCAAATCTACAAAGATTTTAAGAACAGATAAGTGTGTATATGCAGTCAATCCGACTGTGTTTGCATAAAGAAGTTTACAATAAATACATTTAAAAAATATTCTATCGTATACACGAAAATCTCACAGACGATATTTTATTCATATTTCCTTTAAATGCAAAGACAGGAATTTAAAATTAAACACGAAGAAGAATAAGAGTTAGTTTTCCAAAAGTGACCAGAGAGAGCTCTGGAACTCAAATGTAAATGATTACCACTTTGTGAAGTTGGGCCTCCAAATATTTTGGGCTACATGAGATTTTTATTGGGACACAGAGTACTTCCCTTTGGGCTGTTTGACCTAGCAACTTTTAGTGTTTGGTCTATCTGAAAACAAAGATACAGCATGGCAAAGTTTGAAGGCTAACTTTACGTTAACCCCCCAAGGGTTTCGGCCAGACGAGATTTTTATTGTGGTGAATAGTACTTCGTTTGGGATGATTGGGTCAGCATCTCTTAGCATTTTGGCTATTATAGTTTCCGAGATATGGGTTATTATATTTATTAAAACGTGATTTTTCTGCTCTTTTGTCGGAGCTAACTTCAGTAACATAACAAGCCTGACAAATACATTTATTGCAATTAGCAACACTCCATATTCAAAATCAGAGTAGAAAGTTTCAAGATTTGGACTATAATTGAAAGGAGTTAGACTTAAAAAGAATGATGGGCTAAAAACACGTTAGCCTTCCAAGTGTTTGGGCCAGACGAATATTTTATTGGGCTGGATAGTAGTTCGTTTCGACTGATTCTGTCAGCAACTTTTAGCCTTTGGGCTATTTATGTTTCCCATATATGGGCTATTCCAATTATTAGAAAATGACTTTTCTCCTTGTTTTGTTGGGGCTAAATTCATTAATGTAAGCGTTCTAATGAATGCGTTTATTGGAATAGCGGTACTTCGTTTCAAAACATCGCAAATCTTAAAACTTGCTACATTGCTAGTTGACACAGAGTTAGGGGTTCACAAAATTTGAGGGTCCAACTTCACGTTAGCCCATCGAGGTTTGAGGCTAGACGAGATTTTAATCAGACTGGATAGTACTTTGTTTGGGGTGATTGGGTAAGCAACTATTAGCGTTTGGGCTCTTATAGTTTCCGAGAAATGGGCTATTACATTTATTAAAAAGTTATTTCTCTGCGTTTTTTGTCCGGGCTAACTTCACTAAAATGAGAGGTATGACATATACGTTTGTGAAAATTGGTTATACATACTGTCGACTAGCAGCGTATTATGTTTCAAGATTTGCGCTATATTTAGAAATGAGTTAGACATTCAGAAAATTTGAGAGACCCACCTCCAAGTGTTTGGGACAGATGAGATTATTATTAGGATTGGATAGTACTTCGTTTGGGCTGGTTGGCTCGGCAACTTTTCGCGTTTGGGCTATTATAGTTAACGAGATATGGGCTATTACATTTATTAAAAAGTGCTTTTCTGCTTTGCTTGTTGGGGCTAACTTCACTAATATGATGGGTCTGACAAATATGTTTATTGGAATTAACAGTACCTTACGCCAACTAGTAGTGTAGAGTTTGAACATTTGTGCTTCCTTTGAATCAGAGTTATAACTTTATAATTCTTGGGGTAATTTAATTTAGCTCCTGATGTGTTTGGGCCGGACGAGATTTTTATTGGGCTGGACAATATGCCCTGTGGGCTAGTTGGGTCAGCAACTTTTAGCGTTTGGGCTATTGTGGTTTGTACTATTACATTTATTTCAAAGTGATGTTTCTGCTTTTGCCATTCCTAGGTTCAAAAATATGATAGGTGTAACAAATTCGTTTATTAGAATTAGTAGTATTTTGTGACGATTAACAGTGAAGCAGGTTTGAAAAGTTTTGCTGCATTTGAAAGACAGTTAGACCTTCACAAATATTGGTGAGCCAACTGCACGTTAGCCTCCCGAGTGTTTGGACCAGATTTGGATAGTGCTTCCTGTGGGCTGAATGACTAACAAATTTTAACGTTTCGGTTTCTATAGTTTTCGAGATAGGGCTTGGGTTTAACAAAAATATTTTCTGCTCCTATTAGCGTGGCTATCTTGCATAATATGATCCGTCTGGCAAATACGTGTATTGGTATTCGCAGTACTTTATGTCGACTAGAAGTATAGCAAATGTCAGGATGTGGGCTGTATTGGGAACGGAGTTAGGGTTATACACAATGTTTGATGGACGAACTTCAAGTTAGCCCACAAAGTGTTTGTACAAGACGATATTTTTATTGGGTTGAATAGTATTTCGTTTGGGCTGATTGAGACAGCAACTTTTAGCGTTTGGGCTATTACACTTTCTAAAATATGGGCTATTACATTTATGAAGAAGTGTTTGTTCCTTCTTTTGTCGGGGCTAACTCACTAATATGGCCAGTCGGGCAAACATGTTTATTGGAATCAGTAGTATATCGTGTCGACTAGAAGTGGAGCATGTTTGTTGATTCGGGCTGCATTTGAAACAGGTAGACTTTCGCATGCTTGGGAGGCCAATTTTACTTTAGCCCAGGAAACATTCGGACCAGATTAGATATTTTATTGGGATGTATAGAAGTTTGTTTGGGCTGATTGGCTAATCAATTTTCAGTATTTGAGCTACTATAATTCCCGAAATTATGGACTACTACATTTTTTAAACAATAGGAATCCGTCCTTCTTTTCTTTTGTTCATTAATTTAGCTGGTCTTTAGATATCTTTATTGGACCACGTGATTTTTTGTAGGTCAAAATAGTACTCCGTTTACAATTGATTGAGTTGCAACTTTTTATGTTTGGGATATTTTACTTCCGAATATATGAACTATTGCAATTTTTAGCCGTGATTTGATGTTTATTTTGCAATTTCGGCACTCGATGCTGTCTTTACTAACATCACGGTCTACTAGATATATTTACTAAGCTTAAAATGCTTTCCCTAGAATAATACGTTATTAAGTTTGAAGGTTTCATCTGCTTTTGAAATATCCATAGTATCAGTAACTTCTGGGCTAGACGAGATTTGTATTGGCTGAATAGTACTACATTTTAAGACAGTCTTTGTCTTTAGGAAATTGAATATGGAAAACCGTTTCTTAAGCATTTTTTTAGTGCTGAACAAATATCCGGATACCCAGATTACAGTATTTCATTATCCGAAATGCAGACATCAGTTTTTGACATCTCATTATCGGTAATCCGTTCTCGGTTCTTGACATTCTATTATCCGAAATCCGAATTTCAGTCATTGACATTTCATTATCGGAAATCCAGATTTCTGTCTTAGTTAAAATTCGAAATCCAGAATTTTCCATAATCCGGATTTTGGATGTCTGAACTATTTGACAGTGTTAATTTTTCTTAGTACTTATCAGCTTTAATCACATAAATTTATTTTACTGTAAAACAATTAGTATCTTAATAAACTGTATAAAGCATTAACTTCACAATTGCAATTGTTAATGGTAAAGTAACCAATGAATAAGATACTGGTAAAAATTACATATACTGCGTACATAATTGAATTGAGTTAAACCTTGAAGACCTATGTTCAAATAATGTTTAATGTTTAAATTTATCCATTATTCACTTGTTACGTAAACCATTTGCGGACACGTGGATAATATACCAGTGTTTGATGGAGAAAACTCCGGGCTTGATTCCCAGAGGGGTTTCAAGCATACAGTCTTCTAACTAGACTCCGTTATATTATTTTAATTGTTATTGTTGTTATTGTTTTTTTAAAACGGATTTACTCATCGAAATGACATACAGGAAAAGCAATAAGGAAGCAATCATTATTTTATCTCTTCAGTTCGGTTATATCAAAAGATTACGATGAGCACTTCTTCATTCTTATGAGGGAGTATTTGAATCCCTCTGCATGCCCTTGTTACGCGCATGGCTTAAACTAACAAAACGAAAGAAGTACAAAATTATGAGTTTGAAGTTTCAAGTTTGTCTTCAATTTTCGCATGTTTATAAAAGTATCAAGACCCTTGAAGACTGTTCATGCTTTTGCTGGCGTTTGGGCAGTTATGGTCTTGTCCTTCCACATTTAGTCTTGGGTTTGGTTTTGCATTAGCATCCTCAGTTCATGGACTTAAATAAACTGGGGCAAAAGAGGCAGTGCTCCGAGTCCAGCAAGGTCTGGATGTCTGCCGGTACCGTCGTCAATAAATGGAAACAGTAACTATATAACCTTCATTTTAAATGTTCTGGGTGACCACGCCCGACCTCTGTCAAATGTGATGTGAATATCTTAGAAATTAACAATGACGTAATTCTGGATCACAACCTCTGGAAAGTGTGTAACGTTTGGCAATATTGCATCTGTCTTCACCATTTTGGCGCTCCACCAATGTATAGTCCAAAAATATTTTAAGATAAGAAAATTTCACTTATTAGATTGAAGATATATTATTTCCAACAACAAAGGCCTTGAAGGTCTAACTCTCTTTGAAAGGCAGTCCAAATCTTCAAACTTGCTACGCTGTTGTCGACACAAAGTACTGAAAATTACAATAAACGTATTTGTCAGGCCAGTCATATTAGTGAAGTAAACACCGACAAAAGAAGCAGGAAAGTCATTTTTTAATAAATGTAATATCGAGGCCAACAGATGTAGATCCATTCAGCCCACAGAAAGTACTACTCAACTTAATAAAAATCTCATCTTTCCCAAACACTTGTGGTCAAACGTGAAGTTGCCCCCATCCCAGAATTTATGAAGCTCTAATTTTGTTTCAAATACAACCCAAATCCTACAACTTGCTAAGCTTCTAGTCGATATGGGCCACTGCAAATCTGAGTAAACGATGGTATTAGTCAAGTTAGTCCCGACAAAAGAAGCAGGAAAATCACGTTTTAATAAATGTAATCGCCCATATGTCGGAAAATACAATAACACCAACACTAAAAAATTGCTGATCAAATCAGCAGAAACAATCTCGTCTAACCGAAACACTTGGTGGCCTAACGTAAAGTCGGCACCTTAGATTTTCTGAACTCTTAACACTGTTTCAAATACAGCTCAAATCTTGAAACTCGCTACATTGCTATTTAACACAAGGTACAGTCTACGCCAGTAAACATATTTATAACATCGGTCATATTAGTGAAGTTATCACTATTAGAGTTAGTGAAGATAAAATGACATCATATTAGTTCAGCGAAAGAAGCAGGAAAATCACTCTTTAATAAATGTAATAGCCCATATTTCGGGAACTATAATAGCCCAAGCACTAAAATTGCTGGCCGAATCAGCCCAAACGATGTGCTATTCAGCACAATAAAAATCTTTTTTGGCCCAAGTACTTGAGTGGTTGTAGTTTTATTTCCCGACTAGCCAAAACACTAAACGTTATTTGCCCAAAGAGCTCAAGGGAAGTATTCCCTGGCCAAAGGAAGATCTCATGTGGCCCATATGTTTAGGGGACCAACTTCACACAGACCTTTGTACGATACACAATAACTTCACAGGAAGTTACTAAAAGTTCAAAAGATCTGGAATATTTCCAAGAGTACATTTTTCCAATATTTGTTAACGGAATGAGCTGTCCTATAAATGTAAGTATCGTACGAAAATATTATAAGTAAGTAAGAGTTTTCCTGGTAAAGTAGATAATTCTACGAATGACGGTTAGATTGTTCGTAGTGGACTGAAGCCACTGGAGATCATAAATATTCTGCGCTCATTTTCGATGTGGTGAACAAAGTTGAGAAAACGATTTCCAGTTGACAAATTACACGTATTTACTTCGCCGAGACACTTGGTCCATTTAATTATTGCAATAACAATAATATTATTAGTAAAAGAATTAAATACTAATAGTAATAATAGTGAAGTGAGTATAATAATAAGAGTTTAAAATGGTGCATTCTTTTAAGTTTTGTCGTACAAAGAAAGCGGCGGACATACTAATAATACACTATTGGAAATCCCAATATGAATTTTAATAAGTATTGTTATTAATTGTACACGTGACTTGTCCGTACGAGCTGCTCAAACTGAAGATGTCACAGCTGTATCCCCATTGTGGTTATGTAGTACAGAAGTCCAATAAAGAAAGATTTGATTTTGACCTACGCATGTCTTAAGTGTGGAGGAAGGGTTCGAAGAGAGGAAGGTGGTTCAAATATTACGCAAAAATAGATTATCTCACGAAGTAGGGTCATATATTGTTCACCGTATCTTTCAGCTGCGAGTACCTAGAAGTCAACATGGAAACAGAAACAAACAATTGCAACGCGAAATTGAAACACTTATCATCTCCAGTGGTGGCATGGTGGACACAAGAACATGTAAAAATAATCGAAAATTTAAAACATTCATGTAAGATCCATAATTTGCATGTTATTGAGATGAATTGCGATGCTGCTTTTGGCTTGGAACCAAATTTACCTCCTACCAGTGTAAATATGAAGGGGATGGAAAATAAAAATGCTCAAAAGAACCAATATTATTGAAGACCCATAGTTTCCCTGGTCATCGAGATGAACAATAAGATTTCCAATATTATTAAATTCCCAGGCGATAATCTTCGTTAGCGCCAAGTTTATTCATTTCCACCTGGGTGGAATTGCGTTCTTACTATTTCGATTAAAACAAATACCTACTCTAATCATAAAACAAACGTCAAATATGTCTCTGAAATATAAACTTATTCTTTCCTCGTAAGGCGAGGCTCTTCACCTAGTACATGAATAATATAGGACATATTTAATTATATTATATTTAATTAAAATTGATATATAAATGTTTTGAATGTTATATGCAAAGTATTAATTTATGCTTCATTTAGTAGGAACTGGCGCATTCAAGATATATTATCAAGTATTTGGGTGTACCGTCTTAGGAATATTTTATTAAATTGCATTTAAATTTAGTGGGGTGGCAGAGAGTGAATAAAATTGAGCACAACGAGGAATTTTCTCAAAATGGTTTAACTAATGTACTAACAATTTACCTCATGAAAGTTTCAAAATCTGCTCATATGTGGTACAAAGCTGTTTATCTCGATATAATCAAACAATGGTTTCGTAATGTTCGCGATGTACGCTTCAGTGTTGAACCGGATTTTAACGAGGTTGATTGAAATCAAGTTTTTTTATATGTTGTAAACATTGTGAAAAATGCTTATGGTTTGGATAATATGTTGTACTTGTAGTCATTATCCGTTAAGAACTAAATGTGTATTTTTTTAAATGAAGTACGACGTTCTTCCTTACCTTTAAGTAACATTTTATTTTATTCATTGTTTATAGTTTTATATGTAGTATATTCATATAAGCAAAATAGTTTGAGATATATATTCCTAATTAAATGCAACAACTATTTTCTCTCAAAATTTCCATTAAAATTATTTCAATTAAAAAGGGAAAACTAAAATGTTGTTACTGTCTACTAAAACTGTAAAACGACAGTCAAAAGACAGAGTATGAGATTTATAGTAACGAATCAAATATCTCAACAGAGCTCTACATATCCTTACCTAGTCCTTCGCTTTGATCTTTAATAAGAATATTAAATACTTCTCGGATCATATATTGAACCACGCGCTGCATTTAACCCATGCTCTGTTTACAGGAATATACTTTATCTTAAGCATGATCTGTTCACGTCTCATATAGCCTCGCTGGTAGAACTAAAGGATACACTTCAATAATATAATCTAAACTTTCCGAAACGTACCTTCAAATCCGAATAAAATATGGCACGTTAGAAAAACTCCAAGTAGAATCTGGATTAAGTTTCAAAACTGCATGTTCTTCACGTTTCGTTTAAATTACATATTGCTCTTCATCTCAAGCTAAACAATTGTATGAGTTTCTTCATAAACACATTAGCCCAGGAGGCGAGAGATAATCGTACTTGAGGTGCGGAGATACTCGACTTCGATTCTCGGTGTAAACTCATATGATTCAGATCCCACATCACTCAAAACAACGTTTACGACATATTTCACATAGCGTTGGTACTCAAAAATGAACGATAAACTTCAAATAAACTAAGCAGAATATTATAATGACTGATTATTTGTGAAGCAAGTAAATTTAGAACTAAATTAGAAGCTTAAGCCTCACTTCTCCGAAGGAAACTTGATTAACTCGTTAAGTCTGTATACGTTCCGTTCATTCAGAATTTAAAGACAATCATACTTGAAATGAAGTAAAATATACTGTACGTTCGGAAAGAACCTTCGGAAATTGAACCACTCTACGTTGATTACAATATAATGTGATTTAATGCCGGAAACAAATACAATCTATATATATAAAAGAGAACGTACAATATTTTGTCCGCTCATCACGCTAATACGGCTGAACCAATTTCTTTCATTTTTGGGGGGTTATTAGGATTTGGACCCTAGATGGTTTTTATCATATCACTTTAATTTTTAATTACCAGTGTCTTGAGATAATTGACCATTCAAGTGTCCATAACGTACAAATCCTTTGTTATTAGTTCATCATAGGTAAAAATAAACGTATTTATATGCAACCCGCATGACCGTGTCACTCGGCGGGTTAACATAAATGACAGGCGATATACAGCGGAAAATAGCTTGAATCTTCTGTTTAAAATTTTTTAATTGATTTGCTTATTTTTACAGACACTTTTACAATATGCCAGCACCGGGATGACCGCAGCGAAGCGGGGCGGGTTAACATAAATGACAGGCGATATAATGTTAAGATTTACTGCAATCTTCTATGGTTTTTATCATATCACTTGAAAGCGAAAAAGTAAAAATTATCTAAGTAACAAAGTTTATTGCGTTCCGGGGTGACCGCAGCGAAGCGGGGTGAACGCTGCTAGTACGAATATATTGTTTAAAGTAGAAAATGATTTATGATTTGGATTTCGTCCAAACTTTAATACCACCTCTGGGAATTGAATCTACGCACAAATGCAAGAAAACCACGAGTATCATCCATTTAGCTACGAACCGGGTCGCTGGCGACGATGGTTTTCAATCAAGAATAAGGAGGAAAATATCAACAGTATGTAGCATAATGCTATATATACATTCATAAAGTCACATAATTTATTTTTAGACTATCCAGACAAGATTTAAACCGAGATCACTATTTACCGATACTGTATACCGTCCCGTCTCATTTAGGTACTATCCTTACTTTGTTGATTGTTCTCTCGTAACTGGTTACGTATCCACCTACATAAGACGTTCTATGTTTAAATGTTTAAGAACTTACTCTACCACCACATGGCGCATTATTCTATTATTACAAGAGTCCTCTCGATATGTCAGTTATTTTCTTGCAACACAGTATGAAAAATATACCAGTTAAAAACGTTGATGACGCATAATCCTGTACAAATAAAAACAGTAGTGTCGGAGTCCATTGTGCTAATATGCTTTGGTTCACACTTGAAGGAGTACATATTTTCCTTAGCAAAATAGTCTGACAACAATGCTCTCGGTCCAGGTTAAGAACATTCAGACTACAAAATAGGCGACCTATGGTCTGTAGCTATTTTCGTATTTTCCAACAAGAATTATGCAGTCTGTATTTATCCCTCTCTGCCCCAGGCTACTCTTTCGAAAATATTATTGGTTGCTTTTCATTGCATTTGATTTGTCATATCATCTGAGAACCACCATCACCAAATGATTATGAAGTATGTTAGCACAATAAACTACTTTTATTTAACCAATAATACAGAATTACAAAACTGTTTCCGTTTTGCATAATAAAATATTTGGATTTTTCGACCTTCGTATTCTGCTAATTTTCGTCCGCGTTGATAATTTCGATTTGGTTTGACATGGATTTTCTTCCTTTCTTATTTACATAAGAAGAATAGAGAAATTTACCGAAATTAGTTACTCAAGATAATAATTAACCATATTGTATTTTTTTCTTTTCGCTGTATCAGGGAAGTATATCGGCAGACCGAAGATCGACCCTCAAAAGATTCGCTGCTTTTATGAGGAAAATACTATTCTTTGGTCGGGAATAAACGTCTAACGTTTAGCTTTGGAAATGGGAAACTCATCTTGAATATATTCGATAGCTCATGTACGAACTTTACAACAAATTATTGTTATGTCTCATACAGTCTTGGTACTGAAAATAAACGTTGTTGACTAAATACAGAACTTGACATTATAAAAGTTTTTACATTTACATTTAAAAGATTGACAAGCAGAGGCGACCTTTGGGGGTGGCGACTGGGGCATCGGTCCCAGGCCCCGCGATAAGATATTCTCTTGTCGCAGTCAGTTCAAATATGCGGGGCCTCTGCAACATTCTAATGTACCGTAGGTTAGAGTTAAGTGAATACTTTGGCCAATAATACGGTGCGGTGGATTTCTTCGGAAACCAGTTTTCATAAACAGAACTTCTTACTCAATATTTTACTTTTAGAAGCCTTAAATTCCCGAAATCTGCACCATTAATATGAAAGCGTTTAGCATTATATTTTTGGTTTTAAAGTACCGTAATAATTACGCCCTTAGTTTCGGATTAACAATCGGTCAACAAAGAAGGCGACTCTAATACCACGCACGTGACTCTAAATGGTTGTATCTCAACTTTTCTTTGTTGTCTAAATAGAGTAGAAGTCATGTTTGTTGCTTTTTGGTCAGAAGAGTGGTCCTGTTGCTACGGACACCTCTGAGTCATCGCTTCCATGAAATAGCTCCTATTGCACGCCTTGTGTAGCACCCCAGTTTGGCTTTGGAATTCGGACCACGCAGTCGTAGTGAGATGTGGATACGTAATATTATGATTATTGCGTGAGTGTCTTCCGATTATTCGTTTATTGGGCAAAGAATAAGTGACCATCATGAGTGGCAGAGACAGAGACAAATTCCGTAAATACGAAAGTTGTGCTGCGAAAGCCAAGAAACGGAAATATAAAGAAGATTTCATTCAGAAGCAAAAGGGATCTTTGGACAAGTTTGTTGTAGAGGTAAAATCAGCGGATCAACAGCAAAAACTTGAGAACACGGATGATGATTTGTCTGTGACTGTGAGCAACCGGTGTGATACGACAGACCAGGTTGTGATACCATGTTTTGCGTCCGACGAAGAAAATAAACTAGCCAGCAACAAAACTCTTTCTACGCCCTGTTGTCCCAGAAGCAATAATGAAAACTTGGTGCAATTCTCTGGGGACAACGTTGTTGCAACAGACCCAGAAAGTGACCTCTCCTGTGAAAGCGCGACTATTCCTCTGCATACTTCTGACACTCTTGAAACGACGAGCACATTGTTCGAGGACATATACGATCCAGGTAATTGGAAACATTAACAGTGGTGTGCGTGACATGTTAGTGGAGAAGGGTCCTATCAGGCTAAGTGACTGTGAATACACAAAGGACGAAGGTAACAGAAATTTTTTGAACAATTTCTTTACACGGAGGATGCCGAACGGAGAAACAGTAGATAGGCGATGGCTAAGTTATTCGAAGATCAGAGACACAGTATTTTGCTTTCCTTGTAAGTTGTTTGGCACGAAAGCTACTAGAGGCCAGTTAGCAAACGAAGGCTGCTGCGACTGGAAGCATCTTGGCGATAAACTTCAGCACCACGAAGTCTCTGTAAATCACGTTAAGTGCATGATAGCGTGGTTGGAATCATCTCGGAGAATGTCCAATGGTAGCGTAATAGATAACATGATGCTAGAACGAATTAGAAAAGAAAAGCTGCATTGGCGCGCAGTGTTAACAAGAATTCTAGCGATTGTACAGTACCTTGCCGAAAACAACAGCGCATTTCGTGGGAGAACGGAGAAACTTTATGCGCCGAACAATGGTCAGTTTTTAGGCTTGTTCTTGCGTGGTTGGATAGAATTTGCCCAGCATCTCAACTATCTCCGCCGAATAAAGAATGACGAGGCTCACGACCATTACCTCGGGCATAGGATCCAAAACGAGCTTATCGACCTAATGGCGTCAGAAGTAAAGGGGAAAATTATTGAAAAAGTGAAACTTGCGAAATATTTTGCCATCATCCTTGACTGATCACCTGATGTTGGTCACAAAGAGCAAATGTCTCTAATATTTCGTTTTTGGACGTATCAGATCCGGAAGTAAAGCTCGTGGAGCACTTCATCGAATTTCTGGATGTGGGCAACGCAACAGGAAAGGGGTTGTCTGAAACTCTTCTTGTCGCACTGGCGAACCTCGGTCTGGACATCGCCGATTGTTGTGGCCAGGGGTACGACAATGGTGCGAACATGAAGGGAAAACACCAAGGAGTTCAAGCGCACATTCTTCGCATGAACAGTCGAGCATTTTACACTCCGTGTGACTGCCATAATTTGAACCTTGTTTTAGAAGACATGGCTAAATGCAACTCCCAAGCAGTGACGTTTTTTGGTGTCACACAGAGAATACATAAATGCTTTGCTGCCTCGGCTGAAAGGTGGAAACTTTGGAAGAAACCGTAGCTTTCATGACTACAAAATCACTTTCAGAAACGCGGTGGGAGGCCGCCTGGAAAGTGTGAAAGCGCTGCGTTATCAGACAAAAGAAGTCAGGGAGGCACTGTTGACGGTCGCAGATACCGCCAATGATCCGCTAGTAAAAAGTGAAGCCGAATGTCTTGCAAATTATTAGCTCGAAAGCTTCTAGTTTATTCTGAGCTTAAACATATGGTATGACATTTTATTTGCTGTGAATGCTGTCAGCAAAACTTTGCAATAGCTGACATGCAGCTCGATGTGGCAATACAGCAAATCAAAGGCTTGTTACTTTCTTGAGAAAGTACCGGGAAACCGGATTCTCCGATGCTATGATCACAGCAAAGGAAATTGCGTCCGAAATGAACGTAGCTCAGAAATTCAAGGAACGAAGAGTGAGATGCAAGAAAAAACAATTTGATTATGAGGGTAACGACGAAGAAACATCTTCGCCGGAGGAGTCCTTCAGAACAGGATATTTCTTATAGATAGTGGATCAAGCACTTACCTCAATGGAAAAAAGATTCGAACAACTGGAAGAGTACTCAATTTGGATTTCTATACAACTTGAAGGATTTGCGGTCATTGAACGACGATTATTTGTTATAGTGCTGCATGGATTTGGACAACATGTTACGCGCAGAAGATTCACGTGATTTGGACGGAATTGACTTGTGCGCAGAATTGAAGATTTTTCGAGAAGTGCTTCCTGATAACATCAATGCCGCCCAGGAGTGTCTTCAGTACGTTTGGCCCATGCGCGATTCATTTCCCAACATCGTTATTGCATATAGAATTATGTTGACAATTCCTGTGACAGTTTCCAGCGCGGAAAGAAGCTTTTCGAAGTTGAAACTTATCAAAAACTATCTACGATCAACAATGTCGCAAAGCAGATTGTGCTGTTTAGCTATTTTGTCCAACGAAAAAGAAGTTGCCTCATCAATGGACTACGAGGACCTTATCAACGATTTTGCACAGCGAAAAGCCAGAAAAGTGGACTTCCGTCTGTGACCGTCAAAGCAGCTGCTTCGTAAGTCAGTGATATTTTTATTATGTGTTCTAGTTTGTTGATCGTGCATGCATGTAAAATGTTTCGGAATCATTAAAGTCGTAGGTTATATCCACTCCCATAAGAACCCCTTACCCCCTCAAAAATTTCACCTGTTTCCTGGCTTCGGGGGGTTTCGCCGCCTGTGGCCCAGCATACTACTAAGGCCGCCTCTGCTGACAAGTTACTTAGTTTGCGTCAGCAATATTGCAACAAGAAAGAGTAAACATGTATACAATGTCTATAGAATAAATACAAAACAGTTTCATAGCAATAAAGCTGATTCATCCATTTCCATGTGTAGACAAACATCGATGCGCGCTCGCTACAAATATCTTAAAACATTTCGAATTTTGTTCCTGTTGAATGAAGAACTGATTATCAGAGAGGGTGTGTGTAGAAGGATTTTCCTACTTTGAAAGCATATAAAATGTATTGAAACAAATTGAATATTCGATATAAGTGTCAATTTTTAGCAAACTGCATCACGTTTGATTCGCCTAGTACCATAGTGTAAAATTTCGTGGGTAGAGCAATAAAATGTACACGGGATTTGGACTTTCCCTTCACCTTTTTATTACAAAAAGTCTTTCTATGTACACAAATTATAATAAGTATTCCTATAATATTTAGGTAAGATTTGATAGGAACCCGGTGACCAAGCGTCGTTAGAGGGGTGCAGATTAGGTATCTCTCTTTCGGTGACCGTGCGTCGTGAGAAAAAGGAAAGGAACCCGGTAATCAAACGTCGTGGGTATAAAGATGGGTACCTCTCGGTGACCAAGCGTCGTCAGAGGGGTTTTAGGTGTTTAGATCAATCCGGGAAGATTGAAGTTGGTCTAGGTGTGCAGGTCCTTTTTATCCTGAATTGTCGGCTTCCTTCGTTGATTCTCGTCCTTCCGACTGTTGGCGATGGTGATCGACCCCTTTTCGGGACCGCAATCTGTTTGTTTTTATTTATTACTAACACATGTAGTTCACACGTGGTTATTGCATGACGTGTAGACATGCGGAACCTTACACCCCCGGGGCGTAGAAAAAAAGTAAGCCACTGGATTATTTTTTGTTTGTGCCAACATATGGAATATGCATACTGGCCACAGTATACACTGGAAATCACTATAACACTGAAACACAAAGTAAAGGTAAAAAGCACTGGTCACTGATATCACTGTTTGAGATAATAAAGTTTAAAATGAAAGCTGAAGTTGGAGCACTGACAGTTTGTCCTCTTAATCTAAGTAGGATCCGTATATAACGTCATCTCCCTCAAGGGAGAGGCTGTCGAAGCTCTGGTGAGTACAGTTGATAGTTATAACTACGTCACTGACGGTAATGTCCGTAGTATATTTTATGAAGTTCGCACGTCATATGGTGCTATTATATAAAATTTTCTAATCTTGGTCTAGATCTGGCTAGTACTAGTTAATAGATGACAGAACACACTTATAGAACGGTTAAAGTCAGTACTTTGATAAATGTAGTCAGGCCGGAAAAAGTTTGCCAATCAAAAGTCCTGATTTTTTGTATATGTAGGTCAATATGTTAGTGACAGTTATATGGTACGCAGCAGGGAGCGAAGAGAAAAATGTTGTAGCTGGCCTTATAAAGTTCGTTCGCTCGAAGTCGAAAGAAAATGCTGGCGTGCAATTTTGTTCGCTGAAGGAAATTATATGTGTGGATGCTTGTTTAAAATGGCAGAATGCAGGTTGGTTAGGAATTATAAGAGTGAAAAAAATACAAGGGATCGCTTGCGATTTGAATACTAAGGTAGGTGCTAGAGTTGGTCACTTCAAATAGTAAGCTGTATCATAAGATGTATCTTGGTTTCTTCTATTCCATGTTTTATTTCCTCTCCTTTCTTTCTTTCTTCTTTGGCGCTGAAACATGAAGAGTGCGCTTCGCATGTCGCTCGTTTATATCTGCTGAGATTTTTTTGACTTTTTCTTTCTATTCGGTTCGTCATCTTATCCGCTGCGTTCTTCATTTTCCTCGTGTGGTATGTGTTCCTCGCCATCATGGTAAAATTTGATTCTATCGATGGAGATATTCTGTTCTCTATCCCTGAAATTATGGAGAATGCGAACTCGGTAGAGATTATTGTTTAGTTTAGAGATTATTTTTAGCCGGTCCGCAGTATCTATCGGTCCATTGTGACGACTCTCCAATTTTATTGTTTATGTCTCTTATCAAAATACTTCTTTTGTTGTTAGTGAGCCTTCAGTAAGTTATGCCGTGTCTTTTCCCGAAGTTTTACGAGTTGGTCTCGTTCAAGCTGTAGCTGAAGGGTAATCTGTAGTTTGCAATCGCCTATTTTCTCCCAAAATTGTAAGAATAAGTGCCCTTGAACATGAGACAGCACCCAGCGATCCCAGCATGAGAGTGCACCTGCACATTTTGACAGGAATATGCAAACCTACCTAAATGAAATATTCCCATATTGTTTGGTTGGGAGAAGCACCTGAGTTTTGACCACCTCGTTCACCCTACCTTACGCCCATTGATTTCTCTTTCTGAGGATATGAAACGTCTTTTGTATGCAACACCAGCCACGACCGTGGAAGAACTTGTTGCTCGAGCTCCAGTTATTATAACTGCGGCAGTTATCTCCGAAATTTCAGGCGTCTTTGATAGCACGCGGAAAATTTTGCTTTGCCGATGTCATCTTTGCAATGCGGTCAACGGTCGACAATATCAGACTGTGAACTGTTATTCTTCACAGCTATCTCGTAAACACATATTAGATTACACAAATACTGTACAAAGTACTTCTGAGTATTTCAGAGTTATCCTACTTTGTATGAAACAGAATAAATCGGTAATTTAAAACTGTATTTCTTTGTATCATTGTGCAACACGCGCAACAGCTTGTGTTTTGTCGAGTTTCACTGCTTCTGTGCTCGGAATTATCTCCACGGAATTAGGTATTACGAGGAGGAAATCACTTAATGCAGTTTATTTCGTCCAAATTGTATTCACATAATGTGTGG